>NW_028274820.1:53303168-53903168 GCF_037043125.1 Eumetopias jubatus | reverse complement strand
CTTCCTCACACAAACCTAAAGGAAGCTGAGGTACTGCTCTAGCAGCCCATCCAAGCTTCCCAGTGTTCACTATTCTCCTCAAGAAAAACTTGCCTATTTGTGTTCCATGAGCTCTGTCAGCTTTGTTCCGAGTGCAGAAATATCTCTGGCCAAATAAAATTTTCTAAAGTACAATTTAGATTTGTATCATTTTCTCCTTAAATCCTTTTGCAGTTCCTCATCACTTGTCCCTTAAGGTCTATATTCATAGGTTTGGCTTCTAAAGCTCTCAGAATTTGCATTCAGTATATTGTTACCACTTATAGTTTCTATTTCTACTAAGTTGGATGATTTTCTATTTCTCTATAAATGTACAGTTCCCTGATTTCATATATTTGCCCTTACCAATTTCTCCATTTGGAAATTCTTCCATCTCCCTCCCCATCTGTATCGACTACATTTTATCTATTAAGTCCCAGCTCAAAGGTCACTTCTTTACTCAATCTAGTCTTCTGACTTCACAAACTTTACCATATTAAAGTTAATCTTATGTGATATATGTTTTTCTAATTTTTATTTGTTTTTATTTTTATTTCTTTAGAGAGAAAAAGAGAGCAAGCATGAGTGAGGGGAGGGACAGAGGGAGAGGGAGAGAGAAAATTATAAGCAGGCTCCATGCCCAGAGCAGAGCCCCACATGGGGCTCAATCTCATGATCCTGAAATCATGACTTGAGGAGAAATCAAGAGTCAGATGCTTAACCAGCTGAGCCACCCAGTCCCTTATGTGACATATATTTGTGTTATTTTCCTTACTCAATTTCAGTCACTTTAGACAATTCTTCTTCCTCTTTTTCCTCTCCTCCCCTCTCCCCCTCCTCCACCCCTCCTCCCCTTCTTCCTCCTCTTCTTCCTCCTCCTCTTCTTCTTCTTCTTCTTCCTCCTCCTCTTCTTCTTCCTCCTCCTCTTCTTCTTCTTCTTCTTCCTCTTCTTCTTCTCTTCTTCCTCTTCTTCTTCCTCCGCCTCCCCCTCCCCCCCTCCCCCTCCTCCTCCTCCTCCTCCTCTCCAGCTCTGAGCCAGGAGACTGGCAAATAGTAGATACTGAATAATTTTCCTGAATGAGTGGCATACTAAGTCTTTCAGATATTTTTTGGCAATTAGTTAGATTTATAATAAATTTTGTTTGGACAGAGAGAAGACATTTGTTTTATAAGGGAAACTCTGTTGTTTTGGTAATTTAAAGACTGGAGTGGGATTCTACATTGCTTCTTCACGATGAGTAGGAGGTTTATTGTTGTGAGTTGGTTGGACTTCTTTGGTACACCAGTATCAGGCAAATTTTTTATAAATATTCCACTTGTGGGGCATCTGGGTGGCTCAGTCGGTTAAGCATCTGCTTTTGGCTCAGGTCATGATTCTAGGGTCCTGGGATCGAGCCCCTCGTTGTGTTCCCTGCTCAGTGGGGAGTCTGCCCCTCCCTCTCTCTCTCTTACCCTTCCTGTGCTCATTCTCTTTCTCTCCCTCTCTCTCTCAAATAAATAAAATCTTTAAAAAAATATACAAATATTCCACTTGTGTTTGAAAACAATGTGTAATCTTTCTCTTTGCTGTAATAAGAGTTTATTCAAGAAATATTTTATTGAAGAGCTACTATATGCCGACACTTTTCTGGCCACTAGGAAGTATAGTATCATACAAGTATTCATGGAACCTTCTTTCTAGTTTAATGAGAGACAAACAAATAAGCTAATAAACATATAATAGTCACATCATGTTAAATGCTAAAAACAATTACAAAGAAATGTTATGGAAAGTGGTCGGTTCAGTCTTTTTAAAAGAGATTTTTGAGATAAATCTAAAATCAATGAGAGAGCAAGCTATGTGATAATATAGGTGAATATAATTCCAGGCAGAGAGAACAACCAGGACTATGGCCATGAGGTAAGAATAAGCTCAGAATATACAGCTGGAAGCAATTAATCATGAAGGAGATTGGGAGAAGTCAGAGACAAAGGTACAAGATAAAGTAGCATCTTTATGGGCTGTGGAGAATAATTGGGATTTTACTTTGAATGAGATGGAAGCCATTGGGTGATTTGAGCAGGGATATGGTATGATTTAAATGTAGGGACCAGGCACTGGAGATCATTTGGAAGGTGACTTCAGTGCTCTAGATGAAATATGATGAGGTATTAGATTAGGGGGAAGGCATTGAAGATGGTCAGAGTGTATAGATTCAAGAGACATTTTGAAGTTATAGATAAGAAGACTTAACTCTGATGGTTGGATATGAGGGAATTAGAGAACTGAAGCATGACTCAGCTTTTGGGCCTGAACAACATGGGAAATGGTGCTGTCATTCCATGAGCTAGAGAAAACTGGGGAAAGAGCCACTTGCTGATGAAAAATCTGCTGTCAAGTCTTTCTTTTTAAATGACTGCTTGTAAGATTGTTTTGCTTTGTCTTTGGTATACTATAGATGTAGATCTGTTTGTATTTGTCCTGCTCAGATGATCCTGTCTATTCTATATGAAAACTTTTTGCATTTTTTTTCAATTCTGGAAAGTTCTTTGTTGTTATATCTTTAAATATTGCATTTGAAGAGAGCCATTCTTCTTATTTTCTCTTTCTAAACTTCCTAATGAATATATTGGACTTTCTCACTCTATTCTTCATGACTCTTAAACATCTTGAATCTTTGCCCTGCTTTCTACATTATCTTTCAGTTTATAGATTTTCCTTTAGCTGGATCTAATCAGTTACGTTTTTAAAGTTCAATTTGGTTTTTATAAATCTGCCTGTTTCTCTTTTCCTCTTATTGTGTCCTTTTATTCATTATGGTTTGCATTTTCTCTTTTACTCTGTAATTCATTTAAATACTAACTTAGAGTTTTCTTTCAGATTCGTCTATGATCTCCAGTTCTTTCAGTTCTCCCATATTTCCCTCTTACTCTTAATTTGATGACATCTTATTCTTCTTTTCACTATGAATTCCTCCTCAGTAGGGGATTTTTTGGCGGGGGCGGTAGAGTGTCTTTATTTCAGGTGCTTTAGGCCATGGAATTGTGTTTATAGAGCATTTGTTGCCAAGGCAAAAGGGGCATGGGGCTTCACTAATCCAGAACTGGTTTTTATGCACCATTTATATAGGCAGTTCTACCAGTGCATATGATATAAGTTTGGGGTCTTGATTTATCATGGATGACTTTATCCCTTCAACTATAGGCTTGAGTAGAAGGAAACTTCTCATTGGTTTTGGGGGCAAGTGGATAGAGTTTTTCATGGAAGAGGCAGTAATGTTTCTGGCACCCAGTATCACATGGGTCTCATCTCACATTCAATTGAATTGCAACCCTAGCCCTAGCCTCTGTATCCTGTGCCCATTCAATTGAATACATTGAAGGGAAATCACAGTGCCACATTCTACCCACTACTCTCACTTGAGTTTCCAACATACTCCTGGCACACGGGTATATATACATATTTTTTTTTCTTTTGTCTACCTCAGATTCATTTAATTTTGTTGTTGATATATATTATCCAGCATTTCTAGTATTTTTATTAAGAAGAGTTCATTCCTTGCCAGCTTAGACCACTATGTTGCCAAAATTCAGAAATAGCTTTGTGATGTCCACATATCAGACCGTATTCAGGAGGGCTTCTCTTTTTCATACCCTCAAACATTGGAAAATATGTGTTAATCCTCAGGCCCTTGGACCAATGTCAGATTGCCTTTGTTGGATGGTCCAGTCCTGGATATGCTAATGTTCTTTTGAGAATAAAGGGCAAACCAAAATTAACACTTCTTGGCATCACAAGTCTATAGTAGAACGGAAGGCAAGGGAAGCGAAATACCCCATCTTGCTGTTAATAACTTCATCCAGCACAGCATCAGGAACAAAGGATTTTCCTAAAGCCAAGAGTTGTTCTTAAAACAGAAATCATTACTTATAACTGAAGAAAGGGTAGGTTGTCTTTTTATAACCTTCACCTACTTGTCCTTTATAAGATTGCTGAAACTCTTAAAAGTAAACGGGTTGCCTTTCCTTAGTTTTGCATAAATATCAAATAGTAAATAACTTTTTGGAATGCAAGTTGGTACAGCCACTTTGGAAAACAGTGTGGAGTTTCCTCAAAAAATTAAAAATAGAGCTAGCCTATGACCCAGCAATTGCACTACTAGGTATTTACCCCTAAGACACAGATGGAGTGAAAAGAAGGGCCATATGCACCCCAATGTTCATAGCAGCAGTGTCCACAATAGCCAAATGATGGAAAGAGCTGAGATGCCCTTCAACAGATGAATGGATGGATATGGTCCATATATACAATGGGATATTACTCAGCCATCAGAAAGGATTGATACCCAAATTTTGCATCAACATGGATGGGACTGGAGGAGATTATGCTAAGTGAAATAAGTCAAGCCAAGAAAGTCAATTATCATATGGTTTCACTTATTTGTGGAACATAAGGAATAGCAGGGAGGAGACTAGGAGAAGGAAGGGAAAAATGAAGAGGGGGAAATCAGAGGGGGAGATGAACCATGAGAGACTATGGACTCTACAAAACTAGTTTCGGGGAGGGGGGGATGGGGGGATGGGTTAGCCCGGTGATGGGTATTAAGGAGGTCACGTATTTCGTGGAGAACTGGGTGTTATATGCAAACAAAAAAAAAATTTTAATTAAAAAAATAACTAATGATGTACTACATGGTGACTAACTTAACATAATAAGAAAGAAAGAAAGAAAGAAAGAAAGAAAGAAAGAAAGAAAGAAAGAGAAAGAAAATAACTTTTTGAAATTGTATAAATTAGTTTGCACTCCTATCCCATTCCCATCCAAAGCCCTACTTAAGAAATAGCATTTAATTGATTAAACAAATTTCTTTCTTTACTATCTTTTCTATACAATCATATGAAACCATTTTAGTAAAAATAAGATACCCATTCCTCAGACTTCAAAAGTCAGGTTTTCCTGGTCTCTTGAGCTCATAAATATTCTTCCCCTGATTGAATATAAGGAAAGAACAACTCATATTTCTCAGCCCCCCCCTCCCCGCCCATGAGTTGGGCACTTTCAAACATTATTTTACTTAATTCTCACAACCACTAATGCAGGTAGTTACTGTTACTCACTTTTGGTAGTAGTGAGCAAATAAGATTCATAGAGGTTAAATGCACTTCCCAATGTCTTAGAATTATTTAGCAGAGTTAGGGCTTAACCCCCAATACTAATACCTTGGTTTAATAAAGTATCTAAAATTAGAGAAATCTAAAACTCATTTATGAAATCTGACTAGTGATTTCTGATCATTGCTAAAAAACAGATGGATGGACCTAGAGCCATAATTTAAACATCTTAACAGCATTATGCTTCATTTCCCTTAACTTTTAACTTCTAATGAATGGTAATACCTTTTGAAAGGTATTTTTCAGTTCCATGAACTGCTTCAGAAGGATCAAATCCATACATTGTTTTAAGATATTTTAACGCTAAAATCCAAGTAGATAAATGGAAGACTTTTTGCTTGTACATGTTCCTTTTTTTTTGGTCCATATGTCAAAGCAAGAGTTTTATAGGGCTAAATATAGGTGACTGTTTTGGCTATACAAGTATTTTAATTGGTTTAATATTTGCCTCAATATCCTAACATACAATAGTAAAATAATTTTCCATATCATAAAAACAGCTATCATTTACTTTGCCAATCACACATGATGCATTTTACTAGGTGCTGTGCACAGATTGTCTCAACATATCAGTGATACATTGGAAAATCCTCACTTTTCAGCCAAAGCTCTGAAGTTAGATAATTTTCCAAAGTTACCCAGATGATCAGTGGAGACTGCAATAACCTGATCCATCTGACTCCAAAGCCTAAGTTATTGCTACTATAGTATGTCTTATAGACTCTTAAGAGCACTTTTATTTTATCTTATTTTTTATTTATTCATTCGAGACACAGAGATACAGAGAGACAGAACGAGCATGAGCAGGGGGAGAAGCAGACTCCCCGCTGAGCAGGGACCCCGATGTAGGACTCGATCCCAGGACCCTGGGATCATGACCCAAGCCGAAGGCAGACATTCAACCATCCGAGCCACCCAGGCGCCCCAAGAGCACTTGTATTTTAATACAATTCATTCTCTGAACTCCAAGTGGTTATTCTGCTCCTGTAGGTTCTTGTGAATCTGAATAAAATATAGATGCAACCCCAATTAATATTTAATACAAATGCACAGGGAAGAGTGGAAGAGTGGGTGGTTACTGCCTTATGTGTTGTTGCCAGTGTAATTTAATTCTACTTCTCCCTTTGTGTTGTGCTACCTTTGTGGGGAAGAAAAATGTTCTGTTACTGGAAACCATTACCAGAGTATATGTGAGGTACCTACCATATAAAAGAATAGTACAGCCATCCCTTTAAGGGGCAACCCTTGACAGGTTTATTTAGTGTTACTTTCTGATGCTTTTGTTTCATCGAGTTAATATTTGCCACCTGACATCTCCTAGCTAAACATAGTGATACTTCGAAAGTTGTACATTCAAGAAAGTTTGGTAAAACAAAGAATGTTTTCTCGGCTATACTAACTTAATTTTTTGGCCCCTTTTTTTCCCACTATGGACAAGGTATTAGATTAAAATAATTGGCTCAAGAGTCTCTGTGCATGTCCTTTCTCTAATTGTGTATTTATTTTGCAACGTCCAAAGACATAATCGTCCTTCTGGTTTTGTTTCCTTAGAGCACTTTAACCATCATAGCTTTCTTTCCATCGCTACTACTAGGACTTTTATTTAGGGGTATAATCTGGACAAAGTTTAACTTAGTGGGTTTTTTTCCAAAATCCAAAAGAAGTCACAAATTTGAATGCCTAACAAAACATTATGTTACTTAAAGGAGATAAAGGTATCTGTTTTTTCCATAATTAAAAGTAATATATTACTAAATGAGACAATACAAAAGAGACAAACATTTTTTTCTCTGTGTGGCATTAAAACAGTAAAACTTAAGAGCATCATGTGTTTCTCTTCTCTCCAGGATAATTGAGATTTTCTTCCCCAGTGATACATTATTTTCCTTCCTTTTATTAATACCCTTTTTTACACATTCTAAACCCTACCTGACACTTCTCTTCTTTCTAATCTTGCTGTTTTGCACATGATTTTTGGACTTTGTTGGCATTCTAAATGTGTAGGTATATACAAGAGATTCTAGGTCTTCTACCTCTAATAGCTTGCAAATCCTAAATATTTAAATACTGTTGTTCTCTTTGAACAAACCTAACTGAAATATGGTAAGGTATCCAAGGAACCTCCTATGCTTTTGTAATCTCTTTGGTGACAGATATCTTGTCTTTGTGTCTCTGGATAGCTTTTATTGAAAACTATTTTATTGAAAAAATATTTTATTTGGTAGTAAGTGTTCAATAAATACTCAGTAACTAAAAAGTCTCAGAAATAATTCTGTTTTTGAGGAAAGTAAGACCATTTGAGTTCCTATGTGAAGTTATCAATAGAATGTGGCTCCCTAGCAAGAAATTAGATGTGTTAAAATTCAAACATTTCTGAAACAATCAAGAAAACTAAAAGGCAACCTACTGAATGAGAGAAGATATTTGCAAATGACGTATCCAATAAAGGGTTAGTATCCAAAATATATAAAGAACTTATAAACTCAACACCCAAAAAACAAATAATCCAGTTTAAAAATGGGCAGAAGAAATGAAGACATTTCTCCAAAGAAGACATCCAGATGGCCAACAGACACATGAAAAGAAACTCAGCATCACTCATCAGGGAAATGCAAATCCAAACTACAATGAGATATAACCTCACACCTGTCAGAATAGCTAAAATCAAAAACACAAGAAACAACTGGTGTTGGCGAAGATGTAGAGAAAAAGGAACTCCCTTGCACTGTTTATGGGAATGCAAACTGCTGTAGCTGCTGTGGAAAACAGTGTGGAGTTTCCTCAAAAAGTTAAAAATAGAACTACCCTATGATCCAGTAATCACACTGCTGGGTATTTGCCCCTAAAATAAAAAGAAAAAAAAACACTAATTCAAAGGGATACATGCACCCCTATGTTTATAGCAGCATTATTTAGAATAGCCAAATTATGGAAGCAGTTCAAGTGTCCATCAAAAGACAAAAGGATAAAGAAGATGTGACATAGATATAGGAATATTATTCAGCCATAAAAAAGAATGAAATCTTGCCATTTGCAACGACATGGATAGTGCTCAAGAGTATTATGCTAAGTGAAATAAGTCAGCCAGAGAAAGAAATACTGTATCATTTCACTCATATGTGGAATTTAAGAAACAAAACAAATGAGCAAAGGGGAAATAAAAGAGAGTGACAGACCAAGAAACAGACTTTTAACTATAGAGAACAAACTGAAGGTTACCAGAGGGGAGATGACTTGGGGCATGGGTGACATAGGTGGTGGGGATTAAGGAGTGTCTTGTGATGAGCACTGGGTGATGTATGGAATTGTGGAATCATATTGTACACCTGAAACTCATATAATACTGTATGTTAACTATACGGGAATTAAAATAAAGTTTTAAAAAACTGAAGACTCTCTACACCAATAACTACACTTATATATGACATAATTTTTGAATGATATATAAAGAGTAATAGCTAAACATGTTGTTGAGAAAAATAAATACAAGAATGTAACTTATTTTTACATGACTGCTTAGAAGTTACTTTTGGGGGGAGTTTTTTTCTCAATCTGTGTGACAATACATGTGAGAAAATACAAATAAATAAATAAATAAAATAAATTTTTTGTTCATTACTTCAAGGGGAAAATAAAACTTTCAAGCAGTATATTTTAACCATAACACTCTCTATCAAAAATAAAAGGAAAATAAACACATTCCAGATAAACCAAAACAGACTACTTGTTGCTAGTCACCTTATATACTAAAGGAAGTTCTTTAGTCTCTAAACAAAAGACTTCAGACAGAAATTTAAGTACACATAAAAAAATAAAAAGAACATTAACAAATGTAATTCTGTAATCTTAAAAAATTTTTAAAAATAAAATTCATACACTTCTGTAACTGACTTGTCCATTGGAGAGAAAGTATGAAGTGTGCCTCTCTATTAAGTGACAAACCAACAAATGTAGCTACTTTTATTGTAATTCCAATGCACAAGGCAGAGTTATTTTATGTCACTTATGTAATTTTGTGTAAAATGATAACATGTATTCATTATGCTCTGCTGTAACATTTTATACACCGTGAGGTCCTAGACTTATTTATTAAAAACAAAAAACAAAACAGCATTCATTTGACAAAGTAAGTTTGTTAAAAATATTCCTGACCCAGACTTATTTTGAAGAGTAAGAAATAGGGCATTTTCATCCCACACTGTCATTGATAATGTGGTCATTGAGATTTTACAAGCTAGCATACACTTATTTTACAGCATACACTATTATTTTAAAGTGAGACATCCTAAGGATTTTGGATGCATATGTGCCTCTGAGAGGTAAATAAGTAAAATCAACACATATCTGATGAGTTAGCAATGAACAGAAGTCTCTTAAGCATCAGTCTACCTAAGGAATAGGACAAGGGGGTTTTTTGATTTCTATTTTAGTTTCTAAGAGATCTGCCAGAGAGTGCGCTATGTAGGGCAGATTTGAATATTGTAGTGACTGAACACAGAAATCTCTTCTATTATCAACTAATAATGTGAGTTCTCATGAACAGTGAACCAATCTTCCAGAAACTAATAAACCCAAGGAGTACAGACAGATTCCTACTCCTTATGCTGCAGCGCTGGGAATTAGAACTTGGATGCTCCACGAAGGGGGCACAGCTGGTGAAGAAGCCCTGTGTAGGTGACAGGCTGTTGCTGCAATGACATCTCTGCTTCATCTACCCAACTATGCAAACAGCAGATAAAAAGTTAATCATGTCATCCCAAATGACTTTTCTGGACCACATATAAAGAAAAGTAATTCTAACTGGAAGGCTCATCAGTACATTATTTATTCAGAACTCCATTTTTATTCCTTTTATTGGTATCTCTCAACTGTTTGCTCTAGTTTTATTAAGAGCTAGAAAAATTCATTATTATGAGCCCCAGTGTCTTGATGACAGCCCCTACTATGTGACATTATCAGGTGAATCTGGATCTTGGAGAAGAAGGCTGGGAAAAAAAAACACCCACAAAACTTGTGTTCTTAGAGATGATAAGTGTTAGAGCCTATAATAAATCATAGTTCAGACAAGAAAATAATTAAACTTAATGGCAAGATACAAGTGGGACCTTAACTGATAAATTTGCTCATACATCAGAATAAAAATTCTTAAACTTAAGTGTGGATCAAGGTCATCTGAAAAGCTTGTCAAAACAGAGATGACTGGGCCTCACCCCCAGAATTTCTGAAAGTTGGGGTGGGTCCTGATAATTTACATTTCTTTTTTTTAAATTTTATTTTATTTTGTTATGTCACCCATCATCAGGCTAACCCATCCCCCCACCCCCCTCCCCTCCAGAACCCTCAGCTTGTTTCTCAGAGGCCGTAGTCTCTCATGGTTCGTCTCCCCCTCCGATTCCCCCGCTTCATTTTTCCCTTCCTTCTCCTAATGTCCTCCCTGCTATTCCTTATGTTCCACAAATAAGTGAAACCATATGATAATTGACTTTCTCTGCTTGACTTATTTCACTTAGCATAATCTCCTCCAGTCCCATCCATGTTGATGTAAAAGTTAGGTGTTCATCCTTTCTGATGGCTGAGTAATATTCCATTGTATATATGGACCACATCTTCTTTATCCATTCGTCTGTTGAAGGGCATGTTGGCTCTTTCCACAGTTTGGCTATTGTGGACATTGCTGCTATGAACATATGGCCCTTCTTTTCACTCCATCTGTGTCTTAGGGGTAAATACCCAGTAGTGCAATTGCTGGGTCATAGGGCAGCTCTATTTTTAATTTTTTGAGGCACCTCCACACTGTTTTCCAAAGTGGCTGTACCATCTTGCATCCCCACCAACAGTGTAAGAATAATTCTATAGTACCCTAGGACCACACTTTGAGAATTACTGTACTACAACAGTGGAATAAGGTGTGTGCTTCTCCTAATAGTACTTATACTGCTCTTGAGAGAGGGGCTTACTTTGGCATCTCCATAGTAAACACTTTTGAATAGAATCCAAAGTAGAAATTCCTATCATAAGTTTCTCTTTGTGGTGAACAGAACTGTATTTTTTTAAACCTTAATCTAAGTTTATTCTTCAGTTATAGCCTACATTACATATTATAAATAACATGGCTAATTTGCTGGGAGATGGAATTTTGGGCAAAATCAACAACTTGAAATGAATCAAGAGGTGCACAAGTAAAGATTCATCCGTCTGTGAGGAAGGTGGAAAGTAAGTGAGCTACAGTAATTCCCATCGTCTGATTTGCAAGTCTCACCTAAAGGGAAGGAACAATGCTGAGCTTCATTCTAGTGAGCGTCAAGAAATGTGAGAGTAGAGCAAGAGTTGAGAACAGTTAAGTAGAGAGAAAATTAGAGGCAAGGGTGATTAAAAACAGGGAGAGAACCAGTGACAATGAGAAGAAAGGGGTAAGAAGAAGGAGATAAGAAAAAATAGCTATAATAGAACTGAAATAATAGTTCTACACACCTTGCCAGCCCTTGAACTTGAGAGACTCGCTGAGTCAACACCCAAAGCACAGAGAAAATGAAATGCTGCTATGTCCTGTGGGTCATTTAGTGAAAAGGCAAGCTAAATATTCACTAAAACATTTTACAATTATAGCACACTAATTGTTGACTTTGATATAAAAAAAAAGTTGAAATAATGTTTGGCATACCCTGTTCACAAGGTAGCAAAAATGTAGTATATTTTAGATTTTTCTAAACATTCTATTTCAATAAAAATTAAAAATGCTAGCATGTGAAGTATTAAATTGCATATGTGTAATTAGTTAAATGTTCACATGTGTGCTGCACAAATCTCATCTAACCCACAAACATAGAATAAGGTAATTTGCCAAACTTATGGGGCTAGGATTAATAATGATAACAATAATGAAAATAATGATGACATAATAACAGCTAACATATTGGTGCATGACTTGGTACCAGTCATTATTTTAAGTACTTTACACATATTTTCTAAATCTTCATCACATATTTTCTCAGCAAATATAATTACTCAATGAGGCAATGTTATTATCTCTAATTTATAGATGAGGAATCTGAGGTACAAAGAGGCTAGGTAATTGCCCAAGGTCACACAGCTACTAAGTAGTGGAATTATGATAAAAACTCACCTAGTCTGTTCCAGGGATTATGGTCTCCAAAACTACGCTTTTTGTCTCTCACAGTAGTGGAGGTGAGATTTCAGTTTAGCCATAGCTTGTCCCCTTTCTGGGGTATTAACTTATGTGGATCACAAAGATCAGAGAGCATACACATCATAAAAAAATAATGGTAAATAAATGTCAATCATATGACAACTCAGATTGACAGGCAAAAACTGCCTGGCATGGCTTGTTGAAAAATATCATAAGGCTATATCTGGAGTGGTAGAAAATAGTATTATGGTCAGTTGGTGACATCTGTCAGAGACAAGGGAGAGGAAAAGTATAATCAATTGCCATTCTATAGTAGAACAGAAGGAATATTGGAAATTGTCTAGACCATGGTGAATTAAATTAGTAGCTTTTTTTTTTTTTTTTGAGAGATGGAGCAGGGAGAGAGGCAGAGGGAAAGAGAGAGAATCTTAAACAGGCTCCACCCTCAGCACAGAGCCTGACTCGGGTTCTATCTCCCCACCCTAAGATCATGACCTGAACCGAAATCAAGAGTCAGATGTTTAACCAGCTGAGCCACCCAGGCACCCCAGTAGCTTTTTTTTTTTTTAAATTAGAAGAACTTCTCCAAATGAAATTGTTTTATTGAGCTCCTTGGTCGCAGGATGGTAATAGTAGAGGATTTATATTCTTAAACTATGGGTAATCTACTGCATAGAAGAGTAGCCTGTGCAAATTTGTCATGCTTTACTCAGTAAAATGTTAATTTCTAGACACTTTTGTCAAGTGGCCACCTGGAGGTAGCTTTCTAATCTTCCTAACCTGAAATGAGATTCCAGGTCATATTATTAAGTCGAGCGGAGCATCTGTAGCCTGTGCATGATGGAATAGTGCTTGCTCATCACTAAATCAAAAATACTGTCTCACTTCACAGATGAATTAGTGAAGTTAAAAGGTTAATTTGCCTATGCTAATTACTTGATTTGCTAATAGTATTATTATGAAAATATTCATAACTTCAGGTATCATTGTGGATCCTATGTATGTATGTATCTGTCTAGATATCTTTATAGATAAATACATGGATAGCAGTCAATGTGCTGTAACAATTCTGAAGTACAGGTGGGTACATGATGTCAGGCCCTTTGTGAGGGCCCAGTCCTCCTACTTGGTCATGACTCTCGAAAGCTTTTAGGTATGCTCTTGAGACTTCACTGTCTGAGTCATTCTTTCTTTTCCATGAGAAATGGTATATGTTTGCAGCTAAGTAGGGTAGCTGTTTCTTACCCTCTAAGGTTGTATTCTCCACGATGTGTTTTAACTTTGAGCTGTCTCTACCCTTTCAGTTCAGGCCCACAGTGCTTCTGCTGATGTTATTCTTTGTAAGCTTCCAGAGTTTTCTATGAATCTCATTGGAGTTAAATCCGGGAGACAAAAGTTATGCCCAATTCTTTGTTTGTTTTATAAATATTTTATTTATTTATTTGACAGAGAAGCCACAAGCAGGGGGAGCAGCAGGTAGAGGGAGAAGGAGAAGCAGGCTCCCCCCTGTGTAGGGAGTCCCAATGCAAGGCTTGATCCCAGGACTCTGGGATCATGACCTGAGTAGAAGGCAGACGCGTAACTGACTGAGCCACCCAGGGGCCCCTATACCCATTTCTTTGAAAGAGGCCTCTCTCTACCCTACATGGAGAATCAAAGTATTGTGGGACAGCACTCTTAAGATTTTTAGAAGTCTAACTGAGTAGTTGAGAGGGTCTGTGAGGCACCTTACATATTTTTGAGGTCTCACCAAGAGTTTTAGTCACACATTAGGAACTTTATTCTGAAACCAGATTTTACTGGCAATGCTCTTGCTTTGATCTTTGCCTTGGAGCCATTTCTTACTTTGATTTTTTTGCTGTTTGGAGAAAAACAGGTTTATGTATAAACCCAGAAGAGTTCTGGATACTTTATATTTTCTCTAAATTCTGCTTGGAAAATTGGAGAGTCCCCCCACCCCCAACCTCTCATTTTAATGTATTTTGCTCCTCAATATTTTATCATTGGCATCCAGAAGAAGCCCTTCCAGTACTCTGGACAGGAAAACTTCTTAGCCAAAATAATCAGTTCCTTAAGTACCCTTTCTATCTTCCATGTTATTGCAGATGACACTCACTAATTGTCCTGCCAAAATAACTTGGATCCTCTTTTTTCTAGCCTTAAATAATAACCTATTCATTACACTTCACACTTTCACTGACAGTCTCTGTTGTGCATGGTCCCCAAGTCAATGGTACACGTTTTAGGTTTTGGTTGTGTAACATCCCATTTGTAAGCCCAAGGCAGAGAGTTAGAAAAGAATATAATGAAAGCACAAAAAGAAATTATTATGAAAAAGATTTATAGAATTCATGATATAAAAAATATTTAAAGCCTCACTGTATCCACCTCTCTCCCCAAAGGTAAAGCTTAAGACAAATAATAAAGTGAAATTATTTTAATCACATATCATGGGAATAGAATTAAATTTAAATGAGAAATGATCCAAAGAGAAATTTGACAAGTATCACAAATAAAAATGTCTATACCTTTGCCACAATAACTTTACTCTTTGAGATGTATATAAGGAAAGATCAGAGGTATACTTAAATGTAATAGCATGGGGGTATGCATTACAACATTATGCATACTACAAAAAGATTAGAAAGAAAAATAAAAAGTCCCAAGTTACACCTCACCAACAAATATATAGTATATAGGTAGGGCTGGTCAAGCTCTGGCAGTACATGGTTCTAGAAAAGTAGAGAATGAAAGAAACCTGGAACCTGCTTCAGAAAACAGTTATAAGGACATAAAAACAGGAAAGTGTTACTCCAACTCTTGAAACCTAATATTTGTGCAAGAGTTTTTGTACTTAGTAGAAAGTCTAGGGTTTAGAAATATAAAGTCAAAAAGATAACACTGGGGGCTCCTGGGTGGTTCAGTCATTTAAGCATCCGACTCTTGATTTTGGCTCAAGTCATGATCTCAGGGTCCTGGGATCCAGCCCAGCGTTGGGCTCTGTGCTCAGCGGGGTGTCTGCTTGAGATTCTCTCTCTCCCTCTCCTTCTGCCCCTCCCCCCTCCTCGCATTCTCTATCTCTCTTTTTCTCTTAAAAAAAAGATAACATTAGAATTACAAGGAAAAGTTTTTTTTTTTACTTCCCTGGAATATTGGGACAAAAAATATTTAATGATTATAAAGTGCTTTGAAAATGTAACTGCATTGTATACCATCAGCTGTGGTGCTAAACTTTAGTAGGATTCACACAAATCCATTAATTCTTGATCATCCTGGCAGCCCTGCCAAGTACCATCAGTGCTGGAAGCCCTCGCAGCCAGCACGAACCCTGTGCGGGACTTCCTAGGGCTCTTAGCTTTCAGCCCTAGGAAATAGAGCTGGCCCTGACTGCACATGATAACACAAGTAATTACTCATCAAAACTGGTCTTGCCACAAGCAATTCATTCCCCTCTTCACAGATGTCCCCTACTCTGACCAAGAGCTGCATGAATGCAGGCTAAAAATAGCAGCTGCTCAAGGCAGTCAGCAGCCTTGCTGAGACTTTGTGTCGAAGTGGTTTTCATACCCTTAATTTCAGAGCACTTTCCTCACACAAATTAACCTTTGCAGAAGTCCTGGAGGGGGAATACTATTTCTTCTCTCCTGTGCCTCAGTCCTTGGCCATATGAAGCATGTTTCTTGTGAGTTAACTCTGCTTTTGCCTAATTGAAAATTCTTCCTTTCTCTCTGCTTTATGCATTCACCATTTCTTGTTTCCTTCCCAGTTTTCTTCTTTTTCCGCAGCTGGAGCAGGAGAGTGGAGTATCACGTCTACAACTGTCACCACACTTTCTGATGACACTATGTGCTCAAAAGAATATATTCATTAACACCTACTATGTGCAAGTATGTCTAGGTACTTCGGTGGATAAATATATAACCCTTATTCTCTTATCCCATCAACCTCAGGAGAATCAAGCATTAAAGTAATAACCAGAGAAGCATTTGACTCCAATCTTCACTTTTGCTAACATGGTTTTAATGTCCCTGGTCCCTCATCCTGTTTGGTTTCAACTGTCTTCTAATGTGAAGCTCTCATGAATGGAATCCTGAGTTAAGGGATCCATATATATCACCTAAATGAGATCCTCTTAAAAGCAGTCTTCTACCATCTTTTGCTGACACATATTTATCTTGTTGGTCTAGGGAGTTGGCCATCTTGGCTCAAAATCCTTTTCACAGTTAGACCAAAGTGTCTGATTCCCTCATGCTGATAAGACTGTTGGATCCCAGAGTTCCTTAGGTGCAAAGACTGATTAAGCTCAACTCTAGTCTTCAAAAAGGAGGATGATGGTCAGATGTGGTCTCTGCACTCAAGGAATTTATAATCTAACCATGCATGCTGGCTATGATTATAAATTCTCATGTAATTCTTTTGTTTTTTAGAGTTTTAAGACTGGACACTTTATTTATATCAGGTCACTCAGTCTCTGTGATGACTACCTCACATAGTAATTGTTCTGTTTCTCCTCCAGCCTTATTGAGATATAAGTGACACACAGCATTGTATGAGTTTAAGATGTACAAGGTGATGATCTCATACACACATATTTTGAGAAATGATTGCCACCATAAGGCTAGTTAACACATCCTTCACCTCACATATTACCCATTTTGTTGTTGTTATGGAGAGAACATTTACATCTCATGTAATTCTATTGCCAGATTTTTGATTGATGAGCAGTAAGATGGACCCTGAATTCCAGGCAAGACCAATGATGGAACATGATCTCTACCTTGTGGTTCTTGCTTAGGCAATGTTTCTTAATAATATGAATAGTTAGCTTTTTGAACATTTACTGTGTATCAGGCACTGTTCTGAATGCTTTGCATATTGTTAGTCATTTTATCCCCACAACAACCATGTTTCTTTTATCATCTTATTTTGACAGGTAAGTTCAGGATTCAAGGTCACACAAGAGAAAAAGTAGCAGAGGCAGGATTCAAACACAGATGGTCTAATTTGGCAGCACACATTTTAACAATAGTAGTAAACAACATTTGGCATTGCATTTCTAGAACTGCAGTGTGTTTTCCTTGAAATATTAGTCCTTTAGAATGCTGTTTGAAAAAGGATGTTCTATGGACGTATAACTTTGCAAAGCCTTGCATATGCCTTGGATGGAATTCATGGCACATTTTAACATGGTCAAAGCTTACCTATAAATACTGCAAGGAGGAAAACAGTTTAACTTGGCATAGCACAACGTTCCCAAATGCTTTTGCCTGTGGGACACTTTCCATCACGTAGTTCCTAACATGCTGCTGAAAAATGCTCCTGAAAAATCTACTTTGAGAAATACTCTTAGGGGAAGGAATATAAAAAAGAAAATTATGTTTCTCAAAAAGATTTAGTGATAAAATGAGATAAAAGTTCCTATAAAGTCAGGAGTTTGAGACAAGTTTCTCTGTTTCCGTAAAGCATGATTTAAATATTAATGGACTATGCTTTGTATTTCTCTTTACTTCTGTCCCCATCTGTAATTCATCTTGTCTTTTTAAAGGTTACTTGGTATATTTCATGTTGGTCCTGTCTACACTGAGAAGGCAGAACTTTCTTTATATATTTAGTTTAACATAAAATGTTTAAAGAAGAAAAACATACATTTAAGAAAGTATACATATCATATGTGTCAGTTAAATTTCAGAAAGTGAACACATATGTCATCAGCATCCAGATCGAAACATAGAGCATTACTGGAAGCCCAGAAGCCTCTCCCTCTTCCAGTGACTACACATGCTCACCAAGGGTTACAGCCATCCTGATTTCTAATTCCATAAGTTTGCTTTTCTTAGGTTTTCGTTTGGTTGTTTACAGTGTCACTGAGATATAATTGACATCCATTTAAATGCACATATTTAAAGTGTATTTTTGATGAGTTTTGACATAGTATAAAACACAATCAAGATAATGAATATATCCACCATCCCTGCAATTTTCTCCCTGACCTTTGTAATTCTTCTCCAAGCAACCACTGGTCTGCTTTCTGTCACTCTAGATCAGTTTGCATCTTCTAGAATTTTATATAAATGGAATCATGTATATGTATCCTCTCTTTATGAGGTGGGGGTCTGGCTTCTTTCACTCAGCATAACTATTTTAAGATTCTTTCATTTTGTTTTGTGCATTAATAGTTTGTTCCTTTTTATTGCTGAATAGTATTTCATTGGATGGGTACACTACAATTTGTTTATCTATTCACCTGTTGATGGACCTTTTGATTGTTTTCAAATTTGAGGAAATACAAATAAAGTTTCCTTGAACATTTGTGTACAAGTTTTTGTATAGACATATATTTTAATTTCTCTCTTGTAAATATCTAGCAGTGATATGGCTGGGTCATATAATCAGCATATGTTTAGCTTTTTAGGAAACTGCCAAACTGTTTTTTTATATACCAAATTAAATCCCCCCCAGTAGTAAATAGACTTCCAGTTGTTCCATAGCCTCACCAACACTTGATATAATCAGTTTTTCATTTTAGCCTTTCTGGTGATATTATTTTGAGGTGTTTTTTTTTTTAAGATTTTATTTATTTATTTGAGAGAGAGAGAGCACATAAGCAGGGGGTGGGGCAGAGGGAGATGAAGAAGTAGACTCCCTGCTGAGCAGGGACTTGGGGCTTGATTCCAGGACCTTGGGATCATGACCTGAGCCAAAGGCAGATGCTTAACTGACTGAGCCACCCAGGCCGCCCTGTATTGAGGTTTTAATTGGCATTTTCTTAGCAGCATCTTTTCACATGCTTATTTGCCATCTTTACATCTTCTTTGCTGAAATATCTACTCAAATATTTTGCCCTTTTTGAATTGGGTTGCTAATTTTCTTATTATTGACACTTGAAATTTATTTCTCTATTTTAGATACAAGCTCTTAGTTAAAAATCAGTTTTGCAAATATTTCCTCCCACTCTATAGCTTGCCTTTTCATTTTGGTAAGAATGTCTTTTGAAGAGCAAATGTTTTTAATTTTTCTGTAGCATTGTTTAGGGTCTATGATAAAATTTTGATTAATTTTTTTTATGGTGAGGCAGAATCAAGCTGTACTGCTGCCATTGTTGAAAGAATTCTTTCTCCCAATGAACTGCCTTGGCTTCTTTGTCAAAAGTCAAATGCCCATGCATATGTGGATCTGTTTCTGGATTTTCTATGCTATTCCATTGTCTGTCTATTTTTACACTAATATGACATTGTCTTAATTACTGTGGCTTTACAGTTACTCTTTTTTTTTAAGATTTATTAATTTATTTTAGAGAAAGAGAGCGTGTGAGTGGGGAAGGAGCAGAGGGGGAGGAGAGGGAGAGAATCTCAAGCAGACTCTGCACCAAACACAGAGCCTGATGCACAACTTGATCTCTTGACCCTGAGATCATGACCTGAGCTGAAACCAAGAGTTGGAGGCTTAACCCACTGAGCCACCCAGGTGCTCCATAAATGGTATTTTTAAATTTCAAGTCCTTCTTGTTCATTGCCAGTATAACATAAATTATTTTTGCCTGCTTGACAAGGCATATTTTATCCTGAAACTTTAGAGAACTCATTACAAGTATCAGGACTGTCATTTGCAATATTATAATATTTTAAAAATATATGTTGAAAGGAAGACTACAGAAGAGGTCTCTGTCTTTGAAATCCATGAATCATTGTTGGATTCACTCATTTGTATTTTTACCCATTTATTCTTTCCCATTGAAGTTTATGGTGAAAGAAAAGTCTTCAATGTTCTTAAAAGTTTTTAGGAAACTTAAGTTCAGGCACGAAGAGAATTTCTGTGAAAAGAAAGAAACTTCAAGAAAAAGACCCATGTTGACCCATGCTTTGCTTTTGGACCTAAGTTTGCTATTGACCACATGTATATGGCTCAAACTGTACTACGAATACCATGAGTTATAGAAGTACATTCATCCACTAATTGATGGCAAACCTTACCAACTGGTATTGTAAACATCTAGTAAAATCTTAACATTTTTACCTATTTTATAAAGTCCTACTATAAGTATTCTAGAATATTAGGCCTTTAAACACTTTCTTAAATCTCCTGCTCCCAACACACACACACACACACACACACACACACACACACACACACACACACACACACACACATCCACACATCAAACAAACTGCTATGGACTAAATTTTGCCCTCTCTCCTGAAATTCAGATATTGAAGCCTTAAGCCCCAGTGTGACTGTATTTGGAGAAAGGGTCTTTGGAGGTAATTATGGTTAAGTGAGTCATAAGAGTAGGGCCTTAAACCAATAAGACTGACAAGGGCACCTGGGTGGCTCAGTCGGTTGGGCATCTGCTTTCGGCTTGGGTCAGGGTCCCGGGGTCCTGGGATTGAGTCCTGTGTCGGGCTCCTTGCTCAGCGGGGAGTCTGCTTCTCCTTCGTCCCCTCCCCTACTAGTTCTCTCTCTCTCTCTCCCCCTCTCGCGTGCATGTGTGCAAAAAATAAAACAAAACAAATAAAAAAAAAACCAATAGGACTGAAGGGCTTATAGGAAAGGAAGAAAGACAGCTCTCTCTCTCTCTCTCTCTCTCTCTCTCTCCAACTGTATACACAGGAAAGGCCACGAGAGCACACAGCTAGAAGGTGGCCATCTGCAAGCCAGGAAGAGAGCTCTCACCGGAACCCAGCCATGCTGGCACCCTGAGCTCAGACTTCCAGCCTCCAGAACTGTGAGAAAATAAAGTTCTGTTCTTTTAGCCAACCAGTCTGGTATTTTGTTATGGTATTCTGAGTAGAATAATATACAAGCCAAATATAATCACATTTCCTATAGCTTTCTTTGTTATTCAGTTGCTTAATTTGCTGCATGCAGTGAATTTACTGATTCCTCTAGCAGATTTAGGATTTATAGGTAGCCTGTTCTGATGATCCTGGTGTTTTCTCATTGATTTACTGTCAGATATACTCTTATTACTACCACAGGACCATCGAACTGCAACTCATTAAGCAGTTTATTAAATGACATCTCTTCCCAGATTGTGGAAATATGCAACCTTTCTTAAAATGAGGTATTATTTTGCTAGTATTTTATATAATAAATGGCTAATAGCTTTGGGCTTAAGAATAGAAAAAAGAAGATAGAAAATTCTGTCAATAATGTTTGTTAATTTGATTTGATTTGTGTGTCTAGGTGTCTGAATTTCTGGTAGGCCTTTTTCAGGTGCTTCTAATATTTTTCATTGTGTTTTTATTCCCCAAAACATAGAGCTACAATTCATTTTTATGAGAGAGATAAACAATTATTGTTGGTCTCATGGAATTTGTTGTAAGTACCACATGCTAACTGATTGTGCCACTGGAGCTACTCATGACAATTCTTTAGTTTTCTTAAGAAGGTATTTTAGTGGGGCGCCTGGGTGGCTCAGTCATTAAGCGTCTGCCTTTAGCTCAGGTCATGATCCCAGGGTCCTGGGACAGAGCCCCGCATCGGGCTCCCTGCTGGGCGGGAAGCCTGCTTCTCCCTCTTCCACTCCCCCTGCTTGTGTTCCCTCCCTCACGGTCTGTCTCTCTCTCTCTGTCAAAATAAATAAATAAAACCTTTAAAGAAAAAAAAAAAAGAAGGTCTTTTAGTATAAAATTCCTGGGTAATTTGTCCGTGGAGTATTTTGAGAGTCTGATACTCCTGAAGATGCTTGCCTCATTAGTGAGAAATAACTGCATTACTCTGTTGACCTCGTAAAATATCAATTAATGCTTTCTAAATCTTAGCAGGCTCCTGCTTGCTCCCACTTCCCTGGATACTCTTCATAAGAACCATGTTGAGATATCCAAGCTGAAATGTGATCTTGAAAAGATAAGGGTTTTTTTTTTCTGAAAAATAAATTTATAAATATTTGTGTTCAGCTGAAAGACTAAATCAACTTGTGTTTTTTTTTTTTAAGATTTTATTTATTTACTTGAAAGAGAGAGAAAAAACACGAGTAAGGAGAGAGGGAGAAGCAGGCTCCCCATTGAGCAGGGAGCCCGACGAAGGGCTTGATCCCAGAACCCTGGGATCATGACCTCAGCAGAAGGCAGATGCTTAAACTGACTGAGCCACCGAGGTGCCCCTCAACTTGTTTTGGTTTATTTTTTAAATAATATTGATCTTTACAGAAAATTCAAAAAATTTTAAAAAGAATAGCCAAATCCTAAGTATTCTACAAAAAAAAAAACAGTTACATTTAGTTTATTTCCTCCTGGCATTTTTCATGCACATATTCTCCATACACCATTGTAACTGAATTAATGATGAATTAATGGAAATTCAACAAGGAGAAAGGCTTTATTATGGAGATACAGCTCTTCAATTCTCTTTGCACTATGTTTCTTACTATATAAAAAAAGGCAAACTTAAAGGCTCATGATTTAGGAGTGTACTATGTGAAATGCAGACAAACTTAAGAAATGCCTTTGATCAGACCAGGACATTTAGGAAATTCAAAATAATGTGTTAAACAGTTCTTTGGGAAAAAAACCTTTTTCTTTAGAATCCAACACTCCCGGGCGCCTGGGTGGCTCAGATGGTTAAACGTCTGCCTTCGGCTTAGGTCATGATCCCAGGGTCCTGGGATTGAGTCCCACATCGGGCTCCTTGCTCAGCAGGGAGTCTGCTTCTCCCTCTCCCTCTGCCTCTCCCCCTGCTTGTTCTCTCTTTGTCTCTCTTGCAAATGAATGAATAAAATCTTAAAAAAAAAAAAAAGAATCCAACACTCCCCCCACTGTGCCCCTTACTTACTGACATTTTGCCAAATTAGATTGCAGCTATAGGAAAATAAACATCCAGATAAGAAATGAAATATTTAGGTAATTGTGAAGTTCTCCCCAAACCTCCAGATGTTTGGCATTCTGTGAGGAAACTATCACATGACTGAATTTTCCACTTTACATCTGGATGTTTTGCTACCACAGACTTCTTGGCTATTTATAAGAAACGTTCATTTCTTGTCATGATTCTTTAGAATAGAGTCAATTTTAAAATAACAGCAATGAAACAAATTATATATCTTCCATGTATCAGTCAAATCAGATAAAATGATGTTCGAAAATAAGTACTTAAAGTGATTCATCAGAACGTACACTCAGTATGCTTTTGTCCTTTAACAGCTATGCAAGATATGAACAGCATTGACTTGTGCATAAATTTAAGGTTGGATGGACATTTGAAAATCATCATGCACACACTGCATTGTTTTCAGTATTTATTCCATGTGTAGGTCCTCATGGACAGTATGCTTTGACTTAAAAAGGGATGCAACACTGTGATTTCTAGCTCAGAGTTCACAAAATCAAATACCTTTAAGGACTAGGGTAAGAAATATTAATGAGTTAAGTGGGCTGGATGAAAGACAGCAGGAATTTGTGACAATCTGGGAATTCCTAAAGTCCCTACCAAAAAAGATGAAAAGAAAATAGTGAGAACCCAAGGAAACATACCTTGGAACTGAATTTTGTTCGAGTTTTATTTTTATTTATTTATGGGGTTTTTTATTTGTTTGTTTTTAGAGAGAGAGAGAGAGAGAGGTGGGGTGGAGAGGGAAAGAGAGAATCTTAAACAGGCTCCATGCCCAGCACGGACCCAACATGGGGCTCAATCTCATACCCTGAGATCATGACCTGAGCTGAAATCAAGAGTTGGATGCTTAACAAACTGAGCCACCCAGGTGCCCCAAGAGCTATTTAGTTTTAAAACTTAAAGAGGGCACGCTCTGCATGGAGCACTGGGTGCTATACACAAACAATGAATCATAGAACACTACATCAAAAACTAATGATGTAATATATGGTGATTAACATAACAATAAAAATTTTAAAAAATTGTAGTTTAATTCCCCTCTGGGAATTTAATTCCCCTCCCCTGGAAAAAGAGACTGAGTTCCAGTTTATATTACGACAGAGCAGCCTACATAAAACCACAGTAATTTTGGTCTCTAACTCAGTACTCTCTCCCTCCCACCACCTTTCTTTATGCTGCTTACAGTGCCTCCATGCATTCTTTAGCAGGTTCTTTAGATTCTTTCACAAAAGGCAGAGCCAATATGATTTGCTGATGGGTTGGAAGAACGCAAGCAAAAGCAAGGAATTGGATCCACCTAGTGAATGGTAGTAACACATTAATTTGAGGAAGATTGGGAAACTGGAAGGGAAAATCAGGAATTCTGCTTGGCCATGTTTTCTCGAAGTGCTTATCAGGAGCCCAAGAAGAACCATGGAGCGGCAGAGTTCAGGGGAGCAGTGAGGCTGAGACTTCTTTGAAAAGCATCAGCATCAGTATGGAGTAGAGTGAGGTGAGAACTGAGCTCCGGCACATTCCAAAATTGTGAGGCTCAGAAGAGAGGTTTAAGGAAGGGATTCTATTTTTTACCCCACTCTAGCAAAATGAAACAACGCTGTATGTTGCTTACTTTTTGCCCCCCAACCCCACTTTATCAATTATTTTATACTAATTAGAACTTCTTATCACATAATGTGATTTTTTTCAAGTCATTATTTACTTCTGGCCCTGCACTGTGAAACAGAACTCAGTGAAATCTATTTTAAGCCATTATGGTCTCCAGCATGCAAGGAATTTACTGGTGAAAGTGGGTAAGACAATAGTCACACTCTAGCCAGTCTATTTTATTCCCAAAGGCTACTGAGTAGAAATCAGAATAATTACTTTATAATTATTACAGAAAACAGTATTATCAAAACATACGTAGGGAGATAATTTAAGTAAAGACCTTACATGACATCTTTGAGTGAAATGAGGATTTCCCATGAGAAGGCAAATGTCTTCAATAGCAGAGTGAAAATAAGTATTAATGTTAATAGCTGGCACGGGTAGAAACATACCCTCTTTAGGAAAATACCCGGATAAATTACACAGAGTGGATTATGAGACCATGAGAAGAGGATTAGAAGGAAGACCAGGAAACAAAAGAGCTCACTACGCCCCTCTGCCTTAGAAGGGAGGAGAAAGTTAAAGGAAAAAGAGCCAATGCCTGGGCAACATTTGAGATTGCGCAAAAAGTTTGGAAGCAGCAATGTCTATTGACTATCAGAAAATTGTTATTAATGCAGCAATTTAAACTTCTTTTGTTTCTTTTTCTTAAAGATTTATTTGTTTGTTTGTGTGAGAGAGAGAGCATGTGAGCACACACAGATGGGGGAGGAGGCAGAGGGAGAGAGAAGCAGACTCCCTTCTGAGCAGGGAGCCTGACCTGTCCCAGGGCTCTATCCCAGAACCCCGGGATCAAGATCTGAGTGGAAGGCAGATGCTTAACTGACTGAGCCACCCAGGCACCCCTAAACTTCTTTTAATTTAAACCCCAAGCCTTCATCAAAGTGTGCTACGCACACAATGCCTTCTGTAAGTGCTTTTATCTGTGTGTCTGTGTGTCTGAATGCATTTATGATTTTGTTTTGTTTTGTTTTGTTTAATTTGCAAGGCAAGGCAAAGTGCTGAGGTTAACTCCAGGACAGATGATAAATTTCAAAACCTAGCATGGAGAGTAAGAATTCAATGTTGTTAGAAGCTGGAGCCAGAAATGGCCAGAAGGCATCACTCACCTACTTCACTGCCTTATATTTAGAAACCAGAAGCATATTGGTGAGGATTTCACTAGCTATAAATTGTGAATTGGAAGTCTGAACCAATCTTAAATAATCCTAAGGCACAAAGTATAGTATGGTTTTTGTTGTTGTTTTGTGTTTTGTTTGTTTTTTAATTGTGCTGTCTTGACCCGGTTTTTGAGGCCTTAGCTAGAGGCCAGTTTGTTCCCCTTTTGGAGCACTCAATTAAATCTCCACCCCTAACCACTTCTCTTATCTGGCTTTCACACTCCAGGTTATTGTGCTTTCTTTCCCTCTTTCTTTCTTTCTTTTTTTTTTTTTGTTTTAAGATTTTATTTATTTGAGAGAGAGTGAGCATGGGGGGGGGGGGTGGGTAGAGGGAGAAGGAGAAGCAGCCTCCACGCTGAGCAGGCAGCCTGATGCAGGACTTAGTCCCAGGACCCTGAGATCATGACCCGAGCCAAAGGCAGATGCTTAACTGACTGAGCCACACAGGTGCCCCCTGTGCATTCTTCTTAATCATCCCGTGGCCAGCTACCATGCAACTAGGTACAGCTCCTAGGCACAATTATTCAAATTAGCCAATTCATAGGGAACGCTGGAAACCTAGCAACCCACCCCACCT
Source organism: Eumetopias jubatus (assembly GCF_037043125.1). Classification (NCBI taxonomy): domain Eukaryota; kingdom Metazoa; phylum Chordata; class Mammalia; order Carnivora; family Otariidae; genus Eumetopias; species Eumetopias jubatus. The sequence continues at coordinate 53,876,641 of NW_028274820.1, read as the reverse complement.
GCCATCTATAAACTGCTCCCACAGCTATTCTTTTCTGTACATTCCCCTGTGTGGCCCTGTCTCTCTTGTGGAGCTGAAAGCAACCAAGAGTTCTGCCTTTCATCTATCCTTTGGCAGTGTGTCATGTCCCACGATCAAAAGAATCTTTAAATCTTATCAGACACAAAGAAGCATCATGTCAATATCTGGTATTTACTTCAAAATGTAAAATATGTATATTTATTCCCTTTATATGGAAGACATTGATATGGTGACCCTAAATAACACATCTTTCAACTGGCTGTGTAAGAATCATGCCAAAGGATTTGTGAAAAACGTAGACTGATGTTCCATCCTAAACCAACTGAATCAGAATTTCCAGAGGAAAGGAAGTGGGAAACTGTTCTTAAGTTTTTCAGATGATTCCTGTGCACATACTAATGTAGGTACTGCTGATATGGAAGATACACAAAAGATACTGGCTCACCTTCAAGGATTTTAACTCTGGATTGAAACCCTAGATCTGCTTTTTACCCCCATGTTATATGGAGCAATTTACTTAACCCTTTGTGAGATTCAGTCTTGCCTGTAAAATGAGTATAATAACTTGCTAGTGTGATGATTAATGAGAAATTGCCTAAAACTATTCAGCAAAATGCCCGAGCTTAAAATATAGTAGCTGTTACTATTTAGAGAAAGCAAATACTAGAAAAAAATGTAATGTGTAACAAGGGCCAGGATGAGCAGATATGTACAAATTTTGAAAATAGGGGATAGAAATGGTAAAATCTTCCAATACTTAATTAACCCAGCTATATTCAACAGATTTTTCCCTGTAAAAATGGTAGATATTAATTCAGTATTTAATCCTAACAGGTATAGCTAACAGTGTAGTTCCTGAATACGATGCCTCTGTGATGTAAATATTCATTTATTTGTAGGTGTTCATTGAAGATCTGCCTATTTGATTTATGCCAGTTGCTTCATTGACATTGTGGAGGGTCTCTTTTCTCTGCCTCTGTTGAAGCCTTCGGTATTTACCTAGATGGGTCCACAACCCTTTTCTCTCACATGTTCTCACAAGTTTTCTCTTCTTTGAAATCTTTATTTTCATCATTTAAGAAGCATGTCATGCAACTAGGAAGTGCCAAGTGTCAAAAATGAAGTAATTACTCAGCAAGTTTTAGATAACACTCCTACACTTGGAAGCCATTGGAGCAATTGGTTTTGAGGATCTTTCCACATATATGCATACTGGGATGATCTATTGTCTGTCTGGGCTGGTATGGATGACTTTTTCTACACTTCTTTTGTAACGGTGACACCCATCTTGGCTTGATACTAAGCACAATTTCCCTTTAGCACTGAAGACACACTGAGTTACCACGTTTTGTTTAAAGTTCCCACATTGCTGTAAACCACAATTGCTTCTAGTACTCCCCTCTTCACCCTTCCCTATTGCAAAAATAAAGGGAAATAAAAGATGCAAATTTAAGATCTCTATTAAGACTGTTACTCTTACTTTGTTCACTCTTCAGTGGCTGGATGATCATGAGCAAGTTATTAGCTTCTCTGAATCCATTTATTCATTTATAGAATTAGAAATGGCAATACCTGCCACATAGGAATGTTTTGAAGATTATATAACAGAAATTGATGTATGTAAACTTCCAAGCATAATACTAATTCATTACTATTTTATTTTAAATCCATGTCATTAAGAAGGGACAGAGGGAGGAGGAGATGGAGATGGAGATCACTTCCATCTAGACAAATTAACTCCGTGTTCTCATCTTCAACCCTGGCACCACACCAATAGGGTCCTTATAGGTCACTGCCATTTATTCATTCTATAGGGATGGAAATTATCCAAGGAAAAGCGGAGATTGTACCGTTGAAGTCCTGCTCCCTCTCAGGGAAGCACAGTGAAGGGGGCTGGGTTCCTTGTACACCCGGCAGTCGGAGATACTGTGAGGCTGTCAAGAGCTATTTTCTGTCACTGTACTTGGATTCCTCCCAGGCCCAGTGGGGGTAGTTCAACCTTGAATCCAGAGATCTACATTCTAATTTCAGCCCCATCATAGGCAAAGCAATTTTAGTCATGTTATTTAAATTTCCTTGTTCTCAATTTCAGCAGATTTCAAGTAAAGATGCTCATCCCACTCCTGGCCTGCCTCAGAGAGACTCTATGAGAAGATTTTCTCACCGATACACACTGCTGTGAAGTTATTAGAGACAGATGTATTTTCATTTTGTGAGCCCAGGTACTGCAATTTAAGCCTCAGGGTTGTTTGAATCTCAGAATATAATGTCGGTATATAGAAAGCCATTATCTGTTTCTCTCATCAATGACACTTTCTCATGATCCTTCTATTATGCCAGTAAAAATAGAAGTGAAGTACCTAGTAACTGGAAATGTTTTATTTTTCTATCTTTTTTTTCTCAAGAAAAAGAAAGTATTTTGAAAGTGTCATCTTCTAAGGAGCTTATCAGTTCCCACAAAGTTTTTCTTAGGACAGCCATACCCTGCACAAAGCTAAGTGAAATGCTGACACGACTACATTTCTCTTTTCGGCAAGTCATCTCATATGGTTGACTTTATTACCAAGGTGATAAAAACGGAGGGAGGAAGTAGAACAGCATCATTACATCACCCTCAGTGAAAAGGGCACACGTATTTCTATTCAATGAGGGAACCAAAAATAGTCATTTTAAATATCTATTCAAATACAAACATTTGTGGAGCCCTCCTTTGGTGTTAGAGATCTGAAAATGATTAAAACTTGGCTCCTGTCCTCATTCAGTTGACAATCAAAGGAGTTTCAGTAAATTATTATGTGTCCCTGGATTCTGGACTGATGTCCTCAAAGAAGAAGCAGCTTTTAAGAAATTAATTAGGTTCCTGTCTTTAATGCTATTGTCAATAAAAATCAGGAGGAGGAAAGAAAGACTGTGCGAACAGCACATTTTTGTGAATCTCAAAACAGATCTTCTGACTATAGAGACTGTAACAAATTAAGCAGACCTCAGTTTATACATCAGGCTCATAACCAAAATCCCAACAATTCTGTTAATGTGGCACAGGTTCCTGTTTTAAGGATATCAATTCTGATTCAGTGTATATAAAGGAATCAAGCAGGAAGGTCAACAGATGGGATCAAATATGCAAAAAGGAAAAGTGCATTTGTCAAGATGAAGAACAAAATCTTGGTCTTCAAGAAGATATCACCATCTTCTGTTTCACTGTGAAAGATTTCTAGAGTGGATGTGATTTCAACTAGGCATTGAAATGAATAACAGATAGTAGTAAATGAGTCCTTTGGGTAAAGTATGGCATCGTACGATCACTTATTTTGAATTCTTTTCCATCCTCCTTGCGATGATGGTAAAGAAATAAAGTCTTATAAACTCACAAAGACAATGAGGACAGAGGATAGCATGTTACGAAATGGGAAACTAAAAAAAAAAAAAAAGAAAGAAAAGCTGAAACCTGCAGACGGAGAAGCCCAGTAGAAACAAAAGACTCATTCTGCATGACTCCAGTGAGCTTCTCTAATTAGGGGATTTAGAGACCTCAGAAGCTAGGGGCAAAGGATAGGTTTGAGAATAGAAAGGTTGAAAGATGTGGTGAACATATTATTTAGTGAATCCATGAGGATGCTCTTGAGAGTAAAGGATTCATTATTAACTATTAAACCACGATACGGGACATACATTAGGACTGTCCTGGGCAATGACATTAATTTCATGTAAAAGGAGCATGTTCAAATCTTGCTTTTATTTTTTAAATTGAATTATACTCCTTTTCAAATTGATTTGTGTTTTAATATATGGTATTTTTGATACTAACCCTTGTCTGATATGCATTTCATATCTCCTCCTATTTTGTGACTTGTCTTCTAATTCTTAGGGTGGAATTCCTTGTGTGTGTGTGTGTGTGTGTGTGTGTGTGTGTGTGTGTGTGTGTGTGTTAAGGAATAGAAGTTCTTAATATCAATGTCATCAAATGTGTTCATTTACCCCGTTCATAGTAACGCTTTTTGTGCTCTCCTTAAGAAATCTTCTTAATAAGATCATGAAGATATTTGCTTATGTTCTTTTCTAAAGCTGTAAAGCTTAACTTTCATAGATAAGATTTTAACCCACCTGGAATTAATTTTGTGCATGGCGTGAACTAGAGATAAAATAGTTTTATTTTTTTAGTAATTTTACCCCAATATGATTTTTTGAAAAGCCCGTTTTCCATATTATTCATATGAGTCAACTGCCCATACATAAGCAGTGGCTTCGTTTCTAACGTTTTTAAATTAAATTAAACTTCATTTTAATTAATTTTATTTTTTCCTAAGTCTTTCTGTCTACATGCAACAATAATATTATGGATTTATTTTTTAGTAGTTTTAAAGAATTATCTACTAAAGCATGTCTACTCACTTCATTCTCTTCTTCAAGAGGGTCATAAATACAATCTACCCTTTGCATTTCAATTAATTTTTTAAAATTATTATCAAATTCCACAAAATCCCTGTTGGAATTTTTGATAGAGGTTGAGTCTATATAAATCAACATAAGGAGAATAGCCATTTTTACAATAACGTGTTTTTCAGTTTATCAATTTATGGATTTTCCACTTATTTAGGTTTTCTTAATTTTTCTAAAATAAGATTTTATAATTTTTCTACATAGAGATCTTGCCTGTTTTCTTAAGATATATGTTGATAATCTTATAAATGTTATATTTTCAAAATTTCATCTTCTGAATGTTACTGGTAGATATTTATATATTATTTTTTTGTTCTTTTTTTTAATTTTTGAATTCGGCTATCTTGCTAAATTTTTATCAAGCCTAATCATGTTTCTGTAGATTCCTTTGGATTTTCTTTTTACACAATCATATAATCCACAAATAATGACAGTTTTATTTCATTTCCTATTCTCATATATTCCATTGCTTTTTTGATTTACTATTTACTTCTCCCTTGTCTAGCATCTGTAATACATTGTTGCACAGGACATAGTGAGCATTCTCTTTATCCCTATCTTAAAGGGCAGGCCTTCAACATTTCAACAACATTGAAGTTTTAGTGCTGTTCTAAATGATATTGTATATATCCTTTATCAGATAAAGGAAATTTCCTTTTTCCCCTTCTAGTTTCTGAGAGCTGTTAACATGGAGGTTAATTTTATCAAAGTTTTGTCAACCCCTATGAATTTTTTCTTTTTTAACCTATTTTTGTGGCAAAATGCATTCAATTGTTTTCTAATATCAATCTAATGACTTTTTGCCGTTAAACTAATGCTCCTCTGGGATAAAACACACTTTTTTCATAATAACATCCTTTCTACATATTACTGTATTGTTGACTTATGAGTTATACAACTGTGTTCGAAAGTGAAATTGTACTCTAATTTTCCTTTTTTTAACTTTTTAAAAAAAAATCAAGGTGTTACTAGCCTCATAAAATGAATTTGAATGTGTTATTTATTAATTTTTTTTCTTTTCTGGGAAGATTCACATAGAATTGAAATCATTTCTTCTGAGAACGTTTATTAGAACTTGTCAGTGAAGCCATATGGTCCTGGAGTTTTCTTTGTGGGAAGATGTTAAACCAGTGATTCTTTTTCTTTAATGGAAGTAGGAATATTCAGATTTACTATTTGTTATTTTTTCTACAAATTTGAAAAATATGAATTCTTTTACTAATAACCTCCTCTTATCAATTTAACATTCACACCATCCTGATACTGGCTATTTGTGACTTTTTTTTTCCTTGACTTACTTCAGGTTTGCCAATTCCAGGACCAACCTTCGGCTTTGTTGTTCCTCTATATTCTGTTAGTTTTTCACTTATTTCATCAATTTCTGCTATTACTGTTTTTATTTCCTGCTTTGCAGGCTCTTTTGTCATTTTGGGCTTATTCTACTGTTATTTTACTAATCTCTTTCAATGGATACTTAGTTCCTTAATTTCAATCTTTCTTATTTTTTAAAAAATATGCACTTAAGACTATTACTTTTCCTGTATTAGTTTAATCCTCTTTTAACAGTTTTTAAGTTTTCTTATACTTTATGATATTTGCACCATTATTAAGTTGTGATACTCTACCTTCTAATTTCTGTTATAATTTCTTTTGTTAATTAGTATATTTTTAAATTATCAATTTTAATGCCTTGAAAATGTATTTAGCTTAATTCCATTGTGGTAAGAGAATGTGTTCTATATGATTTAAAACCTTAAAAAATTTTGAGAGGCTCTACATTATTCTTTTTGTTTAATACAATCAATGTTTGCTTTTGCCCACATTTTACATTTTATGGATTTTTTTTTCCCCACATTTTAAACCACCTTTTCGGCGCTTCATTGCTTCTTGCAGTTGAGAGCTTTTATCTGGAATCACTTCCTTTGTACCTACAGCACGCCCTTTAGAATTTTCATCAGTAAGTGTGGGAGCGCTGACAACACTGACTGCAGCTCCTTCAGGCCAGGGCATCCGTCCCCCTTGGGGTTGTGTGTGCTACTCCCAAAGGAGGTTAATGTAGCCCCTGACTAGAACGCGAGAAGGCTTGTTCTGACCGTCCCTAAAGTGGTTCACAGAAGGCCCCACTTTAGATAACTACCGTGTGACCTCAGCATCTTGCCCATCACGTGATAAAAGCTGGGGATTACAGTCTGGACTTAGCAGAGGATAGGTGTGTAGGATAGCCGTGCATCCTGGATTGCAAGCCCGCCTGCCGGCCGGATCCTCCCCATCAGTAAATTACCCTGATTCAAACGGTGTGGAGGGTATGGAGTGGCTTGCTTCATTTTTCCGTCTCAAAGTGCCTTCTCAGTCTGCAGGATACAATACTGACCTTCCTCCATCTTCTAACAAGAAGGGCTGCTGGTGAGCGCTCTGTTATCTTTCATCTGAGAATGTCTTAATGTTGCCATCTTCCTGAAAGATACATTATTTGGGTATAGAATCCCAGGTTGCGTGTTATTGTCTGTCAGCCTCTTAAAGATAACAATTTAACTGACTTCTGGCTTTCATTGTGCTTAGAAGAGATCAGAGACAGCATTATTTTGAAGGCAGTGGGTCTCTTCTAGTTGTTTTTTTGTTTTTTGTTTTTGTTTTTTTTCCTAGTCGGTTTTAACAGCTTGTCTTTCTCTTGGTGTTCTGAAGTTTCATTATACTGTTTGTATCTGTGGTTATCCTCCACGTCTTTTATGCACTTCCCCCCTCATTCTCCCGTTCATTGCATCCATCATGCCTCATTTTTGCTTTATATCTGCCAGTTCATAAATCTCTTTTCTTTTGTGTCCAAACTGCTGCTAAACTTCTCCATTATTGCCTTCATTTGAATTAGCGTGCATGTATTTTTAGAACACTTATTTGGTTGCTTTTTAAATCTGCAGTGTCATTTTTTATAATTTTTTGTTCCCTGCAGATATTTTCAAGTCAATTATGTTCACTACATTTAATGATGTAAACACTGCCACTTATACCATTAGATGTAGTAAATGTTGTTTTAAAATATATGCTTATAATTCCAATATATAACAGCATATGAATCTGATGTTTTTGCTATTTTCACTGGAACACATGTGTAAGGAATCTCGGGTATATTAACAAGCAATTGAATTCCTGGGCCTTAAGTTATGTCAGTGGTCTACTTTATGGGTGAAAAATGGACTACGTGCTGGTAAACATTCTTGAAACCTCAGTCAGTTGACAGAACAAAGTGTATGTCTCATTCACTCAGCCTTCCGTGGAGTTAAATGACCCTCCAGGGCTACCCTTCAGCTGATCTGGGAACCTATGAGTGTGTCAAGGTACTTTTCAGATGTGATTAGTTAAGGATCTTCATATGGGAAGATTATCCTGGATTATTTGGAGGTGCCCAGTATAATCACATGGCTTTTTATCAGAAAAAGAGGGAGGCCAGTGAGTTAGAGTCAAAAAGAGACTTGAAGTTGCTATGCTGGTGGTTTTAGAGATGGAAGGGCCATCAGCCACGGAGTCCAGGCAGCCTCTAGAAGCACAGGGAGAAGGCAAGGAAATGAATTGTCCCCTAGAGCCTCCAGAAGGAATATAGCCCTGCTGACGCCTTGGTTTTAGCTTTGGAAAACCATTTTGAACTTCTGAGGCTTGCAAATTATGAAATAATAAATTTGTGTTTTATGTTACTAAATTTGTAGTAATTTGTTACAGGTGCAATAGGAAACTAACAGTGTTAATGCATTGACACACTAATAAAGTATGTCTTTAGTAGATAGAATAGAATTGGATTTTGTTACACTTTGTCCTTAATAGAATAGAATTGGATTTTGTTACACTTTGTCCTTAATCCGAGTCTAACTATTTGTCTTTTCATCGGATTATTTAGTCAATTTATATTTAATATTATTGATATAGTTGGGTTTTAAAAAAAAAACGTTTGCTATTTGTACTCCAAGATCTAATCTTTCCTGCCCCTTATTTCTCCTTGCATGCCTATTAAACATGATTTATTATTTTATTTCTTGTATTAGCTTGTTAGTCATATACATTGTATTATTCTTTTCCTTTGGTGGTTACTCTAGATGTTAGAAGATGCACCTCTGAGTCCTACATTAAACCTTAACCTGGTGCTTTACACTTCTTGCACATTCAAGGACGCTAAGAAGTTTAACTCCGCATGCCCCCTACTTCACCTCTGGTGCAGTTCTTATCTACACATTTTCTTTCTACATATTTTATAACCCCCATGAGGTATTATTGTTATTACTATTATTTTTGTTGGTATTTTAAATAGTACTTATATTTCTATTTTATGCTTTCTGGCACTCTTCATACTTCTAGTTCTCTGCTTCTAGTTGGCATCATTTTCCTTTAGTCTAAAGACTTTCCTATAGTGTTTCTCATGGTGCCCATTTGCTGGCAAAGAATTTTAGTCTGAAAATTCCTCTACTTTCCCTCTGGGAAGCAAAACAAAAGCAGGAAGTAATTTACTAACTTCAGGAAAACAAAGTTGTTAAGGAATTAAATGAATCCTTGTCCAGCACATGGGTCACCTGTGAAGATTATAGAGTTAAAATATTAAAACTCAACATTGAGTTTTTTATAAATTTGTATATTTGGTGAATTCTGCTGGGGAAACTGTACTGAGTCTAAATATTTATTTTCTGTGCTAGAAAGAAGGTTATTATAGCCAAATCCTTATATTCAATTCTAGATAGTCAATAAATATTCAAAATTGGATAATTAAAATAATATATGGGCATAAATGTGAAAGTCTTAGAGTAGAAAAACAGCAAAGAAATTTGAATATTCCTGCCTCTGCAGAGAGGGATTTAGGTGGAAGTTGGGAGGATAAACAGCTATTTTTCAGTATAAGCCCATGGACTATTTGAATTTTTAAAATTCATGTGCTATTTGATAAAAACAATTTTAAAAGTAGAAGGTAAGTTTCCTTCTGAAGACTTATTTTTGGGTAAGATGTGAACAGATTAGGAGTATGATTTAAAAAAAAAACCACTAGAGTAAAAATAAGGCAATATCATCAGAAAAGGAAGTAATGGCAGTATCCAATCAGGTGTTCTGACAACAGGCATTTTTTTTAATTATTAGTTTCAAAGGTAGCATTTAGTGATTCATCAGTTGTATATGACACCCAGTGCTCATTATATCACATGCCCTCCTTAATGCCCATCACCCAGTTACCCCATCCCCCAACCCCTTCCCTTCTAGCAACCCTGTTTGTTTCCTAGAGTTCAGTGTCTCTTACGGTCTGCCTCCCTCTCAATTCTCATCTTTTTTTTTTTTTTTTTACTATTTTTTAATTTAATTTTATTTTTTATTACTATTTTTTATTATTATGTTAATCACCATAATCATCATTAGTTTTTGTTTTGTTTTGTTTTGTTTGCTATTATGGTAGATTTATTTTAAAAGAGAACAATGACTTACTCAGTTTTAAGGCTGAGTAAGACTATAGAAATTTCCAAGGACCTTTTTTTTAAAATTTTTTATTGTTCTGTTAATCACCATACATGACATCATTAGTTTTTGATGTAGTGTTCCATGATTCATTGTTTGCGTATAGCACCCAGTGCTCCATGCAGAACATGCCCTCTTTAATACCCATCACCAGGCTAACCCATTCTCCCACCCTCCTCCCCTCTAGAACCCTCTGTTTTTCAGAGTCCAACATCTCTCATGGTTCATCTCCCCCTCTGATTCCCCGCCTTCATTCTTCCCCTCCTGCTATCTTTTTTTTTTTTTAACATATAATGTATTATTTGTTTCGGAGATACAGATATGTGATTCAACAGTCTTGCACAATTCACAGTGCTCACCATACTCTTCCCAATGTCTATCACCCAGCCACCCTATCCCTCCCACAATTTTCATCTTATTTTATTTTTCCTTCCCTTCCCCTATGTTCATCTCTCTCTTTTTTTTTTTTTAAGATTTGATTTATTTATTTGACAGACAGAGACTGAGAGAAAGAGTGAGAGAGTGAGTGAGCGCACAAGCAGGGGGAGCAGCAGAGACAGAGAGAGAAGCAGGCTCCTCACCGAGCCCGGAGCCTGATGCGGGGCTTGATCCCAGAACCCTGGGATCATGATCTGAGCTGAAGGCGGATGCTTAACTGACTGAACCACCCAGGTGCCCCCATCTGTTTTGTTTCTTAAATTGCACATATGAGTGAAATAATATGGTATTTGTCTTTTTCTGACTTACTTCACTTAGCATTACACCCTCTAGCTCTACCCACATTGTTGCAAATGGCAAGATTTCATTCTTTTTGATGGCTGAGTAATATTCCATTATATATATATATATACACACACACACACACATACACACACCACATCTTCTTTATCTATTCATCTGTTGATGGACATCTAGGCTCTTTCCATAGTTTGACTATTGTGGACATTGCTGCTATAAACATTAGGGTGCATGTGCCTCTTTGAATCACTATATTTGTATCCTTTGGATAAATACCTAGTAGTGCATTTGCTGGGTCATAGGGTAGCTCTATTTTTAAGCATTTTAGAGTTAAGGTCTTATTCCCAGTTTGCATCTTAATGGGATGTTATTTCGTGTTCATATAGACCGGGCTAAGAGGCAAAAAGTGATGAGTGTGCAATCACTGTTTGAGTGTGTGCCCCTAAACTGGGGAAGTCATGAAAGTGAGAAACTTGAGGGAAAGAAACCTGAGGAAATGCTTCCTATTACATATGAAACAAATAATGGCAGACAAGTAGATACAAGGATAAAGCATCAGGAACTGACCTCATGAACAAGAGGAGTTGATTTGGATTTTATAAGAAAAAACAGCCGTGAATTGATACAGGGCACTCACGTGGAAGGGCCACTATGGCAGTGTAATTGATAGATGTGATGAAGAAATAGGCTCATGGGTGAGGAAAGAAAAATCAGTGTATCTTTCAGGCTTTTGGCATCAGCGCTACCCTACCTCAATGGGCAGACAAAATGTTAAAATAAAACCGAACCTCATCACAAATTGTGGCCTGGTCACACCTGACCCAACAGCGAGATCTGCTCTTCTCTGTATGCTTATCCATAAACACTATTGAACAATAAAATGACATCATGTGCAAAAATTCTTGAGGGACAGTAAATATGTAAATACATGTAATACAGTAAATACATGTAAATATTACTGTCCCATGAGGGACAGTAAATACAGTAAATATTACAATTGAGTACAAGTGCAAAGACAGCTATTTTGTTAGCCAGGTCTTTGACTAGATGTGCACTTTAGACTTGATTTCAGCAATAAGATAGGTTGCTGTGTGGCATTGTGGGTAAAACAGTCACATAGTTTGAGGAACAGAATTTTGTGAGCCTCAGTTTCTCATCTGTACAAATGTTAAATGACTTAAGAGTCTTAAGGGCTTTAAAACACCTGTAAGAAACCTGTAAGAACACCTGTAAGAAATATAACGTACTAATGTAAGATGTTAATATGGGAAATTGAATGTGGGATGTATGGAAACTCTACTACTCATTTCTTCTGAAAATCCAAAGCTGTTCCAAAAACATACATTTTATTTTTAAAAGCACATATATGACATTCAAATGAAATGTTTGTCAACAGAACGATTAAATTATATCTAAAATACCTGGTACAGAGTGCCTGGTACATAGAAAAAGCTCAATAAATGTTATTTCTTTTTCTTTCGTCCTTGAGCTCTCAGGAAATTGATCTGCCACCTGCACATTAATCTCTGTGCTTATTCAGCCTTCCTTCTTATTCTTGTCTATTTTTTTTTTTTTTTTTTTACCATTTGATTCACATTAGTTCAGCCCAGCACACATCTTTTTTGGGTTCCTCATTTTGGACAACCTTCAGATAGCGATTTCTGTAACAAGGAAGCTAGATCACTTTTCAAGTCTCACTTTTCTATTTGTTAGAGTCTTTTAATAAAACATCCAGAAAAACCCAATTTTCATCCACTTCCTTGAACATTTACCCTTTTGCTTCACTAAGGTACTAAGAAACAATAAATTATTAAAAATACTCTGAATATGCTATACCACCCAGATCCTTAATTACCTGAATACTTGCTTAAGTCTAAAACTTGTGCACACAAGCAAAAAAACTTCTATTCCAAACAGAAAGCCAACATTTTCCAATGCCAAGAATGGTGATGAAATTTGTATTCCCTAAACGATAGCCTGGTTGTGCAGGAACAATTGTTGGTCCAGAACTTTACAGAAGGGCCCTAAGTTTATAGAAGGGACTTCTTTCATTTGGGGGCTCATTATCAGTCTCACTGTCCTCTGCTTGTGAGATGCCTGATAGCAGCTCTGTACCCTCCAATTTCAGTGACTTTCCTTGAGTACTTAAGGAATTCTCATGATACCTTCTTCATCCATCCCATTTGCAATGTTGCGTTCCTTACTTGAACTTCTTTTCCTCTTAAACTGCAGCATTCAATGCCTTTACATATACTTCTTGTTTAGTTTTTTTTTTTCCTTACATATATTTCTGTTTGATGCCTCAGAATCCTCCTGGGGTGATGCACCACCTGGGCTGGAGTCTACTTGGCAGACTCTACCCTTGGCCTGAGTGGGAACTCTCTCCAGCTCCGTGTCCTCCAAAGCCCATAGAAGTATAAGTTCTCCAGGAGTTTTCTTTGTTATCAAGAGTTTTAAAACTTCTCTTGCATAATTAAGAGAAATTCAACAGTTCAGAGTGATATTAGCCAATTTAGAAATTTGGGGCTACAAAAAGAATGTGTTGTGTGATACTCATTCTTATTTTCTTCCCAACTGTTACCCTCTTCTATCCCTCCCCACCAGATTTCTTTAGGAATCAAACAGCCTAAGTTCGGTTTGAGGTCAGAGTTTTTTTGAATCTTGGACAAATGGATATATGTATTTTTGAGTTGTAAAGAGTACAGTAAATCACATTCTCCTAAATTTTCTCACTTTAAGAGCTATGGGGACAATGTTTTTAAAAAGGTTTAAAAAAAAAAAAACCTTTTACTTGGCATTCATCTAAATGTTCATGAGGGAAGCAGAGTTAGGGAATTTGTAAGTGAAAGCTGTTGACTGCTTTTAAAAATGATTAAATTTAGAATAAAATGATCAAAAGCTCTTAACCTGTCTCAGGGAAAAAAAAAGTTTTAAAGGGCTATGTGAGGAAAGTACAAGAAAGAGATCATGGAACATTACCATTGCTTTTTGTATTTACCGGCACACCCAATATAGCATTCAAGACACTCCTTGCAATTTTTAATTTGGGGAACTTTTCAATTATTAAATTTCTCAATGGCTCTTGTATTTGGGAAAATGTTAATTTATATTAAATAAGATATTGTATCTTAATACATTTCCAAAATGCCTCACATACTGTATTCTAAAAGCTATATGTATTTATGTGTTTATATATGTATATAATATTCTGATACACATACATAAATTAGTATATATAAATGCCCATATAAGAAAACTGTAGTTATAAGGAAATGTTACATAGAATTTCCAGTGTAGGCCTTCTAATAAAATATGTAGCATAAGTTTAAACACAGACTTTGTAAGGTGGGTAAATGAGGATGTTTGTAGGTATTCTTTCCAATTCTCACCCTCATTACCCCCACCGCAAGCTCAAAAATTAAAAAAATGCTGGAATTTTAAATGCCTTTAAACATGTATGTAGCTCTACTGTAGGCAATGAAAAATGTTAGGAACATGTCCTGATTTGTATCACTTAGAACTAATTGGAAGTAAAATGTGACAGCATGAGAAATGGAGAAATTGCACAATTCACAGGAGGGAATAGAAAAGGAGAGAAAGGAGAATAGAGGGTTTACAGATTTTGGATAAATTAGTGACTACTGGTATTCTCTCCTCTTAAATATATCTCTATCTCTTCTTGGTTCTCTTTCTTTGGAGAGCCCTGACTCACACAGCTGTTAAGCAGCAGTAGACATCTGATACACATGTTGCCCTAGGATCTCTATCCTCTCCTTCATAATCACAAGCATAATCCATAGGAGAGTATATAGCTGCACACTTTTCTACCATTTGGAATTTCATTCACAAAACAGCTGACCTATTCTTCTTTATCATCTGCTATATATATGATAAAAATATGTGAAATGCATATTATATTCCAGGGTGTCAGAATGAGGTCATAGGGAACTTTTCAAAATTTTTCATACAGCTTATCTTCATTTATCCTTCTAATACTCTGGTGAAATACATATAATTTTTCCTCCTTGAGATATAGAAAGATCACGTGACCTCAAGGTGAACCAGGTAGACAGGAAGACGTATTGTACGCTATGAGGGTACACACAAAATGTTTTTTTCAATTTAGGGGACTTGAGTTTCTAGCCCTCTCTTGATAATTTAGTGTTTGTTCTTAAATAAGTGATTTTATCACTGGGATCCTCCATTTACTTACTGTAGGGGGAAAGTACCCACATAAACTCATGGTGTTGTTATATGAATCAGATGAAAAAACAGCTTTCTGTAAAATAACTTGTAAATTCCAAAATACTGCACACAGTGGACTAGACTGGCAGCCTGATTTTTAATCTAATGTGGTTAATTTTTTTATTATGTTCAGTTAGCCAACATATAGTACATCATTAGTTTTTGATGTAGTGTTCAATGATTCATTAGTTTTTGTTTTTTTTTTTTTTTTAAAGATTTTATTTATTTATTTGAGAGAGAGAGAGAATGAGAGATAGAAAGCACGAGAGGGAAGAGGGTCAGAGGGAGAAGCAGACTCCCCGCTGAGCAGGAAGCCCGATGCGGGACTCGATCCCGGGACTCCAGGATCATGACCTGAGCCGAAGGCAGTCGCTCAACCAACTGAGCCACCCAGGCGCCCAATGATTCATTAGTTTTTGATGTAGTGTTCAATGATTCATTGGTTGTGTATAACACCCAGTGCTCATCACAACACGTGCCCTCCTTAATACCCCATCCTCCCACCCCTGTCCCTTATGTAACTCTCAGTTTGTTTCCTGGAGTCCAAAGACTCTAAGAGACTTTAATGGTTAATTTTTAAAAAAATATTTATTTATTTTAGAAAGAGAGAGTGCAAGTGCGGGGGACGGGCAGGAGCGAGAGCGAGATCTCCCTCTCAAGGAGATCTCTGAGCCTCCCTCTCAAGCCGACTCCATAATGAGCACAGAGCCCAATACGGGTCTCAATCTCATGACCCTGGGATCATGACCTGAGCTGAAACCAAGAGTCAGACACTCAACCAACTGAGCCATCCAGGTGGTCCTTTAATGGTTAATTTAATTGTTAATTTAGATCCTCCCATTACTTCCAATATTTGGTTGGAACTATATTAAAATGTCAAAATAAGAATAACAGTCTAAGACTTGTGTTATTTTGATCTACTAGAACTGCACGGTAGAAAAACCAAGAAGAAAACACTGGAGACAAACTAAGCAGCACCATTAAACATGACCAATGACTTCAGAAATCTCCTTGCCAATAAGGAGCTCTTTTGAGTATAAGCCATAATTACTCAACAAAGGAGGAAGAGATGAGACTTAATGTTTTTTTTACTGCTTTATGTATGTCAGGTAGCCTGCAAATGCATTACATGCATTGCCTCATTTCATCTTTGTGGTAACCTTTTGAAGTGATATACTATCCCATTTCATCATAAAGACATTAAAACACAAAAATGGTAAACAGAAGCCTCCTTAGATTACAAACAAAGCAGCCAGGATTTAAACTCTGGTTTGTGCCCTAACCATAACTCAAAAAACAGAATAACCAAAAATGTTACCAGGTTCCCCTGATATTATTCAATATATTCCTTTGTTTGCAAAATAGTTTCACTGTCAGTAACCCCGGTTCTGTTGGCTTTTGCCTAACATAGCCTTGCTACATTTTAAGGGCAACCAGCTCCAGAGTGATAAAAGGAATGGAAATTTTAGTACAGTTGGTAAGATAACCTCATGATGATTTGTAGCATTGCTCTATGATTCCAAAAATAGAGCTCACTGAAGCTACATAGCCTCTTGCTGACACAGCAGAGAGTAAAATTCATTCCAGCCTGAGGCCTCTAGATGGACTTTCCATTTGTTAGAGTTGCTTATGGATCTCCCTCATGTTCCCCTTACAAGAGGGAGTCACCATTGCCCCCTTTCAGCACAGACATTGCCTTTTATTTAAAATGCCTGTAGACTACCAGGACCAAAGAAGGTACCTGGCAAAGCAAAATCAAATTCTCTTCTGAAGGGAAATACCCTGTAGAAGTGACATTTTAGACACCTGCAACTCAGTAGGATGATCCCTGTTGACTGCATTTTCTGTCTGAAAGAGTTTGATATAATGCGGGCGATGGATTTGTTTAGCTGTTTTTTCCCAAAGTGCTTATCTCTGAGTTTGGGTTCTAAAGAAATAATTGAAGAGGCAAGTGAATGCACCAGACTTCAGCTGTGTCAAATTGATTTGCAGAGGAAATACACTGAAGTATTTAACTGTAGACAGCGCAGCTCAGGAGGGTGGTAAAGGGACCAGTTTCTGTCTCTCCCTCCCTCCTGTGCCTTCTCCTTGAACCTGGGTTCAAGTGCTGATTAGAAATAGCAAAAGATACTGTTTCATACCTCCAGTTACCTCACTGGTGTTTTATAGCTGAAAATAGCAGTGAATGATTCTGGGTTCAAGGAAGTAAATATCTGTCCAGTGGGAGGGGTATCTGGTTTGAGTTCTAACCATCGAATGGGCAGAGTTTTCCCTAACAATTGCAAAGGCTCTTCAGTCTCAATTTATTACACACAGATCAGATTAAAAGACTTCCACAAAATTTCCTCAGCAACTTACAGTCTTTGGAAAGGACATGAGATGGAGTAATAGGATTTCTATATAAGAGTCTTATTTTTAAATTTTCAAATGCTTCAAAAGATGATCCATCTCTGGGGAATGGGGATGCGATACAGACTGCAACAGTCGGTGCCACTCTCATTACACAGTCGAACCAATGGGATTTCAGAAGTAACTTTCCAGAGTATCATTATAAGGACATTTATGTCTGACCAGATGGATCAAGATGTCAAATTCTCATAGCCTTTGCATTAATTCAAACAAAAGTAGACCCTTCTCTGAGATTGTTTAATGTTCAGCTTCTTTTCTATTAATACATTGATTTTTTTTTTTTTGGACTGGAAAGTGATTGAAATAAAGTTATGTCTTATTTACGATGTACAAAATGGCTAGTTAAAATGGAAAATCTCATTTGAAAGAATTTTGTGCTTTATTCAATAAAAGCAACATATTAGTAACAATAGCAAAGAAAATAATACTCTGCCTTAGTAATTAAGCCGTTGATCTATTGACCTGGTCATGCAACAAATTCCTCTGATTGTCTATTTTGTGCCAGGCTCTGGGCAAGGAAGAGGTTCTTCCTATTATTAAGGAATTTGTAATATAAAGGTATTTGCCCTGCAGAACTGGAAGAACTGTCATACAACAGAATCTCAGACGTTTCTCTTTAACCACAATCAAAATCTAGAGTTAAATGATGTCATATACTCAATAAAATCAGGTGTGTATATATATGGAGATGACTTTTTAGTGATTTCATGACAAAATGGCCTCCTTTAAGCTATGATTAAGCAAAAGCAATGAAATGCATAATCATATAGCCACATTTTAGCAGAAACATATAAGAAATGTCAAGAGATAGGGCAAGTTGAGGTGGAAATTCCAACTGGAGAAGAAAGCAGGGAAAGAGCCACTGCAAGCCCAGCTAGGGGCAGCAAAACTAGATAGGGTTGACTTGTGTTTATGCAATTAAATTAAGATGGTATCCTGAAATCTCTGGCATTTGCAGAATCATTTGTGTTTTGAAGGAGAGAAAACTTGCTGAGTATGGAGTAAAAATGTTATGTTCAAAGACTACATACACCCTCTCCCCAAACAAACAAAAAAAACACAAAAACTATAATATGAGCGAAAACTAGTTAAGTAAATCCCTTTTATCGGTGTTCACAGAAGATACTGATAAACACTCATGATACTCTTTCCTCTGAATCTTTTTCAGAGTCCTGGCAGCATTTACCTGATATTCTCTGGGGGGCTCAGGAAAGATTTCACTGAAGGGACATTTAAATTCCATTATGAAGGAAGTTCGTTAGCTGAGCAGTGGGAGTGGCAGGCATATATTCCAAGCATTTCAAATAACTACCCTTATTTTTGTAGTTCTCAAAGTGGAAGTATATTCTAAATATGAGATGCTTAGGAGACTCACTTTATTTAAATTCCAGTTTCCTTAATTAGAATATAGAGTTTCTTAAATATGTATTTTTCTACTGACATTTTGCTAACATGATTTGTAAAAGATAAGAAAGAGCTAACATTTCTAAGTACATAGTAGCAACTAAATGTTAGTTGTGACACTTTCCCAAATTAATTGCTTCATAAAAATTCATTTTAAGAAATATGTATCCTAATGAGAATTCTCAGGACACTTTGTAAAATTAAGGTTGGTAGTAGTTTCTATTGCTAGTGGAGTTTTAAAAATTCATGACTTATATGGTGTTTGACCACTATTCTAAATTAAGTGTTCTGAGAAAAGTTTTCAAGGCCTATTTTCGCTTAAAAATCTTAAATTTAAAGATAGATTGCTAGAATTAGAAAGAACTTCAAGAAACCATTTAACTTATTTTCTATTTAATTGTTCCTGTTTTTCTTCTTCAAAATTATCTCCAAAGCCCTGCATTTGTTTTTGGCTATTGGATTGGTAATCCCTATTTTAATGAACACCAAAAAATAATTTGTAGTGTAAAAATATTGTATGGTATTAGCAAGCATGTTTACTTAAATGTAAACATTGAAGTGTAATGTTACTATAACTTAATTGGTAGACTTGATTAAGAAAAAAACCAAACAGACCAACAGATAAGCAACAACAACAAATGATAGCAGTGATTTTGAGTAACTGTTTAAGGGACCCTGGAAGTAACCTGAGCAAAATTCTAATTTTAGCCCAAGCTCTCATCTACCTCTGTGACATGTGGCAACTGACTTACTTCCTGCAAAAAAACCCAACATAGTAGCATCCATCTCAACATGGTGTTGTAAGAACTCAATAATTAGCAAAATGCCCAGCACAAAGGTCATAATAAAAGATCACGTGATCACCTTAATAAGATCCTCACACACAAAAATCCTCACCTACCCAGCTCTGCAATCACTTTGCATACAGTTCAACTTACCCACTCAACACCATATGAAGAAATCACTCAGTATGACAATTTCCCTTCAGCATTTCAGGTTTTTTCCTAGCCACCTTTGGATGTTTTTAACCTCCGTGACAAAATTGGCTTTCCAGTTTCTGAAATAACCAACAGAGCTTTTCTTTTCCTCCTGACTCACCGGGAAAAGAGCAGCATTCTCTTTGCCCACGATGGCAAAGTTTACCCCCTTGCTCTCCACAATTTCTTTTCCTTCCTTCCTTCCTTCCTTTTTTTTTTTTTAACTAAGTTATAAAATTTTACTTTATTAGTTGTGAAAACAGGGTAGATACTTAAGAGGGTTGATGGTGAGAGAATGTCAATTACCTAATCCGTGTAAAAGACAAATGAGCAGGACATTAAACAGTGCACTGAGTTATGGATACGCTTCCCCACCCACAAAATCCCCCCAACATGAATGAGCTCATCCACTGATTGGCAGGTGGGCTGCATTTGCCAACATCCTGGCCAGCTACCCTGAAAGGGTTCACTTTCTGCCACACCAGCAAAAACAGGACACACAGTTCACACTCTTGGTTTGGAAACCCACCCCTGGGGAACAAGGTAAACAGACACTGACACAGATGAGCCAGCATGGCCCTGGTCCCTCCAGTGATGTCCATACGGAGCTTTGCAGCATTTGTAGAAGGTGGTCATCGGCTCTTCTGCAGAGCGGGTCTGAAACCACATGAACTGGGCACAAAGATGTTCACATTTAGGACCTGACTCTGTAGAGTCAACATTTTCCCAGGTAGCTGCTCCACTGGGCACATCATCCACGTCTTCCAGCTCTGGATACTTTCGACTTGTTACCTCGCAGGTGACATTGTGCATGTCTCAGGGCAGGTGTTGGAGGGTCGCGGCGGCAGCGCTGTCCTTCCTCCACAATCAGCCTGTTTCCACAAGCCAGGCAGAAGAGCAGCCTGGTGGCTGACTGGGCCCCACAGTCCATTTCTTCACCATATCCCCTTGCGTGTCATTGACACTATCTGTTCCTCTGATCTTCTGTATTTTCTTTGTAGTTCAGGGACTTTTCCTTTATTCCTTAATGTTTCTGTCTTAATGTTTCCATTCATTGGCATTCTGCTGTATGATTTCAATTGCCATGTGATTATTTATTATTATATACATGCCTTACAAATAATCAAATCTCCTTGTACTTTGTTTCTGAACAGTAGTAGAAACATTTTCAGAAACACACCATGGCAGGGACTGGCTATCTATTAATCAGCCATTTGCTTCTTCTTAGGCATGCAGGTTGATATTTCCCAGCCTCCCTTGCAGTATGTGTGTTCATAGGGCTGAGTTTTAGCCGATGCAAAGTAAGTGAAAGTGATGTATGGCATGTACAGGCTTGGACCATAAAGACCTCCTATATATTATTCTGCATGCTTTCACCCATTTACCCATTTAATGCTGATGAACACATTAAAATTAGCAGCCAAGAAGGAGGAACTATAAAATAGAAGGTGCCTGGAACTCTAAATTACTTCTGAGAGAAGAGGCACCTACTAATTTGGAATTTGGATTTTACGAGCATGTGCAAGAAACTTCTATTATGCTTGAGCTATTGTATATTGTGGGGTTTGTTGATCACAGTGGACAGAACACTAAATAATATACAAACCAATTGTTTACGTGACTAATATCTATTTAAAATTAGTTAATGCACTGATATTTAGGAGCCATTTTATTCATTTTTAATTGATTGCTGCTTTATTAACTTTTGGAGCGTAGTTTTGGATGTTGGTAATGAATTCCCTTGGGAGAACAAGGTGGTGAGAGAAAGAGGAGAGAACAGTGTGAGCAATGAATGGAGAGTGCAACTGATGTATGTTCAAAAAATCCTATTGTATGGCAGAGAAGACAGACAGGAGATAAAGTAGCAATGTAAGTTCGGGGCAAGATTGTGAGGAATCTTTTATAGTAGGCAAAAAATTAGTAATACAGCAGTTAGAGTCAAGAAGAATGGCTGATTTGTGTCAAGTACTTTCTGCCTGCCTCCATAACCACACTGCTCACATTATATCGTAATTTTGTCTGTCTGTTAAAAGATACTTTCTGAGGCTTAGTTCTAAGATGTCAGTGGTTCTATATTGACCACAGAATGAATCCAGAATCTGTTTAAGTCGTACTGGTTCCTGTTTCGCCCTGCTGCACAGCTCTTATCCTAAAACTGAATTTCTCAACTTCCTCAGTGCTATTGACATTTGGGGTTGGATAATTATTTGTTGTAGGGGCTTGTCTGTGTACATTGTAGGATGTTTAGCAGCATCTGTGGCCTCTATCCACTAGATGCCGGTAGCACTCTCCTCACTGCCCAACCTGCAATAATAAATGGTCTCCAAACATTGTTACATGTCCCCTGGGAGACCAGATCGCCCTCAGTCCAGAAAACTGTCCTGGGTATCTCATCACCATGAATCTGGGGAACCTTATCATTTATTTTTTTGTAAGGAATCTTTTGTGTGTATGTGTGTGGATCTTTTGTTGCTTGGATCCCCTGTTTTCTTCCTTTTTTGTTAACCTCTTTAATTGATTATATTCTCCTGTAGGTTCCTGAAATAGAATGCATGGCGGTAAAATTACTAAAATTTTGACTATTTCAACTGCAGCTATTCTACTTAATAGTTTGGCTGAATAGACAATTCTTGGTTGAAAATTCGTTTCCCTGAGAATTTCAAAGGCATTGCTCCACTGTGTTCTACCTTATAGCATCTCTGTTGAAAAGTCTGATGTCATTCTGATTCCACAATGTGGGCTCTTACAGTTTCTCTTGGGAAACTTCTAGAATTTTCTCTGTGCCCCCATGTATTCTGAAATTTCACAATGATACATTTTTATGTATGTCTGTGCAACCATTATGCTGAGCACTTGATGATCCCTGTTGATGAATTCATATGCTTTAACTTGGAAAAAATTTTAAACATTTATCTCTGATAACTTTCTTTTCTGTCTTTTCTCATCTTTTTTCCTGGAATTGTAAATGGTCGGTGTTTTAAGTCTTGGAATAATATTCTAGTCTTTCCCTTTTTTCCTGCTTTTTGAGAGGTTCCTTCATCTTTGTCTTTAACCTTTCTGTTGGACATTGCTTCTTTACTGTCATAATTTTACCTTCCAAGATTTTTATTTTTTTCTGTGCATGGATGGCATTTTTAAAATTTACCTCATGTTCTCATTTTATGAGTATAATAATTCTAATCTCTCTGAAGATCTGAAGCCAGTTTAAAAAAAAAATCTTTTGCTTCTTTGCTGAGATTCTTTTCTTTTCCCCCCTTTGTTTACTTTAGTCTTTTTGTTAGAGGCTTTCTTCAAATGTCTGGTTATACGTGACTTTCCACTAGGATTTAAGAAATAGACATCAAAAATTGATTCAAAGGTATGTATGGGTATGTGGGTCTTGTCGATTGGTGGGATCTACTGTGTGGTACTTAATTTGGTTTTATTGGGAGAGTCATGTGGGTCAATATCTTTTGTTCTTCTATTGTCCCTGTGCCTTTCCACAAAGACTATTCATTTATCCTCCAGCCCAGGGTATATCAGCTTCTTATAAGCATTCTTAGAGCCAATTAGGAAAAGATATCTGGGCTTCAATGATAATTAATGACTTCATTTTTCATGTGGTGTCATTGCTCTTAGCAGTGTGCAGTGTCCCTGAGTCTACTGCATTAGATGGGGGAAGTGACCTGACTGTAAACATTTGGGACAGTGATCTGAGGAATCTAATGATGTATTCCATGGCTGACCAATTCTTCTGATTTCTACCGCACCAGTTACCTCCAGTTGTAGAGGTACCTGGCTCATGGCTTTAATCGCTATTCCCTACTGTGGTTCCGTGACAAAATATCCTGCTTCTGTTTCTTTCCTTACTGACGGTGTAATTTTCAGCTTCGATGTGCTAAAGTCTATCACATGTGGTAGGTTGAATAATAGCCTCAAAATATCATCTAAGACCTAATCCATGGAACTTGGGAATGTAACTTTACATGGCATAATGGGGCATTGCAGATGTGATTCAGTTAAGGATCTTGAGACGGGGAAATTATCCCGTTTTGTACAGTTGGTCCCTAAACGTAATCACAAGTATTCTTATAAGGGAAGTCTGAGGGTGATTTTTTTTTCTTTACTTCAGAAGAGGAAGAAGGCAATGGGTTAATAGAAACAGAGTTTTGAAGATATTTTGCTGCTAGCTTTGAAGATGGAAGGTGGGGCCCTGAGCCAAGGAATGAAGCTCTAGAACCTGGAAAAGTACCAGGAAAAGGACTGTACAATCGAGCCTCCCAAGGACACATGATCCTGCCAGAAACTTGGTTTAGGTTAGTGAAACCATTTTGGATTTCTGACCTTCAGAAGTGTTAGAGAATAAGTGTATGTTATTTTAAGCTATTGAGTTTGTTATAATTGTTTAAAACAGTCATTGGAAACTAATACACCAGCCATCCACCTCCTTCCTAGTTTCCAAAGCTGCGTTAAAGTAACTTCCTTTCCACATTGTCTTTATCCTTGTGTACTTATGTCTTTTCAATCTTTCTTGCCTTTTTCATGACAGTTTGGATAAGAGAAATATTTAACACCTTTTAATCCTCTATGTATTTGTGTCTAAGTTTTCTTGATTTTCTTTAGAGGTATCCAAATAATGCATTGCACATGTAATTCATTGAAAATGATTGTTTGATAATAAATGTACATTTTGTTTGCATTTTGTGGGTTTTTGATGAACTTTGGCTATTTATGTACAGTTTGTTAGCATATAGCATTTGTAATGGGGGAGATAGACATGATTAGCTAGAAAAACTATTAGAAGGAAGACAGGAATGCTACTGTTTCCAATAGCACTCAACATTGTTTTGGAGTGATTAGTAAATGCAATTAGGCAAAAAACATCAAATAAGTAGTATAAATATCAGAAAAATACAAATTATCTCTACTTGCTAATAATATGAACATATGTCTAGAATACTTAAGATTCTATTTTTGTGAATAATAATAAAATACTACAGTTACAAACAGCAAAATCAGGTGCATATAGACCGCCAATTTTGAATGATCAGATATACAGAATATAAAATAAAATAAGTATGCCCATTGAGTTTAATGAAATATTATTAGAGGACATTAAAAGTAACATGAAAAAAATTCTATCAAAATGAATTAGCTAATCTGAAAAAAAGAAGTAAGCCTATTTGAAAGCATTGAAGATTGAAATTAGAAATTAGAGATGGTATTCTTGTTTGGGCATAACTGAAGAAATAATTAGTGAACTGGTATCTGAAGAGATTACACAGAAATAAGAGACAAATAAGAATGAAAATCTGAAAGAGACATTAAGTGACATACAGGATAAGGTGTAAAGTTCTACATCTAAAAGTATTCTAGACAGAATAAAGAGGAAAAAAGAAGCAATATTAGAAGAGATAAATAGTGAAATTCTATAGAATTTATTAAAGACAAAATCTCATATTTTTGAATGTCCAAAAAATCCCTAAATATGAAAAGGCAATTCAAAGAAGAACAAATCAGGGAAATTTAAATCTAAATTAAAATGAGATATTATTATACCAAACAAATTGTTAAAAAAAATGTAAAAGCCTGAACAAACCAAGTATCTGTAAGATGGGGAGCGATGAGAACTCTGATAAAGTGCTGGTGGACTCGAAGTTGATATGGCTACTCTGGAAAGCAGTTGAGCATTATCAGTATAAAATGAAAAACTATATAGATATTTTGGCTTAGAAATCCTACTTTTGGAATTTAACCTACAGAAATGAAAGTGTCAATGGAGAATGTTTATATGTAATGCTATTTCACCATTGTTTATAGAGGCAAAAACTGAAGGAAGAAGAGAAGAAGGGAAAGAAGAAAGCAAGGCAGTGATGACTAAAACATCTTTTATAATATGGTCCCATTCGTGTAAATTATGTGCAAATAAATGCATAAAGAAAGTCACAAAAAGGCTATCACAAAATATCAGTGATGGTTATTTAGATGAGGGGATTGGATTTCCTTTATGTTTTATTCCTTTATGAATTATTGAAAACTTGTCAGCAAGCAAGCATTGTAAAAATGTATAATAAAAATAATAAAGCTATTTTTTTAAATTTTATTTTATTATGTTGTTTGTCACCATACAATACATAAAGCTATTTTTTCTTGTAGAAAAGCAAAAGAAAACAAAACAAAAAAAGCGCTGAATCTCGTATCAAGCCTAGTATTTTATTTGCCATGTTGAAGTGAAGCTTGTTTAATTCTATTCAATCCCTTTTATAATTAAAATTGGACCTAATCTGATAAAATGAATAGGTAACCTTTAACTTGATTGATAAATACATAGTCATAAATCACCTTTCAAAGTCAAGAAGAACGGAGGCAAAATTTCTAAAATACTTGAATGTACCCAGAGATGGCTTTACTGGTAAAGAGAAAGCCATTTCAGAACAAAGGTTATAATCACATTCCTTGGCATCCACAAAGCTACTGATAAGTTCATTCATCAATTCGAATGTAAGCTCCATTATGGTGTAAGTGACATAAGGGCAGAGGTTTCACTTATCTTGTTCTCAGCCCTATGCCCAGTATCTAAGGACAGTGGCTTCGTCATCACAGAAGCTCAATCAATATTTACTAAAGGAGTGAAAATATTCACACATTCATTCAAGATGGAGCTTTTGTGTTTTTGTTGTTCTTTTGTTATTTAATATTTATTCTAATTTTCTCCCACAAGTATTTGCTTAGTAATTGGCCTGCTGAAAGAAGTTCATAATATTTAATTAGATTTAGTAATAAAAACAAACAGGAATTTAGTATGTTTGTGTATCAAGCACTGTTCTAACAGTGTTATATATACTTGCTCATTTAATCCTCACAGCTATTATTTCTCCATTTTACAGATGGTAACACTGAGGCACTTAATTTGTCTAAGGTTTCATAGCTACTGAGCTGCAGATCCATGATTTGAGTCCAGGTGGTCTAGCTCCAGACTCAAGCTTTTCCTCCAGTCATATGCCTCATCGCTGAGAATATAGAAATGCCAAAAACTTCTAGTCCAGATCATTCACCACTGACATACCTTGATTTTATCTTCTCTGCTAAGATTTGTGTCATGTCTTGACTTTGAAAGGTGATTCATGGCTATGTATTTATTAAACAAGTTAAAGGTGCTTGGGCAGCACCAGAGCTCCGTAGTCCACGGAGGTTATTGGTTTGGGTAGGATATAGAACAGATGTGAACAATGTGCCATCCAAACCAGGTGAAGATTGTTAAGAAGAGAAAAATCAAATGATGCTATGAATCTAGGGAGAAAAGGGGCAAAGGCCAAAGCAGAAGGCCAGAGGCAGTGTGAGTGGACAGGGATTGACTAAGGTCAGGAGGAGCAGGTAGACATGTAAGTCCATGTACACATAAATGCAACCCAGAGTAAAAACAGAGAAAAAGAACTCCGCCCGGGAAAATTTCTGAGTCTTAAGTGTCTGTTCTGGGTAATAGCAAGAATCAGAACAGCAAGAGACTGGAAGTAGGTGTTACGGCTTCAGCAGGAACAAAGTGACTAATACTGAACCAAAAGTTTTCTGAAGTACAACACACTGTATGCATTTAGCTCAAATGAAGAATTGGCTTTGGAAAGAAGTAGATCTGAGAGGGGAAGTGGAGTTGTCAGCAGCACTTGGATGGAGCATAGGGTTGAGGAAACGACAAGCAAAACATGTCATCCTGTAGATTTAATTTTTGTTCATTTTTAGTTTTTAAATATTTACTAAGTAATGTACATTCACTGATAAACAAAAAGAAAAAATGTCCACAATTCCACCACCCAAAGACTGACCCTTGACCAACAGGTGGGGCTGGGGTAGAGCTCCCCTCTCTCATCTGCATGGTGGAAAATCCACACAGAACTTCTGACTCCCTGGAAGCCTAACTGCTGATAGCCTACTCTTGATCTGAAGCCTTACTGATAAGCAGTTGGTTAACAGGTATTTTGTATGTAATATGTATTATATACTGTGTTCTTACGATAAAAGTAAGCTAGAGAAAAGAAAATGTTACTAAGAAAATCATAAGGAAAATACATTTACAGTACTGTACGGTAAAAGATCTGTGTATAAGTGGACCCTGCAATTCAAACTCATGTTATTCAAGGGGCAATTGTAGTGCTAAAAAGGGGTATGAAATTGTGTGTGTTTAAAAAAAGTGCTATGAAACTTTTCAACACACAAAGAAAGATTAGTATAATGCACTCTCATGTATTCATCACTCGGCTTCAACATTTTACCATTCTTATTCCTTCTTTTCACTCCCACGTTTTACACGTGTTTACACACATACACACATGCACTTAGAAAAGATTGTCATGCCTCCCAGAAATATCATAGATGTCCTTTTTTCAATTCTATAATCATCAATAAATTGGCACATTATTAAAAGTAAATTTGTGATTATGGCTTCATAACATCACATTCTTTGGATATGTCATGCATTGTTTACATTTTATTTATGCTTAGTTTGTTCCCAGTTTTGAAAATAAATAAATAATGCTGCCTAGATATATACACACACATAATATGCACGTGATATATAAGCACACACGTATATATCAAAGCATTTATCTTCTTGCTGATATGTATATAATTTTGTATACTGTTCCAACTATGCCCTTAGACTAAACTGTTAGACATGGAATTTTTGGGTCAAAGAGTAAGTATGTTAAAATATTTTAATATTTATTGTCAAATAACACTCCAGAAATTTCCTACACTTACACTCTTAATGGCAGTGTATAGATATATGTATTTTTCCATTGTCTCAGTAATACTCATTAATTGAAATACTTTGTAACTTTTTCATGTTGATTATTTTACGTCTCTTATTGCTTAGATGTATAATTCTTTGAATATTGCTAATATTAGACATTTCTATATTTATGAGCCAAGAGACACTTGTAGGGGAAATGAGGAATGTGACTAAAGTTAAAAAGGCTAATTCCATAAACTACACATTTCTTTTTGTTTCATATATTGATAAACCTTATTTGTGTATTTTTCTAGGCACACTTCACAAAGGGAAAATGTATATTCCAAAACTAATGTTTACAATAGCTAAT
This sequence comes from Eumetopias jubatus, assembly GCF_037043125.1. Taxonomy (NCBI): domain Eukaryota; kingdom Metazoa; phylum Chordata; class Mammalia; order Carnivora; family Otariidae; genus Eumetopias; species Eumetopias jubatus. Next base: position 53,847,855 of record NW_028274820.1, on the reverse strand, counting down.
TTTCTGAGAAAGTAGGGATTGCTTTAAAGGAGATTGCTAGTAAATTAAATTAACTATGTTTAGCATTCAATTCCACAGCCATTGAAGTTTATGTCCATTAAATATGAATTTGTACCTGAATTCATTTTCTTGCTCTGCATTGTCACTTCATGATTTGCTGTTTTCCATTTTAAAAAATTTATTATTTGAGTAAGTTGGATAATGGTTTAATAGCTTACAAAACCTCAAAAGCCAGCCACTCGAGCACTAAGTAAATTGCATCTCTGATAACCTCATTTCAAAAGATAAAACTATGTGATAGTAAAATGAAGTATGAAAAATATCATCTAGTCTAATGTCTGTTTTTATTTTTCAAAAGATAATTTATGACTCTCAAAGCATTATGCTTTGAAAAGCTTTGCTATCAGCATCAGTTGATAGAGGGGGATTCAGCATGCTTAAATATTTTTCTGAATAATAAAAATGCCAAAAATAAAATCTAGCAATGACAGTCATCAGAGAGGGAGTGATAGAAAGAGGGTAGCCAGGCAAATTGCTTTATATTTTGCATAGCTGAAGAGCCAGATGGTTTAACTGGATTTTTATTTTCAGAACTACCCACTGCAGAATTTTTAACTAAGTCCCAAGTCAAATACAGTACTGCCAGATTGAGTTTAACGGTGTCTAGACCAAAGCCCATTACCCTATGCAGGCATTCCCAGGTTCCTTATCCTTCTGGTGCTGCCAGACCTGTCTGCCATCTACATTTTTATTCTGGAAATGTGCCCTTTCTACACTGGTTTAGAAACAATTTTACTTATGCCCTCTTCCAGGTAGAGGTGAGATAAAGTAATAGATGTGGTACATGCTTGGAAAATGTTTAACATTCCACTTCTGACTTTTCTCATAGAATCTCATACAAATATGGCAGTAATATTTAATCAGTTTTATCTGATTATTACGTTTATCCCATTTTGAAGTATCCTATAATAATCATCTTGTTCATCAAAGAGAACCAAGAAAATTGATCCAATATATCAAACACTAGTGGTATATTTCACTGTTCAATTTTAGAGAATTTTTGCTCTAATAACGGTTTTTAATCATCAGTCTTACAGAATAGTAACCTTGATTAAAGCATATACATTTTTTTAAAACAGATTGCCTATAAAATATTTATTTTATTGATGATTTCTTTTAAAATTCTTCACTCATTACTCCAAAAGAATGAAATTGTTCCTTTCTTAGTTTTGAAAATTTGTGCTATTTCTCTTTTTTTTTCTTTTCATCCCCATCCATCCTTATATTTATCATGTTTAAATTCTGGCAATGAATTGGAAATTAAATAGGCAAATTCCTGAGGAAAAGCTATGCTTTTGGTATTTCCTGACCAACAGGAAACATGTTGGAGCACAAATCTAGCCAGAAAAAACAAATGGCTATTGAAAATGATCCAATCCATTTTTGTAGGTCCAAAGTCTGGAGAGAGATTCTGAGCTTCAGATTAATATCCAAATTTTAGAATATATATCAGAATGAAAGAAAAGTCACTACGGCTTGATCTTCATCAGTTAAACCCAAAGAGATGACTGATAAAATATATGCATAATTTCATTCCAATTGGCAAAGATTGGAAGTTTTTATGAGGTTGAGTCACTTTTCTAAGGAATTTTGCAATAAACCAGTTTTATGTGAGAACGTCATGAAGGAATTGACTTTGGCATCTGCTATCTTTTGGGCTTCTATCTCTTCTCATATCTCCTTTAAGGGATCTGCCCTGGATTTGTCCAACTAGCTTTCTCTGCTTCAATTTCCTTTTTATAGTCCACTTGGGTCCCTGGCACAGGTCTTACCCTAACTTACCCAGCTGGGTACATCAAACAACACTACCTTGCTCTGACCTTCCCATTTGGGTACCTTCCCATGTAGCCAAATTCCCCCTGGAACATAGCAACTACAACAGAATTAAAAATGTCAGGCTTGGAATAATTTTGCTGACTCAGTTCAGAATTGGATTGAAAGAAATAGGGTTTCCATTACCAAAGTATTGTATATTCTACTACACACAGGATGAGAAAAGGATCTTAAACTAACCATGTTGTATCATTTTACATATAGGAAGAAAAGCTCCATGAGCCTGAGATGCTGCTCAACCTAAGCGATGTAAGAATTCACTTTTGGCTTTTGAGTATAAGCCTTGGCACTGCATTGCATGGTCCTAGTGAACAAGAGGTAAGTGTGACAGTTTTATCTCCATTAAATCTAACCCTGAATTTTTTTACCTCTGTATATTCAGAAAAAAATTATCCCAAACTTACATTTAGCTATATCTAACTTTTAAGAGTATAGTGAAAAATCAACTGCTATGACCTTGGGTTACAAACTGACTGGTTAAGAAATTGGGCTCTGAAATATCAGAATTGAAGTTAATATGCCATTTCTACCACCTACTAGTGGTCTCACTTGGAGCAAATTAGTTCATCTCATTTAATTTCTACGTATCTATTGACAAAACATGTATAACTGTAGCACTAATTATTGTAATATTAAAAAAGGTAATCCAAAAAAAAAAAAAAAAGGTAATCCATACGAAGACTTACAAGCATGGCCTTTTTATGTGCTATTAGGGATCACTAGAGTTTTAATAGAGTTGGTAGTCTGGGGGAATTGGAGTGAATCACAATTACCTTGTCTTACTCTATCATCTTGGCTCCCATGTCCCATCCCAGGTTTCACTATGAATTGTCAAGAGTGGGTCATGAGCGGCAGTATTTGTAAATCTCTTAACTTGGATCTTTCTTTCATTCTAATGGGCTTTGTTGAGAATACTTTAAACTTCTGTATCATTCCTCAGAGTACTGTCAAATGCTTCAAGTTTTCATTTTCTTTTAGATCTGACCAATATTTGGTAATCATCCTTTTTGCTTTTTGTGTGTGTATGTGCTACAGAACATGTGGCTTTTCCTTCTCTGGGATTAATCCTATATTTTTTGTTATATCCTTTTCCTGTCACCATTTTCTCATTCATCATTGTCTTGATAAGAGCTTAGGTTCTCTTCTTTCTTCTCAGAATCATGCATGTAAAATCTTTTCTTTTCAATATAATTTTATGCATTGTGTTTTAAAACACTCATTTTCTGCAATAAATCTTGTTAAACATTCTTTGATTCTCTTCATCTTTTCCTTGACTATGACCATTAGCTAGCAAAAGTTCTTGTTCTCAAAAGGAAGAAGACAGAATATACCACAAACTATGTAGACTAATGAGTTGACTTATCTCAGAAAGATTCTAGAGTATATTATTAAAAGTATAGTTTTTGAGCAGTAAAAAGAAAACAAGAAGAATCAGCATGTTTTCAGAGAAAATCATGGTAGATGTAATTCATTTCTTGCCTTGATAGGATTACTAACTAGATGGTCAGTAAATGTATTAATCATGACATATTTGGGCTTCAATAAGCAATTTAATGAGATTTCTCAAAATATTCTTTTTTAAAAATAATACTCAAATTTTTAGAGAAGTTTTAGGTTGCCAATAAAATTGAGAGGAAAATCCAAAGATTTCTCATATACCCTTGCCTGCACACAGGTATATCCTTCCCCTTTTTCAGTGTCACTCACCAGAATGGTATATATTTTACCAAGGATAACCTATACTGATAAATCATCCCCATCCAAAGTCCATTGTTTACCTGCGAGTTCACTCTTGGTGTTGTAACTTCTATGGATTTGGACAAATATGCAATGATACATATCCATCATTATATATCTTACAAAATATTATCAGTACTCTAAAAATCCTCTGTGCTCTGCCTGTTCATCTCCACAGCAACCCTTCTCCCCTACTAGAAACCACTGATTTTTTTATTGTCTCCACAGTTCTGACTTTTCCAGAATGTCATATGGTTGGAATTACACAATAGGTAGCCTTTTCAGACTGGCTTCTTTCACTTAGAAATATGCATATCAGTTTCCTTCACGTCATTTCGTGGTTTGATAGCTCATTTCTTTTTAGCACTAAATAATAATATTCCATTGTCTGGCTATATCACAGTTTATTTATCCATTGAGGTACTGAAGGACATCTTGGTTGATTCCAAGTTTTGACAGTTATGAGTAAAGCTGCTATAAACTGTGTGCATGTTTTTGTGTGGTCATAAGTTTTTAATTTCTTTGGATAAATACCAAAGAGTATGATTGCTAGATTGTATTGTAAGAATATATTGTAAGAGTAAGAAATTGCCAAATACCTTTCCAAGTGGTTGTACCATTTTGCATTGCCGTCAGAATTGTATGAATTTCTGTTGCTCCACATTCTTGCTAGTATTTGATGTTGTCATTGTTCAGGACTTTAACCATTCTGATAGGTATGTAATTGTATCTCACTGTTTAGTTTTCGTTTCCCTGATGACATATGATGTGGAACATCTTTTCATATGCTTATATGCTCTCTGTATATCATCTTCAATGAGGAACCTGCTGTCTTTGTTTCATTTTTTAATCAGCTTGTTTCTTGTTGAGTTTAAGAGTTCTTTGTATATTTTGGATAACAGTCCTTTACCAGGTGTATCTTTTGCAAATATTTTCTACCAGTTTATGGTTTGTCTTCTCCTTCTCTTGATATTGTGTTTCACCAAGCAGAAGTTTTACATTTTAACGAAGTCCAGCTTATTAATTCTTTCTTTCATAGGTTGTATCTTTGGTGTTTTATCAAAAGGCATCACTCTAACCAAGGTTATTGAGGTTTTCTACTATGTTATCTCCTAGGAATTTGATATTTTTGTGTTTTACATTTATGTCTGTGATCCACTTTGAGTCAATTTTTGTGAAGTGTGTAATGTCTGTGTCTAGATTTACTTTTTTTGCCAGCAGATATCCAGTTGTTCCAGAACCATGTATTGAAGAGACTGTCTTTGCTCCATTGTTCCTCTGTCCAAAATCAGTTGATTATATTTAGTGGATTTATTTCTAGGCTCTTCATTCTGTTCCATAGATCTATTTGTCTGTTCTTTCAATATGAATACCAGTGCCAATACCATACTGTCTTGATTACTGTAGTTTTATAGTAAGTCTTGAAGTCAAGTAGTGCCAGTCCTTCAACTTTGTTCTTATTCTTCAGTATTGTGTTGTGGCTATTCTGGATCTTTGGCCTCTCCATCTAAACTTTAAAATTAATTTGTAGATGTGTTTAAAAATTCAGATTATTTATAGGTCATTGGAAAATCTAACCAAAGGATTATATCAAGTTGACAGCTTTAAAATAATTGGAAACAAGTCTATGAAATCCTTTCTGAACTTTGAATGAATTCTGAAAAGTTGCAAGATATCAGATCAACACACAAAAATCAGTTGTGTTTCTATGTACTGGACACAAAAAAGCCAAAAGAAAGGGGGGGGGAGGCGGGAAACGATTCCATTTACAGTGACAGCCAAAAGGATAAAATACCTAGGGATAAATTTAACCAAGGTGGTGAAAGTTGTATACTGAAAACTACAAAACATTATAGTAAATTTAAAGAGACTTAAATGGAAAATATCTCATGTTCATGGATTCAAAGACATATATCATCAGGATGGCAAAAGTACTCAAGATAATCTATAGATACAGTGCAATCTTTATCAAAATTTTCGTAGCTTTGTTGAGGAAATGGAGAAAGAGATCCTCAGATTTGTAACAAATTACAGGGAGCTTACAATAGCCAAAACAAACTTGAACCAAGTTAGAAAACTCACACTTAATTTCAAAACTTACTACAATGCAACAGTAAACAAAACAGCATATTAGCATAAAGATAAACATCTAGACCAATAGAATAGAGTTGGTGGTCCAGGAATAAATGTATACAACTATGCTCAACTGATTTTTGACAAGAGTGCCAAGGCCATCAGTGATTAAAGAATAATTTCCTCAATAAATGATGGTGAGATCATTGTATACCACATGCAAAACAATGAAGTTGGATCCTTACCTCACAGCATAGAAAAAATTAACTCAAAATGGATCAGTAAGTTAAATATAAAAGATAAAATTATAAAACTCTTTATATGAAAATAGAGGGATAAATCTTCATGGCCTTGCATTTGGTAATGAATTCTTAGATATGACACCAAAAGCAACAAAAGAAAAAATAAATCGACCTTATCAAAATTAAAAACTTTTGTGTATCAAGGGAACTATCAAGAAAATAAAAAAAAAAACCCACAGAATGAAAGAAAATATTTGCGAATCATGTATCTGATAAGGGCCGAGTATCCAAAATATACAAAGATCTCAATGCAACAAGAAAAAAACCCAAACAACCCATTTAAAAAATAGACAAAGAACTTAAGTAGACATTTTTCCAAAGAAGATGTATAGATGGCCGATAAGCACATGAAAAAATACTCAACAGCATTAGTCATTAGAGAGATACAAATCAAAACAGCACTTCACACCCAGAAGAATGACTATAATAAATAAAAGGAAAAAAACAGGTGTCAAGGATGTGGAGAAGTTGGTATCATTTTACATTAATGATGGGAATATAAAGTAGTTCTGCTGTGAAAAACAGTTTGATGTTTCCTCCGAATGTTAAACATGGAATAACCGTATCATCTAGCATATTCCAGTTCTGGATATATTCCCAAAAGAACTGAACACAGGTACTCAAACAAGTCGTTGAATATATAGCCAAATGTAGGAAACAACCCAAACATCCATCAGTGGATGGGGGGAAAAGTTTGATATATATTATTATTAATATTATAGTATATAATTTTATATAATATTATTAATATTATTCAGTTGTAAAAAATGAATGAAGTACTAATACATTCCACAACGTGGATAACCCTAGAACACTTTATGTAAGTGAGAGAACTAGATGCAAAAGTTTGCATATTGCGGGATTCCACTTATATGAATCATCCAGTATAGACATATCTATATAAACAGTGATCAGATTGGTGGATAGCAAGACCGGGAGTTGGGGAAGAAGGTCAATGGGGAATAATTGCTTAATGTCTATGGGGTTTTGTTTTGGAGTAATGGAAATGTTTTGGAATTGGATAAGGTGGTGGTTACAACATTATAATGTACTAAATCTCACTGAATTGTTCACTTTAAAATGATTAATTTTATGTTCCATGAATTTAATCTCAATAAAAAAATAAAATTTAAATTTTAAAAAATGGAGTTACACTCTTTTGTACACTAGAATATTCATTACAGTTTTGAGTAGGAGTGGTGAGTAGGGATACTTCTACTTTGTTCCTAATCTTAAAGGGGTAAGCATGTCTGTCACCATGAAGTATCATGTTAGCTATAGGTCTCTTTGTAGAAGTTCTTTTATCAAGTTGAGAAGTTCTCCTCTGCTCCTGGTTTTCTGAGAGTTTTTGTTTGTATGTTTTATCTTAATGAATGGGTGTTGGGTTTATCAAGTGCTTTTTCTTTATCAATTAATATGGTCACATGTATTTTTCTTTGGCCTGTTGATATGAGGGTTTATATTGATAGATTTTCAAATGTTAAACCAACTTTGTGTAACTAGTCATGGTCTATAACTCTTTTACATTATTGGACTCAATTTGGTAATGTTCCTTTGAGGAATTTTACATCTATGTTTATTAGAAATATTGGTCTCTTGTTTTCTTTTCTTGTAATGTCTCTATTTGGTTTTGGTATTTGGATGATTCTGACCTCATAAAATGAGTTAGGATGTATTCTCCCGGCTTCTACTTTCCATAAGGGATTTTGTATATTTGGTATCATTTTGCCTTAAATGTTTGCTAGAATTTACCAGTTAAACTATCTGGACCTTTGCTTTCTTTTGTACGGTTAATAATTGTTAATCCAGTCTTTAATAGTTGTAGGCCTACTTAGATTATTTATTTCTCTTCGTGTGAGTTTTAGTAGTTTCTTTTTCAAGGAATTGGTCTGTTTCATCTAAGTTATCAAATTTTGGGGACTTAGATTTGTTGATCATATTCTTTTAATATCAGTAAAAATGGCCATCTCTTTAATTTCTGATATTGTTAAATTGTGTCCTTTTTATTTTCTTGGTGGTTCTAGCTAGAGGTGTTTTTTTTTTTTTTTTTATTGGTATTTTCAAAAAACCAGTCTTGGGATTTATTGCTTTTCTCCATTGCTTTTTATCAATTCCATTTATTTCTGTTCCAGTTTTTAATAATTTTTTGTTTATTTTTATAAAGATTTTATTTATTTGAGACAAAGAGATAGCAAGAGAGAGTGCAGGACCAGCGGGGAGAGGGAGAAACAGACTCCCCGGTGAACAGGGAGCTCAATGTGGGGCTCGATCCCAGGACCCTGGGATCACGACCTGAGCTGAAGGCAGACGCTTAACCGACTGAGTCATCCAGGCGCCCCTTTACTTTAGTTTTAATTTGCTTTTCCTCTCTAGTTTCCTAAGGCAGAGGTTAGATATTTTCTTTTAGGTCTTTATTCTTTTATAGCATGTACATTAAATGCTATAAATTTCATACTAAGCACTACTTTGTTGTATCCTACAACATTTGATAAGTTGTATTTCATTTAATTAAAAATACTTTTAAAATTTATTCTCGGCCTTCTTCATTGACCCATGTTATTTAGAAATATCTTGTTTAGACTCCAACAATTTGGTTTTTTTCCAGCTATCTTTTATTACCAATTTCCATTCCATTAACAACTGAGAACATAATTTGTGTGATTTCTATCTTTTAAAATTTGTTAAGATATGTTTTATAGTCCAGAATGTGGTCTGTTTTAGTGAAAATTCAATGTTCACTTAAAACAAAAGTATATTCTGTTGTTTGATGGAGTATTCTATAAATGTCAATTATATAAAGTTGATGGATAGTGCTGTTCAGATCATCTATATCCTTACTGATTTTCTGCCTGCTTGATATATCAATTACTGACAAAAGGGTTTTGAAGTCTGTAACTTTAATTATGGATATGTCTATTTCTACTTGCAGTGCTATCAGTTATTGCCTCATGTATTTTCGCACTTATGTTCTCAGATAAATACGAAGTTAGGATTACTGTGTCTACTGTGTCCACTTGGAAAAGTGACACCTTTATCATCATGTGTTACCCATATTTACCCTGATAATTTTCATTGTTCTGAAGTCTACTTTGTCTGAGATTAATACAGCTACTTCAGCTGGGTTTTGATTAGTGTTAATATGTACAGTATTCTTTCCCTGTCACTTTACTGTTAACCTATCTGAGAATTTGCATTTAAATTGGGATTCTTGCAGACAATATATCATTGAGTCCTTTTTTTTTTTTTTAAAGATTTGTTTATTTTAGAAATCACAAGTAGAAAGGGCAGAGGGAGAGGGAGAGAGAATCTCAAGCAGACTCCACGCTGAGCGCCACATGGGCCTCAATCTCATGATCCTGAAATCAGGACCTGAGCCCAAACCAAGATTCGGTTGCTTAACTGACTGCATCGCCCAGGTGTCCTGAGTCCTGTTTTTTTTTTTTTAATCCACTCAGAATTTCTGCCTTTTCATTGATAAATTTAGACAATTCACATTTGAAGTGATTATTGATAGAATTGTATCAATAATGTTTACAGTTGTTTTATATTTGTTGCATTTGTTACTTGTTTCTCCCCGTCTTATCACTTTTATGACTTCTATCGTTCCAAATGGGAATTCAGTGGTTCCATTTTATCTTTTCTCTTAGTGTATCAGTTATACTTTTAAAATTTTTTTAAAGTTGTTCTGCAGTTTACAATATACACTTTAATCTAAGTCAACTTTGAAAAATACCATACCAACTCACATGCAGTGCAGTTACCTTAGAGTGTTTGCCATTTCTTCTTCCTGTGCACTGACATTGCTGTCATTCATTTAATTTGTCCGTGCCCTATCATCACCCAATGTTTGTTATTACTTTTGCTTTAACCAACAGTTATCTTTCAGATCAATTATAAATAAGAAGAACATAACATTTTATTTCCCCTTTATATATTCCTTCTCTGATGTCCTACCTTTCTTTAAGTTGATTTTCCATTTCCTCCTCAAGTCTACCTCCTTCTAATAATAGCTAAAATTAATAGACTACTTACTAAATGCCAGTAGTCTTCTGAGAACTTTTTATTTATTAACCCACTTAATCTTCTCAAATACCTGCATGTTGGCTTCTCAAATTGTTGCCATTTTACAGTAGAAAGAATCTTGACACAAGACATTTATATAAGTTGCTAGAAAGGAGTAAAGGCAGGTATAAACCTGAGTGGTCTAGAGCTAGAATCCATGTGTCTAAAAGTGCCACACTCTCTGGGGCGCCTGGGTGGCTCAGTCGGGTAAGCATTTGCATTCAGCTCAGGTCATGATCCCAGGGTCCTGGGATGGAGCCCCGCATTGGGCTCCCTGCTCAGCGAGAAGCCTGCTTCTCCCTCTCCCCACTGCTCATGCTCTCTCTCATTCTCTCAAATAAATTAAAAAAATCTTTTAAAAAGGTAAAAAAAATAAGTAAATAAAAATGCCACTCTCTGAGTCCAAGAACCTAATCATCTCCAGTGTGGACAATTGCAGTCATCTTTAAAGGGGCATATCATCATTTGCTCTGGCTCCTATTACATTGGATTTCCACTCTGCAGCCAGATTAATGTTTTCAAGATACACATGTTTTCATTTCAACCCACTATTTAAAAGCTTTTAATGGTCTCCATTGTTTTTAGCATAAAAATTAATTTTTTTCATTACTTTCAATGTTTCTCCCTGGGGGGAATCCTGCTCCAGCTTTCCTGACTAGAACAAATTCCCTGTAGCATGTATGAGTGTATTACTAAGTCCCAGTGCTGTCCTCTGAGTTGACCTGCACCTGCAGTGGGCAGTTTCTGTGCATGTGGTCTCTTACTCAGGTGCCTGCATCTTTCTGCTTCTCTGCCCCAGAGTTCCCTGAAGTTGCCTAGAATTTAATGCCTCTGAGGCAAACTTCAACCAAAGAATAGTTGGTAGACAAATACTTCAGTTCCCCCATAAGTGAGTGGGACACCTTTGACATGTGTTCCTCGGGGTCTTTTAGTCCTTTAAAAAGTCTCTAAGAGGAATGAGTTTCAATTACCCACAGAGGTAGTCCACTCATGAAGGGTGCTCTTCATTAAACTTTTCCCTTCCCTAGGTCACTTTCTCTACTACCTCACATAATCTCCTGGGATCAACTCCCAAATAAACTACCTGCATCTGAAACAACTTCTCAGAGTCAGCTTTTGGAAGAACCCAAACTACGCCATCTTCTTAGTTTACCCTCTCACACTACCGCATATCTTTGTTTCATAGCATATTCAGAATTTGTATTCCTATGGATGCACAGAAAGAAGCTTCGAATAGTATTAACCAAATTTTTTGGAGGGTAGAATTTTTACTTTTGTATTGTTGTTTTCTAGTATGGACATTATAATTTTAATAAAAATCAATAGCATAAAAATTTTTCCAGAGCCATAAAAATTAATAAAGTGATGCATTTTGCTTTTAATCAGAATTTCTATAATTTCTATAGAATGGAAATGTCTAACTTAAATGACTATTTTTTATGTCCTACTTGTTCATTTTCTTATTCATATACTGATTGAAGGAAATGGCTTCATTTTTTTTCTACTAAGTGAGACTGTTTAATTTCCACAAACCTCAAGAGGGTTCCCTGATTATTCTTTTATGAGGTTTTCCTGAAGTAGAAATTGAAAAATGCAGGTGGCTAAGGAGATAGTATTTTCCTATACTTTATTTTTTTCTTAAAATAGATGTAACATGTCATTTGGTCTGTATTGTGAAGTCTAAATTAGAAAGCAACTAATTATCTTGGTGTCTGTATTTCATAGTTCAGCCATTAGCATTTTATGGCCACTTTTTGGTGCTATAAACAAACATTTCAAAGAGGAAGGAATGCAGCTATATTTAGATAAAGTGGTCTTGAAGTGTGGCCCTCAAGCTAATGTGAGATTAATGGGTTTTCCTCCTACTTCTTCTTCTAAGTAAAAATAGAAAATGGAAAGAATTTAATCCAGCCAGGATGACCCCAACAGAAACTCAGAATACCATTACAGCTAAATTATCTATTGGTGGCTGTGTTATCTTTGTCACTGATAAGAGCATCACACATAAATCCTTGCTTTTTAAAATAAAATGTTTCAAGAGGATAAGGTCACTGTGAGCCTCAAAGAATAGGTATTTATGGATCACAGACTTTTAAAATCACTTTTTAATTAATAGAAAATAACAAGGCTTCTTTGGCTAACAAAATGGTTTGCTGAAGCCATGGAAAAACTTTCCTATTCATTTGGATCCTACAAGATTAATTCATAATAAATCACTAACAGTATTATGTTATGGAAGAATCTCTGGAGTCAGAAAATATGGGTCTAGTAATAAATCAAAAGCATTTTTCTTCTATTCAATTTTTAAAGATTAAAAATATTAATATTTTATGTTGGGAGAGAGTGGGACAATAAGAACACTCATGAATTTCTAGGGGCCTTATAAACACTGGGAAAACCTCAGTGTGCATCCCTTTTATTTAGAGTTATTTATCTTAAAACGGTAAATATGTTGGATCTTTGACATCAAACATCTCCAGCTCTTTGGAAGGAGCTAGATTAATGTTATATTTTTGTCCAACATAAAATCATTTAAGTGGGAATAGAGAGCCAGTGAAGGAGAATGGGTGTAACAAGAATATTAATTCTAAGAGTTTCAATGGAAAAAAGCCATGACTACCACTATTTGTGCTCAAATGAAACATGAAGAGAAAGCGATGATATAATGAATGAAACGTTCCTAAATTGGGAGTCAAGAAAGTTGGTTTCTAGCCCTAGTTTTTCCATTAACCACATAACTCTATGTGAGTACTCTTACTTCCATGAACCTCAGTTTCTTTCTCTAGGTAAATACTTTATGCAACATATTAGTTTCCTATAGGCTGCTGTAACAAATACACAAACTCCATGGCTTAAAACTACGGGCATTTGGTCTCTCGTAGTTCTGAGGGCCACAAGTCTGTAATCAGTTTCACTGAGTCAAAATTAAGTTAGCAGAACCACACTCCCTCTGGAGGCTCTAACGGAGAGTTCATTCCTTGCTTCTTCCAGCTTCTGGTGGCTACCAGCAGTTTGTGGCTTGTGGCTGCATACTCCGATCTCTGCCTCCATCTTCACATGGACTTCTTTTTGTTTGCTTGTTTTTAAGTTTTCATTTAACTTCCAGTTAACATACAGTGTAGTATTAGTTTCAAGTGTACAATTTAGTGATTCAACACTCATATTGACTTCTAATACCTGTGTGTAGTGTATGTAAAACCTTACTGTTTTATAACGATGCACGTGATAGCATTTGGGGCTCCCCAGATAACTCAGGACAGTCTCCCCATTTTAAGATCCTTTAATTTAATCAGATCTGTAGATACTGGTCCGCCTTCCTTCCTTCCTTTCTTCCCTTCTTCCTTTCTTTTTTTATTTTAAGTGTGTGTGCACATGCACATGCCAAGGGGTGGGGAGGGGCAGAGGGAGAGAGAATCCCAAGCAGATTCCATGCTGAGCGTGGGATCATGACCCTGAGATCATGACCTGAGCTGAAATCAAGAGTCAGATGCTTAACCAACTGAGCCATCCAGGTGCCCCAACACCTTTCTTTCATAAAAGGTAACATTTATAGGTTCTAAAAATTAGAATGTAGATATTGTTTAGGAGGTTTTTTGTTTGTTTGTTTTTTGTTTTTGTTTTTTTGCCTACAAGATCCAGGTTTTAATTCAGTAACTCTTTAGGGAGGAGCCTTTTTTTTATTCTTTAATTTCATGGGGTCCTAGTGAGAGAATGAGAAATTCAAAAGAGCTCCTCAGCTCTGTTATACTTCTCTTTCCACCCCAGACCATCAATTTCTGACAAAAGACATGGATGTGGGTATTTTTTTCTGTAAAAATTTAATTTACTCCTTTAGTTATATCAAAGAAGATTTTAAAGGGGCATTCTAAAACCTATTCTTGCAGGGGAAGCTGTGTAGAAAGTCCATCAAGTATCTAAGTAAAAAGTATTTTAAAAATAAAAGTAATGAGGTGTTTTTGCCATCTTTGTTACCAGATCTGAAATTCATGAAAGCACAAAGATTAGGAAAGGACCATAATATGTTTTAACAACAATAGAGAGCCCTCTAATAACTGCCAAAATGAAATACACTAGAATAAATTGAGATTTGGGCCTTTGTTTCAGTTTCAAAAAAATGCAACTGCAGCAAATCAATAAAAATATTATCTTTGTATAGTATTTTTTGCTCTCATGGCAACTAAGAATACTAAATGGAAAATTTGGTTGCATTGTAGTTTCAAAATCAGTCTCTCTGAGGTCAAATAGAGGAATCTGGAACTCCTGGAAGTGATTTCCTGAGACTTTTCCAGACAACGTGACTGATGGATTAGTTGGATTCAATAGGGATTTAATAGAGCATTCAAAACTATAATGAAACTAGAGTAAGGATTCCATTAATCATCCAACTAGATTTTGAACTCAGGGCAGAGGAAGTGAGGCCTAAGACTTATCAGCGCTCAGTCTTAGACTTTGGAATGGTTTAAAGTAACTGTCATGAATTAAGAATTTTTAAAAAATTAAATAGCATACCACTACCACCACAATCATCACAAACTTGGAATAATAAGCCATTATTCTTACAGTAATTCTGGAGAATTACATCTAACATTCTGAAGGAAAACATCTAACAGTCTATATAAAATTCTATCCCTCCTCACCCACAGACTCTTTTCAAAGCCTTAAACAATAAACATTCACTCATTAAATATTTATAGAATGACACCTCTACAGTATGGAAAACACTTGGAATAGTTAGACTTTATTTTTTGTCCTTAAAAATTCCCAACTAATCAAGGTAGACAAAAAAATGAAAACCTTAAAATTTTTAGTGTAATGAACAGTAATAAACAGAGAGACATGGTTGGTTAAGCCTGTTGGGGAAATGTATATTATGCATTATATATTATATGGGGAGAATATTTCAATTAAGGAGGGATAGGATGTGAGTGATGCAGAGTTTGGAGATATAAGGTAGCAAGACAACAATATGTTTATTCCTTGAACATTGGAGTTAAGGAAGAGATTTTAAAAGGGGAGCTGAATTTTCAATGCTAAGGAGAAATTTTGAAAGTCTCACATCAAACGAACATTTAATAAAATAACATATGAAGTTGCGTATGGAATGTAATAGAAAAAGAAACTGGATTGATGTTCAGAGAAACATGGAATGATTTTACCCAGTGAACAATGGAGTCCATGGGCAATGGAAACATAGACACAAAATCCATGACCTGTAAAAAAAAAAAAAAAAAAAAGATTACTAAGTAGTAAATAAGGACCCAACTTGGCAGTTTCAACTATATAGCAGAAAATGATAGAATTAGTCATAACTAGCCAATGAATTAGAATATATGATGTACATATTAGAGATTTCCCAATGCTAGAGATCAGAGAGGTTAGAAACCTAAAGGTTTGCCAAAGGATGAATGAATCAGGGGCAGTAATGGGGACGTTATCAAAATGACCAATTATAGGACCCATCCTGGGAGACGGAGAAGTTGAATGGGAAAGAAGGGTAAGAAATGGAATAACAACCTGGGAGACCAGGGTGAGGTTAAGGAATTAGAAATCATAATCAACGTAGAGACAGGCACAGTTGGTCAAAAGGATGGGGAGAAGTGAGAATGAAGATCGTTAATATTCAGAGAAGAGAATTGCAGAGCTGGGAGGAATTTCAAATATAGCTTTTTTATTAAATAGTTTTAGACACTGAAGATAATGGAAACTGTGTGGCTAAGATAAGCAAACATGTTGATGTTTTAATCATCAAAGGTAACAGAGGCCAGAGTTGAGAGGATGATGAAGAGTCTGGCACTGAATTCATTGAAGATAGTAAAATGCTTTCATGGAGGTCAGTAGCTATTTGTAAACATTGAGGTAGGCTAGCGGATTCATTCCTTTATTCTACAAATACTTATTGCCTACCCTATGCCTGGCACACTTCAATAGTGAACAAAAATATACAGTTTGCGCTCATAGAATATACATTCTATTTGAAGAGACAGAAAATAAAGTGGAACATAAGGAATAGCAGGGAGGACATTAGGAGAAGGAAGGGAGAAATGAAGGAGGGGAAATCGGAGGGGGAGACGAACCATGAGAGACGATGGACTCTGAAAAACACACTGAGGGTTCTAGAGGGGAGGGGGGTGGGGGGATGGGTTAGCCCGGTGATGGGTATTAAGGAGGGCACGGATTGCATGGAGCACTGGGTGTTATACGCAAACAATGAATCATGGAACACTACATCAGAAACTAATGATGTATTGTATGGTGACTAACATAATAAAATTAAATTTAAAAAAAGAAATGAGCAAACTAATATGTCAGGTGGAGATAAGGGCTATGAAGAAAAAGAAAGCAAGGTTATTGTATTGTAAAATTTTATACTTAGGGAAGAATTCAAATAGGGGACAGCATTTGACATTTGAGTTTAGAAGGAAGAAAGCCATGTTGATATCTGTAGAAAGAGTGTTTCAAAGAAAAAAGCAAATGCAGAAATGCTGGAACAGGAACATGATTGGAATGTGTAACAACAAAGAGGCAAATGTGATTGGTGTACAGCATGCTTAGGGGTAGAGGTCAAGGGAAAGGTTGAAGTATGTGAAAAAGCAGGAGGAAGAGTATACCGGGCTCTGGATTTTACTGTGAATGAAATGGAAACTTGGCAGTCTAATTGATAGACTGTAGAAAGGGAAAGGGTGAAACCGTGGAAAATGTTAGGAAAGTAATTTAGTAACCATTGGGTAATTTTGGTGCCTTGGGCTAGGGTGTCCTGGTAAAGATAAGTGGTAGGAAACTGGATATGTATTATTGAGGAATTCCTCACTGTAGTCCCCTGGCATCCCTCCTTTTGTTTTTACTTTTATTTTATTATGTTTTGTTAGTCACCATACATTACATCATTAGTTTTTGATGTAGTGTTCCATGACTCCTTGTTTGCATACAACACCCAGTGCTCCATGCAGAACGTGCCCTCTTTAATACCCATCACCAGGCTAACCCATCCCCCCACCCCCCCTCCCCTCTAGAACCCTCCGTTTGTTTCTCAGAGTCCGTAGTCTCTCATGGTTCGTCTCCCCCTCTGATTACCCCCCTTCATTTTAACCTTCCTGCTATCTTTTTCTTTTTTTTTTTTTAACATATAATGTATTATTTGTTTCAGAGGTACAGGTCTGTGATTCAACAGCCTTGCACAATTCACAGCGCTCACCATAGCACATACCCCCCCCAATGTCTATCACCCAGCCACCCCATCCCTCCCACCCCCCACCACTCCAGCAACAATCAGTTTGTTTCCTGAGATTAAGAATTCCTCATATCAGTGAGGTCATATGATACATGTCTTTCTCTGATTGACTTATTTCACTCAGCATAACACCCTCCAGTTCCATCCACGTCATTGCAAATGGCAAGATTTCATTCCTTTTACATCATTAGTTTTTGATGTAGTGTTCCATGATTCATTGTTTGTGTATAACACCCAGTGCTCCATTCAGTACGTGCCCTCCTTAATACCCATCACCAGGCTAACCCATCCCCCCACCCCCCTCCCCTCTAGAACCCTCACTTTGTTTCTCAGAGTCCATAGTCTCTCATGGTTCAACTCCCCCTCCCTTTTTAAAGAGAATTTACTACAGAAACTTGCAAGGGAAAAAGGCTTCTTTGACATGTAAATCTTCTACAACCCAGAAATGTCTTTCTCAAGGACGTGGGAGAAATATCTTTGAAATGTAACCATGAAGAATGATTGCACCCCTATCTCACATTTTCTGTGGGAATTTAGGAGCCTAACTTCAATAAGTACCAGTTATCAAAACTGATGGCCTAATCACATTGACTGACCTTACTCCAATGCTTAACAACTCTTTCCTTTGGTTCAGCATAGTTGAGTGCAATCTCTCTTCCTTATTGCAGCAGTTTTAAATAGGTTCTTCCTTCCTTATTTACCTGGTCTGATGTGTTTTATAGATGCCTATTAGATATCTAAATTGAGATATCAAGATTAGAAGACATATGCATTTGGAGTTCCAGAGAGAGGGTCAGGCTGGAAATATAAATTTAGGAACTTTCAGGATTGCAATCATATTTAAATCTGCAAGACAGAAGGAGATCACCTCAGATAGAAGACTGAGTCCTGAAATATTCCAACATTTAGAGATAAGTCATTTGTAAAGGAATTATCAAAGGAGATTGAGAAAGGGCAGCTAGTGAGGTATGGATTAAAAAAGATTGGTACTCTGAAGGTCAAGGGTAGAAATTGTTTTAAGTCACAGTGATCAACTGTATCATAGGATTCTGATTGGTCATATTGGATAACAGGTAAATGATCATTTGATAGTATATTATACAGAGAGTTTTTTAACACCCTTGTCAAGAGCAGCCTTAGTGGAGTGGCAGGTATACAAGTCTGAGTGGAATGGGAGCAGGAGGGTATGGGAAGAGAGGAAGGAGAAACTTTGACATCAAAAGCTCTTTTTGAGAAATGTTGCTAAAAGGAGAGACGATAAATGATGCAGAATCTTTGAAGGGATATAGAATCAGAGATAGCGGAGGAAGGAGGAAAGATGGCGGAGGAGCAGGGGACCCTATTTCAACTGGTCCCCAGAATTGAGCTGGATGGCTACCAGACCACTCTGAGCACCCACGAAACCACCCTGAGATGTAAGATCTGGATCTCTACAAACAGAATATCGCAGGCGGTTGGTTTCGAGGTACGAAGTGGGGAGTGAAGCAGGGAGCCGGGATTCCGCGGGCAGATATCGGAGGATAAACAGCAGCGGGAGGGAGCCTGGCTGTGTGATCCTACACCGCCGGGGAGCAACAGACTCGCATGCACGCTGGGGACGGGGCACAGACTTGCAGACAGGTAGTGACAGGGAAAGGACTTTAGGGCAGCTCCCAGGGTGGAAACCCGGAGCGGTGGGGTCGCGCATGCGATCTGGGGGTGGCTGGCGGTTTTAGAAGCACAAAGGGCAGAGACGTGCTCTGACCTGGAGGCAGGACTGGGGGCGCTATGGAGGGGTGCACAACGCAGGACGCTGCAGTTTATACCAGCACAGACAGAAACGGAGACAGTGTGGCCTGGAGAGCTCACTGAAGGACAGATTGCGGTCTCTCTGCTCTGAGGCAGAGGGTTGGAAACAGTCTCTTCTGCTCTGACTCGTGGAAGAGACTCGGAAAGCCACCAGGGAAAGCCGCCAGAAAACAAAAGCCCCCAAAACTGATTCCCGCTGAGCCCATCCCCTGCCACAGGGGGGCAGGGCAGCTCCACCCAAACAGGGTTGCCTGAGTAACAGCGCGGCAGTCCCCTCCCCCAGAAGACAGGCTGGGAGAACAAGAGGCCAGCAACCCTAAGGTGCCAAGAAAACAGGTGCATCTTGCTTGGGTTCTGGTCAATAATTGGGACTCTATACATTCTCTCAAATACCCATCAACAGAATGACTAGGAGGAGGAGCCCCCAAAATAGAAAAGACTCAGAGATTATGACTTATGCTGCAGATTTACAAATGGGTGCAGATATAGCCAAGATGTCGGAGATGGAATTCAGGCTAGCAATTGTGAAGACAATGCCTAGAATAGAGAAATCAATTAACAGCAACATAGAGTCTCTAAGGGCAGAAATGAAAGCTGAATTGGCAGAACTTAAAAATGGCTATCAGTGAGATCCAATCCAATCTGGATAATCTAACAGCTAGGCTAAGTGAGGCAGAACGAATAAGTGACCTGGAAGACAATATAATAGATAAAAAGGGAAAAGAGGGGGCCAGGGAAAAACAACTCAGAATCCATGAAAATAGAATCAGAGAAATAAGTGACACCGTGAAGCCTTCCAATGTCAGAATAATTGGAATCCCAGAGGGAGTGGAGAGAGAGAGAGAACTAGAAGATGTATTTGAGCAAATCGTAGCTGAGAACTTCCCTAATCTGGGGAGTGAAACAAACATTCGCGTCCTAGAGGCAGAGAGGACCCCTCCCAAGATCAAGGAAAACAGGCCAACGCCCCGGCATGTAATAGTAAAACTTGTAAATCTTCGAACCAAGGAAACCATCTTAAGGGCAGTTAGGGGGAAGAGACTCCTTATGTACAGAGGGAGGAACATCAGAATAACGTCAGACCTATCCACAGAGACCTGGCAAGCCAGAAAGGCCTGGCAAGACATATTCAGGGTACTAAATGAGAAGAACATGCAGCCAAGAATACTTTATCCGGCAAGGCTGTCATTTAGAATGGATGGAGAGATGCAGAGCTTCCAAGACTGGCAGAAACTGAAAGAATATGTGACCACTAAGCCAGCCCTGCAAGAAATATTAAGGGGGGTTCTATAAAAGGAGAAAGACCCCAAGACTGATATACAACAGAAATTTACAGGGACAGTCTATAAAAACAATGTCTTCACAGGCAACATGATGACAATTAATTCATATCTTTCAATAATCACTCTCAATGTGAATGGTCTAAATGCTCCCATAAAACAACATGGCGTTGCAGATTGGATAAAAAGACAGGACCCATCCATACGCTGCCTACAAGAGACTCATTTTGAACCTAAAGATACATCCAGACTGAAAGTGAAGGGATGGAGATCCATCTTCCATGCCAGTGGACCTCAAAAGAAAGCTGGGGTAGCAATTCTTATATCATACAAATTAGATTTTAAACTAAAGTCTGTAATTAGAGACACAGAAGGACACTATATCATTCTTAAAGGGTCTATCCAACAAGAAGATCTAACAATTGTAAATATCTATACCCCCAACATGGGAGCAGCCATCTACATAAGCCAACTGTTAACCAAAATAAAGAGTCATATTGATAACAATACGTTAATTGTAGGAGACCTCAATACTCCATTCTCAGCAATGGACAGATCCTCTAAGCAGAAAATCAACAAGGAAACAAGAGCTTTGAATGATACACTGGACCAGATGGACCTCATAGATATTGACAGAACATTCCACCTTAAAACAACAGAATACTCATTCTTCTTGAACACACATGGAACTTTCTCCAGAATAGACCACATACTGGGTCACAAATCAGGTCTCAACCGATACCAAAAGATTGAGATTATTCCCTGCATATTTTCAGACCATGATGCTTTAAAACTGGAACTCAATCACAAGAAAAAATTTGGCAGAAATTCAAACACTTGGAAGCTAAAGACCACTCTGCTCAGAATGTTTGGGTCACTTTCCTAGGGCAAGATGGCGGAGGAGTAGGAGACCTGGATTTCGTCTGGTCTCAGGAATTCAGCTAAATGGGGATCAAACCACTCTGAACACCTACGAACTCAACAGGAGATCGAAGAAGAGAGTAGCAACAACTCTCTGAACAGAGAAGCGACCACTTACTGGAAGGTAGGATGTGCGGACAAGTGAATCCCAGGCAATATTTGAGAGGATAGACGGCGGGGGAGGGGGCCTCCGTCGGACACTTCTGGCAAGTGATAGAGCCGCGGAGCACAAAATCGGAACATTTAGAAGCCTGCTTCGCTGAGAGACATCGCTCCAGTGGCTAAGTGGGAGGTGGAACCCTCGCGGGACAGTGTGGTCTCAGGACCCTCGGGGTCACAGAAAGATCGGGGGTGCCTGAGTGCGGCAGAGCTCCCAGGTATCAGAGCAGGGGAGCCGGCTGTAGAGATGGAGCCAAGGCGCAGGATCTCAGCTCGGGGTTACCATAAACTGTGATCTGTGGCACAGTTGGGCCACTGCTCCTCCATCAGGGACCCAACAAGCAGCAGAGCCAGGGAGACTCCCCTCCCTCCCCCGGGAGGAGCGGCACAGGAGCACACCACAGGGATCTCCTGGGTTTGGAGACTCCACACCGAGTCGGGTGCCAGAGATAGAAATGCTTGGTCACAGGCCGGGTGAGCATGGAGTGCAGCCAGAGACCAGGGAGACGGGAGTGACTGACTGCTTTTCTCTGGGGACGCACTGAGGAGCGGGGCCCCGAGGTCTCGGCTCCTCTAGGCAGAGATTCGGAGGCCACCATTTTCACTCTCATCCTCCAAAGCTGTACCGAGGGCTTGCAGGAAACAAAAGCTCCCAAGAGCAAACCTGAGCAGATTGCTTAGCCCGGACCGACAAGGGCGGGGCAATTCCGCCTCCCGGCAAAGACATTTGGGAACCACGGCAACAGGCCCCTCCCCCAGAAGATCAGCACGAACAGTCAGCCAAGACCAAGTTTACCGATCAAGGAGAACGGGAGAACTCCAGCGCTAGGGGACTACTGCACATAGAATTCATGGCTTTTTTTACAATGATTCATTAGGTTTTCAAAGTTAATTTTTTTAACTGTTTTCTTTTTTAATTTTTCTTTTCCCTTTTTCAACCAACATCTTATCAATCCCTTTTTTAAAAATTTTTTTTTTATTTTCCATTTTTAGAGTCATATTCTATCCCTTCATAGTAGTTACCCTTATTTTTGGCATATATATATAAGTTGTTCTCTTTAAAATTTTGAGATACAGTTTCTTCTAACAGATCAAAATATACCCTAAATCACTAGTGTATGGCTTTGCTCTAGTCTCCTGCCTGATCACATTCTCTCCCTTTTATTTTTAATCTTCTTTTTCCTTTTTTCAAACAACTTATCAATTCATTTTATAAAATCTTTTATAATTTTCATCTTTACAATCATCCTCCATCCCTTCATCATATCATCCCTTATTTTGTACATATATAAGTCTTTCTTTCTTTAAAATTTTAGGAGGCACTTTCTTCTAATGGACCAAAATACACCCAAAATCTAGTGTGTGGCACTGGTCTATGCCATAGCCTGATCATATCTGATCATATTCTGTTTTTTTTGTTTTGTTTTGTTCTGTTTTTGTTTGTTTTTGTCTTTTTCTTTTTCTTTTTTTTCCTCTTTCTTTTTTCTTTCTTTCCCTTTCTTTTCCCCTGGTTTCAGGTCTTTCCTCATTTCTTTAGAGTATATTTGCTGGGGACATTGTTAACCTGTTAGCATTTTGTTCTCCCCTTCATCTATTCTCCTCTGGACAAAATGACAAGACAAAAAAATCACCTCAGCAAAAAGAACAAGAGGTAGTACCGTCTGCCAGGGCCCTACTCAATATGGACATTAGTACAATGTTGGACCTAGAGTTCAGAATCATGATTTTAAAAATACTAGCTGGGCTTGGGCGCCTGGGTGGCTCAGATGGTTAAGCGTCTGCCTTCAGCTCAGGTCATGATCCCAGAGTCCTGGGATCGGGTCCCGCATCGGGCTCCCTGCTCCTTGGGAGCCTGCTTCTCCCTTGCCTCTCTCTCTCTCTCTCTCTCTGTCTCTCATGAATAAATAAATAAAATCTTTAAAAATAAAAAAAAAATACTAGCTGGGCTTGAAAAAAGCATGGAAGTTATTAGAGACACCCTTCCTGGAGAAATAAAAGAACTAAAATCTAACCAAATCGAAATCAAAAAGGCTATTAATGAGATGCAATAAAAAATGGGGGCACTAACTGCTAGGATAAATGAGGCAGAAGAGAGAATTAGTGATATAGAAGACCAAATGATGGAAAATAAAGAAGCTGAGAAAAAATAAACAACTACTGGATCACAGGAGCAGAATTCGAGAGATAAGCAATACGGTAAGATGAAACAATATTAGAATAATTGGGATCCCAGAAAAAGAAGAAAGAGAGAGAGGGGCAGAAGGTATATTGGATCAGATTATAGCAGAGAACTTCCCTAACGTGGGGAAGGAAACAGTAATCAAAATCCAGGAGGCAGAGAGAACCCCTCTCAAAATCAATAAAAATAGGTCAACACCCCAACATCTAATAGTAGAACTTACAAGTCTCAGAGACAAAGAAAAAATCTTGAAAGCAGCTCGGGAGAAGAGATATGTAACCTACAATGATAGAAACATTAGATTGGCAACAGACCTATCCACAGACACCTGGCAGGCCAGAAAAGACTGGCATGATATCTTCAGAGCACTAAATGAGAAAAATATGCAGGCAAGAATACTATATCCAGCTAGGCTATCACTGAAAATAGAAGGAGAGATAAAGAGCTTCCAGGAAAAATAAAAACTAAAGAAATTTGCAGACACGAAACCAGCCCTCCAAGAAATATTGAAAGGGGTCCTCTAAGCAAAGAGAGAGCCTAAAAGCAGCATAGACCAGAAAGGAACACAGACAATATAGAGTAACAGTCACCTTACAGGCAATACAATGGCACTAAATTCATATCTTTCAATAGTTACCCTGAGTGTAAATGGGATAAATGCCCCAATCAAAAGACACAGGCTATCAGATTGGATTAAAAAACAAGACCCATTGATATGCTGTCTGCAAGAGACTTATTTTAGACCCAAAGACACCCCCACATTGCAAGTGAGGGGGTGGAAAACCATTTACCATGCTAATGGACACCAAAAGAAAGCTAGGGTGGCAATCCTTATATCAAACAAATTAGATTTTAAAACAAAGACTGTAATAAGAGATGAAGAAGGACACTATATCCTACTTAAAGGGTATATCCAACAAGAAGATCTAACAATTGTAAATATCTATGCCCCTAATGTGGGAGCAGCCAGTTATATAAGGCAATTAATAACAAAAGCAAAGAAACACATTCACAACAATACAATAACAGTGGGGGACTTTAACACCCCCCTCACTGAAATGGACAGATCATCTAAGCAAAAGATCAACAAGGAAATAAAGACTTTAAATGACACACTGGACCAAATGGACTTCACAGACATATTCAGAACATTCCATCCCAAAGCAACAGAATACACATTCTTCTCTAGTGCCCATGGAACATTCTCCGGAATTGATCACATCCTAGGTCACAAATCAGGTCTCAACTGGTACCAAAAGATGGGATCATTCCCTGCATATTTTCAGACCACAATGCTTTGAAACTAGAACTCAATCACAAGAGGAAAGTCGGAAAGAACTCAAATACATGGAGGCTAAAGAGCATCCTACTAAAGAATGAATGGGTCAACCAGGAAATTAAAGAAGAATTAAAAAACTCATGGAAACCAATGAAAATGAAAATACAACTGTTCAAAATCTTTGGGATACAGCAAAGGCAGTCCTGAGAGGAAAGTATATAGCAATACAAGCCTTTCTCAAGAAACAAGAAAGATCTCAAATATACAACCTAACCCTACACCTAAAGGAGCTAGAGAAGAAACAGCACATAAAGCCTAAACCCAGCAGGAGAAGAGAAATAATAAAGATCAGAGCAGAAATCAATGAAATAGAAACCAAAGAACAGTAGAACAGATCAACAAAACTAGGAGCTGGTTCTTTGAAAGAATTAACAAGATTGATAAACCCCTGGCCAGACTTATCCAAAAGAAAAGAGAAAGGACCCAAATCAACAAAATCATGAATGAAAGAGGAGAGATCACAACCAACAGCAAAGAAATACAAACAATTATAAGAACATATTATGAGCAACTCTATGCCAGCAAATTAGATAACCTGGAAGAAATAGATGCATTCCTAGAGATGTATCGACTACCAAAATTGACCAGGAAGAAATAGGAAACCTGAACAGACCTATAACCACTAAGGAAATTGAAGCAGTCATCAAAGATCTCCCAAAAAACAAAAGCCCAGGGCCAGATGGCTTCCCAGGGGAATTCTCTCAGACATTTAAAGAAGAATTAATACCTATTCTCCTGAAACTGTTCCAAAAAATAGAAATGGCAGGAAAACTTCCAAACTCATTTCATGAGGCCATCATTACCTTGATCCCAAAACCAGACAAAGACCCCATCAAAAAGGAGAATTACAAACCAATATCCTTGATGAACGTGGATGCAAACATTCTCACCAAAATACTAGCCAATAGGATCCAACAGTACATTAAAAGGATTATTCACCAAGACCAAGTGGGATTTATCCCTGGGCTGCAAGGTTGGTTCAACATCCACAAATCAATCAACATGATACAATACATTAACAAAAGAAAGAACAAGAATCATATGATCCTCTCAATAGATGCAGAAAAAGCATTTGACAAAGTACAGCATCCTTTCTTGATCAAAACTCTTCAGAGTATAGGGATAGAGGGTACATACCTCAATATCATCAAAGCCATCTATGAAAAACCTACAGCAAATATCATTCTCAATGGGGAAAAGCTGAGAACTTTCCCCCTAAGGTCAGGAACGTGGCAGAGATGTCCACTGTCACCACTGCTATTCAACATAGTATTAGAAGTCCTAGCCACAGCAATCAGACAACAAAAAGAAATCAAAGGCATCCAAATAGGCAAAGAGGAAGTCAAACTCTCACTCTTTGCAGATGATATGATACTGTATGCGGAAAAGTCAAAAGACTCCACCCCAAAACTGCTAGAAGTCATAGAGGAATTCAGTAAAGTGGCAGGATATAAAATCAATGCACAGAAATCAGTGGCATTCCTATACACCAACAACAAAACAGAAGAAAGAGAAATTAAGGAGTCAGTCCCATTTACAATTGCACCCAAAACCATAAGATACCTAGGAATAAATCTAACCAAAGAGGTAAAGGATCTGTACTCAGAAAACTATAAAATACTCATGAAAGAAATTGAGGAAGACACAAAGAAATGGAAAAATGTTCCATATTCATGGATTGGAAGAAAAAACATTGTGAAGATGTCAATGCTACCTAGAGCAATCTACACATTCAGAGTAAGCCCCATCAAAATACCATCCACTTTTTTCAAAGAAATGGAACAAATAATCCTAAAATTTGTATGGAACCAGAAGAGACCCTGAATAGCCAGAGGAATTTTGAAAAAGAAAAGCAACGCTGGTGGCATCACAATTCCGGACTTCCAGCTCTATTACAAAGCTGTCATCATCAAGACAGTATGGTACTGGCACAAAAACAGACCCATAGATCAATGAACAGAATAGAGAGCCCAGAAATGGACCCTCAACTCTATGGTCAACTAAAATTCGACAAAGCAGGAAAGAATGTCCAATGGCAAAAAGACAGTCTCTTCAACAAATGGTGTTGGGAAAATTGGACAGCCACATGCAGAAGAATGAAACTGGACCATTTCCTTACACCACACACAAAAATAGACTCCAAATGGTTGAAAGACCTAAACGTGAGACAGGAGTCCATCAGAATCCTAAAGGACAACACAGGCAGCCACCTCTTCGACCTCAGTCGCAGCAACTTCTTCCTAGAAACATCGCCAAAGGCAAGGGAAGCAAGGGCAAAAATGAACTATTGGGACTTCATCAAGATAAAAAGCTTTTGCACAGCAAAAGAAACAGTCCACAAAACCAAAAGACAACCGACAGAATAGGAGAAAATATTTGCAAATGACATATCAGATAAAGGGCTAGTATCCAAAAATCTATAAAGAACTTATCAAACTCAACACCCAAAGAACAAATAATCCAATCAAGTAATGGGCAGAAGACATGAACAGACATTTTTCCAAAGAAGACATCCAAATGGCCAACAGACACATGAAAAAGTGCTCAACATCGCTCGGCATCAGGGAAATCCAAATCAAAACCTCAATGAGATACCACCTCACAGCAGTCAGAATGGCTAAAATTAACAAGTCAGGAAACGACAGATGTTGGCGGGGATGCGGGGAAAGGGGAACCCTCCTACACTGTTGGTGGGAATGCAAGCTGGTGCAACCCCTCTGGAAAACAGTATGGAGGTTCCTCAAACAGTTGAAAATAAAGCTACCATACGATCCAGCAATTGCACTACTGGGTATTTACCACAAAGATACAAATGTAGGGATCCCAAGTGGTACGTGCACCCCAATGTTTATAGCAGCAATGTCCACAATAGCCAAACTGTGGAAAGAACCAAGATGTCCATCGACAGATGAATGGATAAAGAAGAAGTGGTATATATACACAATGGAATATTATGCAGCCATCAAAAGGAATGAGATCTTGCCATTTGCAATGACATGGATGGAACTGGAGGGTGTTATGCTGAGTGAAATAAGTGAATCAGAGAAAGACATGTATCATATGACCTCACTGATATGAGGCATTCTTAATCTCAGGAAACAAACTGAGTGTTGCTGGAGTGGTGGGGGGGTGGGAGAGATGGGGTGGCTGGGTGATAGTCATTGGGGAGAGTATGTGCTATGGTGAGCGCTGTGAATTGTGCAAAACTGTCGAATCACTGATCTGTTCCTCTGAAACAAATAATGCAACATATGTTAAGAAAAAAAGAACAAGAAAATAGCAGGAGGGGAAGAATGAAGCGGAGTAAATCAGAGGGGGAGATGAACCATGAGAGATGATGGACTCTGAAAAACAAAGTGAGGGTTCTAGAGGGGAGAGGGGTCGGGAGATGGGTTGGCCTGGTGATGGGTATTAAAGAGGGCACGTTCTGCATGGAGCACTGGGTGTTATGCACAAACAATGAATCATGGAACACTACATCACAAACTAATGATGTAATGTATGGTGATTAACATAACAATAAGAAAGTAAAAAAAAAAGTGGGTCAAATCAGGAAATCAAAGAAGAACTTAAACAACTCTTGGAAATCAATGAGAACGAAAACACATTGGTCCAAAACCTATGGGATACTGCAAAGGTGTTCCTAAGGGGGAAATACATAGCCATCCGAGCCTCATTCGAAAAAATAGAAAAATCTTGAATTCACCAACTAATTCTATACCTTAAAGAACTAGAGAAAAAGCAACAAACGAATCCTAAGCCACTCATTAGAAGAGAAATAATTAAAATTAAAGCAGAGATCAATGAATTAGAAAGCAGAAACACAGTAGATCAGACCAATGAAACTAGAAGTTGGTTCTTTGAAAGAATTAATAAGATCGATAAACCACCGGCCAGACTTATCCAAAAGAAAAGAGAAAGGACCCAAATTAATAAAACTATGAATGAAAGGGGAGAGATCACAACTAACACCAAGGATATAGAAACAATTATTAGAAATTATTATCAACAACTATATGCCAATCAACTGAGCAATCAGGATGAAATGGAGACCTTCCTGGAAACCTATAAGCTGCCAAGACTGAAACAGGAAGAAACCTGAATAGGCCAATAACCAGTAACGAGATTGAAGCAGTGATCAAAAACCTCCCAAAAAACAAGAGTCCGGGGTCTTATGGATTCCCTGGGGAATTCTACCAAACATTCAAAGAAGAAATAATACCTATTCTCCTGAAGCTGTTTCAAAAAATAGAAACAGAAGGAAAACTTCCAAACTCATTCTATGAAGCCAGCATTACCTTAATCCCCAAACCAGGCAAAGAGCCCATCAAAAAGGAGAATTTCAGACCGATATCCCTGATGAATATGGATTCCAAAATCCTCAACAAAATCCTAGCTAATAGGATCCAACAATACATTAAAAGGATCATCCACCAAGACCAAGTGGGATTTATCCCCGGGATTCAAGGGTGGTTCAACATTCGCAAATCAATCAATGTGATAGAACACATTAATAAGAGGAGGGAGAGGGAGCCTGGGTGACTCAGTTGGTTAAGCGACTGCCTTTGGCTCAGGTCATGATCCTGGAGTCCCGGGATCGAGTCCCACATCGGGCTCCCTGCTCGGCAGGGAGTCTGTTTCTCCCTCTAACCCTCTTCCCTCTCGTGCTCTCTATCTCTCATTCTCTCTCTCTCAAATAAATAAATAAAAATCTTTAAAAAAAATAGGAGGGAGAAGAACTATATGGTCCTCTCAATTGATGCAGAAAAAGCATTTGACAAAATACAACATCCTTTCCTGATTAAAACTCTTCAGAGTATAGGGATAGAGGGAACATTCCTCAAGTTCATAAAAACCATCTATGAAAAACCCACAACGAATATCATCCTCAATGGGGAAAAGCTGAAAGCCTTTCCCTTAAGATCAGGAACACGTCAAGGATGCACACTCTTGCCACTGTTGTTCAACATAGTACTAGAAGTTGTAGCAACACAATCAGACAACAAAAAGAAATAAAAGGTATTCAAATTGGCAAAGAAGAAGTCAAACTCTCTCTTTTCGCAGACGACATGATACTTTATGTGGAAAACCCAAAAGACTCCACCCCTAAATTACTAGAACTCATACAGCAGTTCAGTAATGTGGCAGGATACAAAATCAATGCACAGAAATCAGTTGCTTTCTTATACACTAACAATGCAACTGTAGAAATAGAAATTAGAGAAACGATTCCATTTACAATAGCACCAAAAACCATAAGATACGTCAGAATAAACCTAACCAAAGAGGTAAAGGATTTATACTCTAGGAACTACAGAACACTCATGAAAGAAATTGAAGAAGACAGAAAAAGATGGAAAAATATTCCATGCTCATGGATCGGAAGAATAAACATTGTTAAAATGTCTATGCTACCCAGAGCAATCTATACCTTCAGTGCCATCCCGATCAAAATTCCAATGACATTTTTCAAAGTGCTGGAACAAAGAATCCTAAAATTTGTATGGAATCAGAAAAGACCCCAAATCGCCAAGGCAGTGTTGAAAAAGAAAAACAAAGCTGGGGGCATCATGTTGCCCAATTTCAAGCTATATTACAAAGCTGTGATCACCAAGACAGCATGGTACTGGCACAAAAACAGACATATAGACCAATGGAACAGAATAGAGAACCCAGATATGGACCCTCAACTCTATGGTCAGATAATCTTTGACAAAGCAGGAAAAAACATGCAACGGAAAAAAGACAGTCTCTTCAATAAATGGTGCTGGGAAAATTGGACAGCCACATGCAGAAGAATGAAACTCGACCATTTTCTAACACCATTCACAAAGATAAACTCAAAGTGGATGAAAGACCTCAATGTGAGACGGGAATCCATCAAAATCCTAGAGGAGAACATAGGCAGTAACCTCTTTGACATCGCCCACAGCAACTTCTTTCAAGATACGTCTCCAAAATCTAGTGAAACAAAAGCAAAAATGAACTTTTGGGACTTCATCAAGATAAAAAGCTTCTGCACAGCAAAGGAAATAGTCAACAAAACAAAGAGGCAACCCACAGAATGGGAGAAGATATTTGCAAATGACACTACAGATAAAGGGCTGGTATCCAAGATCTATAAAGAACTTCTCAAACTCAACACCCAAAAAACAAATAATCAAGTCAAAAAGTGGGCAGAAGATATGAAAAGACACTTCTCTGAAGAAGACATATAAATGGCTGACAGACACATGAAAAAATGTTCATCATCATTAGCCATCAGGGAAATTCAAATCAAAACCACATTGAGATACCACCTTACACCAGTTAGAATGGCAAAAATGGACAGGGCAAGAAACAACAAATGTTGGAGAGGTTGTGGAGAAAGGGGAACCCTCTTACACTGTTGGTAGGAATGCAAGTTGGTACAGCCACTTTGGAAAACAGTGTGGAGGTTCCTCAAAAATTTAAAAATAGAGCTACCCTATGACCCAGCAATTGCACTCCTGGGTATTTACCCCAAAGACACAGATGGAGTGAAAAGAAGGGCCATATGCACCCCAATGTTCATAGCAGCAATGTCCGCAATAGCCAAACTGTGGAAAGAGCCGAGATGCCCTTCAACAGATGAATGGATAAAGACGATGTGGTCCATATATACAATGGAATATTACTCAGCCATCAGAAAGGATGAATACCCAACTTTTACATCAACATGGATGGGACTGGAGGAGAGTATGCCAAGTGAAATAAGTCAAGGAGAGAAAGTCAATTATATGGTTTCACTTATTCGTGGAACATAAGGAATAGCAGGGAGGACATTAGGAGAAGGAAAAATGGGGGTGGGAATCGGAGGGGGAGACGAACCATGAGAGACTATGGACTCTGAGAAACAAACAGGGTTTTAGAGGAGAGAGGGGGGGTGGGGAGATGGGTTTGCCCGGTGATGGGTATTAAGGAGGGCACGTACTGCATAGAGCACTGGGTGTTAATATGAAAACAATGGGTCATGGATCACTGCATTAAAAACTAATGATGTATTGTATGGTGACTAACATAACATAATAAAATTAAAAAAAAAAGAATCGGGGGTAGCTTCCTTTAAGATGGTATATAATTTATACTAATAGAAATAAACCATTATAGAGAAAAATGATGATGCAAGAGAGAAGGTAGACCATAGCAAAAGCAATGACTTGAGTAGGCCAAAATAGATGGGTTCCTGTACTTAAGTGGATAGGTTGGCCTTAGATAGGAAAAAGGATAATTTGTACCTTGAAATTCAGACAATATATGGGTATTGATGCTGGAAGATATGGTGGCAGGAGCATGTGGGAATCTTCTGATTGCTTCTACTTCCTTGATGAAATCAGAAGCATGCTCATTAGTTGAAATTGAGGTAGGAGGAGAAGGTGGTGAAAGTTTTGGAGAGAAGAGAAGGTATAAAATACTTGTCCAAGAGACTGGATGTGTAATTGAAAATGAAGAGAATTTGTAGGGCAAACTCTGAGGCCCACTTAAAGAGTGTGGTCATGAAATTAATGTGAGCACAGGTACCACGTTGTGTAGTTTGCTACCATCCATTCATTGTCAACAGCTAGATTTCAAGAGCAAGATAAGCAGAGAGTTGAATCTAGCTAAGGTTAAGGTTGGCCATCTGGGGATGGATGGAACAAAATGTTGGGCCATAGAAACCAGGAAAGGTAAGGAAAGAAGTGAGGACTTGAGGAGAATCCAGGGCCATAAACTGCCAGCAGGAACAACTGATTAGAGGTTTTTATAGAAGCAAAGAACTTTTGAAGTCAGAGCACTCAAAAGAGAGTGGATAGTTAGGAAATGGTGGTCAGATTTGATGGGTGATTCTAATTGGGATTTTTGGAGTAGGTAAAATTATTGTTAATGATGAGATTTAGGTGTGACCATGGCTGAGACAGGATAGAGGGAAGACCACTGGCATAGAGAGGCCAGGTATGGAAAGTAATAAATGTGTGGAATTGAAACCACTTAGAAGTATACGAGGAATAGTCATGAAGAATAGACATCTGAGAACTAAAATCTCCAGGGAATTACAGAGAGCAATTCAGAAGCCTTTAGGTGGCTGAGCCAAAGAGAATTACTAGGCAGTAAACATGCTGAATAGCACTATCTTCACAGAAACTGACAGTTTTAGGAAGGAGGGAGGGATCATCTGATTCAAAAAGCAATGAGTAGGAAGCAGGACACCCTTCCTGTCTTCAGGGATAGTGATACAAGACACAGGAAAGCTATATTGGCAGATAGCTCTTCTGATGGGCAATAAATGGCTTTCAGAAAGGAGTTGTTTTACAGCTTATTACATGGATTTATTCAGTGTTCTAAGAAATGTCAAACTTTAATATGGTACTTTGAAAACTAGTGGATATAAGAAACATCTAAAGGGCCTGCTTTAAAATGCAGATAGATGCTCCTCGTTCAGGTGATCATACCATATCACACCATAAGTAGTAAGTCTTGTTGGTTGTATGTACCATTGTGTGATGAGAATGGCACTTTACCCCAGTGATCTTTCTCCCCCAAATCCATAACCACACTCTAATTATGAGACAAATATCACCCAAATTCCAATTGAGGGACATACTGCAAAACACCTGATCAGTGCTCCTCAAAATTGTCAAGGTCTTCAAAAAGACGGGAATGCCGAGAAACTATCATAGCCAAGAGGAGCCAAAAAGCCATGATAATTAAGTACATTGTTGCATCCTGGGTGGGGTCCTGAAACACAAGAAGTGCATGGGAGGGGGGGATAACTAATGAAATCCAAATAAAGTATGAGGTTTAGTTAATAATAATGTATCAATACTGGTCTATTGTAACAAATGTACAGAGTGATATAAAATGTTGATAATGTGGGAGACTGAGTACAGGGTATACAGGGATTCTATTTTCTTTGAAAATTCTCTGTAAATCTAAAACAATTCTAAAATTAAAAGTTTATTTTGATAAATACAGATGCTTGGGTGGCAGGACAGAAGAGCCAGCATTTTAAAAACTTGAGATACAATTTACATACAATGAAATACTACGATCTTACTTGTTCCGATCAGATTTATGAATGCATATCAAGATATAGAGCATCTCTCTCATTCAACAAAACTTCGAAGCCATGCCCCTTCCCAGTCAGTATCCCACCCCCAGAAGCAACCACTTATCTGATTTGTATAAACATAAGTTAGCTTTGCCCACTCTAGAAATCTGTATAAATGTATCACATAGTATGTACTTTTTTGCATCCACCTTCTTTCAGTAGAACATTTGTGAAATTTGTCCATGAAGTGTATCTTTGTTTATTTCTATTGCTGAGTAGATTTCCATTGTATGAGAGTATCACAATTTATTTAAAAATTCTTCTGTTGATAAAGAATTATTTTTAATAACCATGGAAGTGATTCTGAAGCAGGTGGTCCATAGACACCATTTTGAAAAACATTAGTGTAAAAAAGAGGATGCTCATTCCATTATCTCTTAGTTAATGAACACTTCCAAGCATGAGAAGATAACTAAGTATTGAAGAACCTTAATGCACCTGCAAAATAATGTGTCAAGCCTGTCTCACTAGCCAGATAAAGCTGAAAAATTAACAACAATAGTCTCATAATGAAAAAGCAAGATATATTAGAATGTCTGCATAGATGACAGAAATAATTTGCAGTCCAAGAGGTCTCATTTGTCTTTAGTTAGTGGATGATGTTGATCTGTTTATCGGCCTTCAGAGGTGAATGAGAACAAAGCATGAATATGGTCAGTGTGTTTCCGATGAGGCAGTAAAGATTGCTGGCAATAGCTGGGCAGTTTGGCCAACACCAATAACAAGGTAACCTTTTGAGTTTCTGCAGCATCATGTATTAGACATAATATGTAAACTGCACTGAGAGTTTGTGACAGGAATGATGCGGGAAAGGAAACAGCCCGATGAACTATGGTGGGGAGAAAGATGAACACTTGGAAGAAATACACATCTGAATTCAGAAGTTAGGAGCAAACAGGGAGCTAAGGGTACTGGCTTGTTGTTCACAGTTATCTGGGGTGCAGTGATTGGGACTGAGAACACAAATGATATTCTGACTAGGTAAAAAGAGGCTGCTGCTGAACGTCATGCTTAGAATGTATACTACATGGCAGTAAAATTCTGTTCTCATAGAGACTCTTCTGTTCCCATAGAGACTCAGATTCTCCAGCACTGATAAAGCATTTGGGACTACCTTCCACAGCTTCATGAGAAATGCAAGAATGAATTGAAATCTGTTCGAGCCTACTCCGTATCCACTGATAGCGATTTCTCCCTTGTGTGTATTTTCTCTTTTGCCTGTTCTCATTATCTTTGTTCTCTTCTTTTGTTTGGACATTTCATCTTGTAAATGTCCTTTTCATTTTACACTTTTACTCTCAATAATATTTCTAGAGCTTATGTTGGTATTTAAATGAAAATTATATTTAGCATTTTAAAGTAGATTTGGAAGAATTAGAATATGCAAAAGGCCTATGCCATCAGAGCAATGATCCGAATGGTTTTAAAAGAGCATTGTCCTCCTCTGAGAAACAAACTGAGGGTCCTAGAGGGGAGGGGGGGTGGGGGGATGGGTTAGCCTGGTGATGGGTATTAAAGAGGGCACGTACTGCATGGAGCACTGGGTGTTATACGCAAACAATGAATCATGGAACACTACATCAAAAAAAAAAAAAAAAAAGAGAGAGAGAGAGCATTGTCCTCATCCAGCTGTATAGCAGAGTGAATCGGAAACAGGGATACCTAGATTGAGCTCTCAATTCCTGCGGAAGAACCTATTTTCCTTTCCCCAGTTTTCACAAGGAACTTGGTTGATGAGAATCAGTCAGGATTAGCCAGCCTTGCTTTCCAGAGAGCCTATGATCTCATTTGATTTGCTGTTTGGATTGGCTGCAAAATGCCCCCAAGATTATTTGACGGTTTAATGCTTGGCCTTGTTATACTGTAATAATTTGGTGTCCAATAATTTGTGCTCTTCCACATACGGCCTTTGTCTGGCATACTGGCTTCAAGTGTAATTCTTAATGCAACCGGAAATAAAAATCTCCAAATCCTGGAGGTTGTATAGTCACTGAGGTAATTTTAATTGTTGGGAGAATTGAGACTAATTAGCATAAGAAATATGAACCACATTTAGAGTCAAACTTTTCTGTGACTTAGCATTCAGCTCAACAAATCCTCACTTTTTGGATATACTGATCATCCACATGTGCATTGCTACTGTGGCAGTGAATGTGTGGGGCTCAAGATTTCTTAAAATTTCTGACCATAAAATGACTGGAAAGTATGCCATAAGAGTATGCCTTAGTTTGGGAGTTGGTTGTTTTCTTCAGCCTCTGTGCTGCATTTAGAACATCATACCTCCTTTGCTGCAGCTGTGAAGTGTTGAGTTGAGAAGACCTATTTCATTCTTAGGAATGAAGAGTCAGGAGCTGGACTTGGGTTGGGTTCAAATCTCTCGCTGCTATTACCTCTGTAAGTGTCCTAGGAATGTTTTTTAAGCACTCTGGGTCTCATTTGCCTCATCTTTAAAATGGGAGATCAAAATAATATACACAAGACGTATGCAGCATTCATAGAATTGTTTTGATGATTGAATGAATTTTACCTGCAAAACCCTTGAACCACTCATAGAACAGAGCAAGGGCCTACCCCGTGTTAGCCATTAGTATTTTTATTGCTTTAATTTTTTTCTTTCTATCCCTTGCATGTTAGTGGGCAGAATGCTTTTGATTGGTGATCTTAGTCTTATTCAGAATGCAACTCATTAAAATAAATATATGTTCACAAGCTACTTTTCTCTTATTGCAGCATTCTGGTGTCACTCATGTCTACAGTGATGTTTACCAGATTCTGTACTATAATTCTTTGTGGTATATCAGTGTCCTAGTCTCCATTTCATAGATATGCAAACCAGAGCCAGATAAGTAATTCATATTTATCAAGAGTTGCCTAGTAAGTTATAAGAACTCTTCTCAAAGCTAACACCCCAGTCCCCTTGGGAAAAGACTTTATTTTTTTTTAAGTTTTTATTTAAATTCCAGTTAGTTAACACACAGTGTAATATTTGTTTCAGGTGTACAATATAGTGATTCCATGCAACACCCAGTGCTCATCATGACAAGTGCACTCCTTAGTCCCCATTACCTCTTTCACCCCTCCCTTCATCCACCTCCCCTCTGGTAACCATCCGTTTGTTCTCTAGAGTTAAGAGTCTGTTTCTCTGTTTGCCTCCCTCTCTCTTTTTCCCTCCTTTTCTCATTTGTTTTGTGTCTTAAATTCCACCTATGAGTGAAATCATATAGTATTTGTCTTTCTCTGACTTATTTCACTTAGCATTATGCTCTCTAGCTCGATCCATGTCATTACAAATGGCAAGATTTCATTCATTTTATGTCTGAGTAATATTCCATTGAATGAATGAATATATATATTCATTCAAGTGATATATATGTATACCACTTCTTTATCCATTCATCAGTCACTGGACACTTGGGCTGTTTCCATAATGTGGCTATTGTAGACAATGCTGCTATAAACATCGGGGTGTGTGTATCCCTTTGAATTAGTATTTTTGTATTCTTTGGGTAAATACCTAGTAGTGCAATTGTGGATTGTAGGGTAGTTCTATAACTTTTTGAGGAACCTCCCTACTGTTCTCCAGAGTGGCTGCACCAGTTTGCTTTCCCACCAACAGTGCAAGAGGGTTCCCCTTTCTCCACACCCTCGCCAACACCTGTTCTTTACTGAGTTGTTGATTTTAGCCATTCTGACAGGTGTGAGGTGATACTTCATTGTGGTTTTGATTTGCATTTCTCTGATGGTAAGTGATGGTGAGCATATTTTCATGTGTCTGTTGGTCATCTGGATGTCTTCTGTGGAGAGATGCCTTCTTTGGAGTAATGTGTGTTCATGTCTTCTGTCCATTTTTTAAATTGGATTATTTGTTTTTGGGGTGTTGAGTGTTATAAGTTCTTTATTTTTGGATACTAACCCCTTGGGGAAAGATTTTAGATTGGTGATGAAAAGAAAACCCTAATTTAGTAAAGAATACTCTCAGTGTTTGGGTGGCATTCTTATGGCGAAGTTTTATAATTTCTGATACTGCCATTATGATGTCATTTGTACAATAAAAATTTTTAAAGAAAAAATACAATTTCCTAATATCTATAATGACAATAAAGGAAGACAGTTTCATTCTCTTACTTTTTCTACTTATTTGTTTGTGTATTAGCCGATGTGGGGTTGCCATAACAAAATACCACAGGCTGGGTGAGGAGGAATTTATTTCCTACAGTTCTGGAAGCTGGGAAGTCTAAGATCAAGGTGCCGGTGGATTCACTTCCCTAGTGAGGGCTGTCTTTCTGGCTTGCAGATGGTCACTTTCCTGCTGTGTCCTCACATGGTGGGAGTGGGGAGAGAGGGCCAGAGAGAGAGAAGTTGGAAGCAAGATTTCTGTTATCTCTTTAATAAGGACACGAATCATATCATGAGGGCCTCATTCTCATGATGTCATTTAAACCCATCTTACCTCCTGAAGACCCCATCTTGAAGTACCATCATCTTGGGGGTTAGATTTTCAACATATGAATGGGGGGCCACAATTCAATCTATAGCAGTTTGTTTCTGGGTGAGAAACAGCAGTACTTTGTGACAATTTTTTATAAAGCAAAATTATCATGGAACATGGGAATTTAGAGGATCCTATGTTTTTAAGCTTAAAAATACATTATGGAATATGAACGTCAATTTCACTGAAAAAGGTTTAATAAAAACTAAGCTGTTTGAATTTTAGAAATGTCTAAAGAGCAGACTCAGACACATTTCTTGTCAGACACCTTTGTAGTAAAATTTGGCAAGTGCTTAGATGGGTGTTATAAATCATGAGTTCCTTAAACTTCCTCTGTCTTTCTCAAAGCTAGTGCATTATTAGAGTCTGAAATTACCAATGTGGGAGTCACACATTTCTTGGGGTTAATACTGTGCCTTCCTAAAGGTGCTTCTACAGTGTGAGTGTGTTCCCTAGAGGAGGGCAGGGGAGAGTAACTTTTGAGCATAGAAAATTTCTCCTTCACAAGAGAGAACCAGAATGAAGGGAACCTAGGGAATGATACAGCACCTCTCAATTTGAAGGTGGAGGGAGGAAAAAAAGTATGAGGGACGTGATCCTGGAGTGTCCAAGTAGAATCCTGTGGAAGATGAGGAACCGAATAGACAGAACGAGATCATCTAGGTGCAGGATGGTGCCCAAAAGATAATGAGGGCCCCTTAGTGGTATGGTTGGTTTATTAATGTTTTATACAGAAATAACTTGATATACACCAATTTTCCAATTCTAGAGAACCACCAAAATATGTGAATTCCGTGACTATTGCTATTTTTTTCAGATAAGGGAAAAAAAAGTCAGATATGTGGAACTGTAGTTCCCTTTAGCAGATAATTAAGAAGGTGACTCTCAGGTGAGGAGAGGCCTTGAAACTGAGAAGTATTTGCTTTGGTTTTCTTAAAAGGGCGTTCTGTGGATTTATGTTCATTTGAAATGTTGAGCAGCACAAATGATATTTTATAATAATGGTTACAAAAGTCCCTCTATACATCTTGAATTGCTTCAAATAAAAGGGAGCGTCCAAATAATCACCTCTAAGTTAATTAATTTATAATAAATATTTCATACTAAAATAAAATGGGCTTAACATGGAAAATGCTAAAAGTAAAATCTTTCATATCCAATTTCATTGTAAAGTTGCTTCATAATTAGAGTTTTACCAGAAGTTATGTTGTAGCATTAGCAAACTGGAACATGAAATAGTAAATACCAGCTGTAGGGACATTCGTAACTTTGTGAACTCTTAGTGATTAATCATTCATAAAACATATTTACAGTGCCATTTTATTATGTCGCCAAGTAGTTAATATTTCAACATGGTCATAACCCAACTAAAAATGTGATTTTTCCAGTTAAAACCAAAGGAACAAAAATGACTTCTCAGTTAATAACAGTATTGCCCAACATCACAGATTACAACTAACAGAGTTCCTGTAGAGCAGAGTTTCTCAGCCATGGGATTATTGACATTTTGGGATAGATCATTCTTTGTTGTAGGGTGCTGTTCTGTGTTGTAGGAGGTTTAGCCTAGGATCTCTACCCACAAGATGACAGTAGTACCCTCTTTTCAGTTGTGAGAACCAAAAAATGTTTCCAGACACTGCCCCATGTCCCCTGGCCTGGGTGGGGTTGGGAGTGGGGGAGAGAGATGGCCCCAGGCTGAAAATTACTGCAGTAAGGGAATAAATGTACCCAATTCTTAGATGGTGAATAGCTTAGCCTTTGGTGTTTGACCCAAGATTAGATTTAGGTTTTATGGTCCTGAGTCAAACTTTTCTGTAAATAAGATTAATCTCATCTGATTCATTCTGAACCTAGCTTAGTATAGAGCAATGTGTACCAATTTTCAAGATTACTAATTTTGATAATGTAGTGCTTTAATGGTTCTATAATTCAGATTGTTCCTGTTGCTTGCTGTGGTAGAAATTATAAAATTTCAAATGACATTTTTTTCTAAGCATCACAAAGGGCGACAAAGGCTATATTTTTACAACAAACATTTTTAAATGGTGTTTTTATTCATATGCTCAGGATCTGCATCAATAAGTAGGTGTATTTTTAGAAGTCACAAGGAAAATTAAGAAATGCCAGAGGATGACTCTGCTTACATCTTCTTGGCACATTGGGCTAGAATAGGATTTTCTGAACCTTGTTTATTGACTCACCTTCTTTCATTAGTCAGATTCATTTTTTCAGGGATATATTTATAAAAACAAAAACACACAGACCTTACAAATTTTACTGAAACTTCATTACACTGAAGATGGGATTTCTCCTACCTTTCTTTTACACACACATAGATGCATCCACACATTTCCTGCAGCAATGGAGAGTAAAGGTGTATATAATTAGAAAGAAAAAGTCTAAAAATATTAAAGATTTTTTTAATGACAAAGGAAAAAGTATAGAATTCTTTCTGTCTTACACCAACCAAATGTGAGTATACACAAAATGGCCAAATTGAAGAATAAAGTGCTCCCAGAAGTAAACTGTACTAGACCCGCATCACTCTGCATTCTCTATTTTTCATCACTCTCTGCATTCCCTATTTTTGTAAAATTTCCCTATCCATTACACTAAAACTTCTCACTGTAGAGTTTTAACATATTGGACCCCAAAGTTAGCCTAAATGGGAAACACTGGGATGCTGTAGATATGCTTTCAAAATATAGGGTCTGTCAATAGTGGGAGAGCCTGTGCACACTTGATATCTTCCTGGGACTGAGGAGAGAAGAGTCAACAGGGAAATAGAAATGTTTATACCTGTTGCATTCCACACACTTTTGTAGTTTCTTTGTATGTGCACTTGATTGTATAGATGATATTTTCATGTAGCAAGCTGTTTATTGAGCATCTGTTATATGCCATGGTTTGGTAAGTGCTAGCGGTATGATGATAAGTAAAACAAAGGCCCTAATCTCAGTGGACTTCTAATCCAGTGGAGGCAAAGCAATATACAAACAGATAATTGTAATGAGTATGACCAGGGAGCTATGGGGAGGTGACCTTCCACCTTATCCTCAGCTAGGCAAGGAGGGGTGAGGAAGGCTGTGCATTGGCACAGACCCCAGAGAAGTGGAAGCCATTATCATTTGTTCACTGGACCCATTTGAAAGTGCATGTAATGGAGAAGCCATAGGACAGGGGCAGTGAGAGTTGAAGGAACAAACACAGTGGGGTATGAGTCAACCAGAAGACTCTATGGGATTCTTTAAGGTCTTTGGTGTGGCTACTTGTACAGCACCTATGATGGAAGATTAGAAGGTAAGGCTGAGGAATGAAACAAAAGGTTTTGGGTTTTTTTTATTTTTTAAAATTTTATTTTATTATGTTATGTTAATCACCATACGTTACATCATTAGTTTTTGATGTAGTATTCCATGATTCATTGTTTGCGTATAACACCCAGCGCTCCATTCAATACATTTTTGAAAGCCTTCAATGACATGCTCTATGAGAAAGATTCTCTTATTATGTACTATGCACTATATCCTTCCATTTCCCTTTGGTCATTGTGCAGAAAACTGACTAGCATGTGCAATATTCTATAGGCTGAAATTCTCTTCACACATTTCTTCCTATTTGATTCTCACAAAGCAACGCTATTTCATGTAAGAATAAACTCCATTAGAGAGGTTAAGTTACTTGGTTTGCTAGTAATATGTGATAGTAGAATTGGAACACAAGTCCTCTTGACACTGAATCCTCACTTCCCTTGTGTTCTCTCATCATTTATCTTAAAGAACCTCCATCCCTTTAGAGTTAGGAGAAGGAAATAGCTCACCAGTATTCAGAGAGGGGGCAAGAGAGAGGCAGAGACAGAGGGAGAGACAGAAAGTGAGTGAGAGGGAGGGACAGAGACATGCATACCTCAGGATAGTTTTTCTCATAAAGTTGTCATAACCAAACATTTAGCCAGCCCTTCCTTAGAAAATGAAAGTGATTAATACTGTGCAGCTGAAATTCTACATTTCATGTGTTAAAAAGGAAAAGTCATACAGAAGAAAAATAACAAGAAAGGAATATGTATTTTAAAACTGTATTTATATTTACAGTTATATTAACTAGTATGCACTGACTATTTACACCAATTGAAACAGTGTATTACTGGTGAATGAACAGATCAATGGAACTGAGGAGAAAGTCCAGGAGGACTTCTAAAGATATTAGAATTTGGTATATGATAAAGGTAATCCTTCAAATCTGTGTGAAAAGATTTAGTAAGTATTAGGAAGTCTGGATATTCATTAGCATGAAAGGAAACATACTGTATAAATTAGATTGGTTTTCCATACCTCACATGAGGCTAAATTACAAATGAATTAGAAATTTAACTGTAAAAAATAAAACATAAAAATATTTGAAAAAAAAACCATGAAGGAATTGCTTTGTAATTTTGAATTAAAAAAGCCTTTCCAAATATGACACAATCCAGACTCTATAAAAATGAAACATTTTGGGGTGCCTGGGTGGCTCTGTTGGTTAAGCATTTGACTCTTATTTTCAGCTCAGGTCATGATCTCAGGGTTGTGAGATCCAGCCCCGGTTGGACTCATGCTGGGCGTGGAGTCTGACATTCTCTCTCTCTCCCTCTCCCTCCACCCTTCCCTCCCTCTCTCTCTAAAAAAAAAATGAGATATTTTGACAAATTCAACTAAAAAATACACAATTTCATTCATAGAAGAATAAACCATGAAGAAATAAAACAGGAGAAAATGGTAAAACGTGTTTACAACTAATACTAGACAAAGAGTTAATTTCTCTATTAAAAAAAATCTCCTATAATTGTTGAGGAAAAGACCAACAAACCCAGTAGAGAAATGTATAAATATTTTATAAGAAAGAAAATGGAAGTGGCTCTTAAGCATGCTAAAAGATACCCTACCTCACTCATAAGAAGAGAATTGTAATTTAAAACTACATTGAAATATTGGTATTCTTTGAAAATATTTTAAAACATTTTTGATCTAGGATCAAACTTTTTTCTAGGATGTGGGAAAATATGAACTCTCATAGAAATGTAACTTGTTACAACTACGGAAAGCCATTTGGCAGTATCTATCAGAATTGTAAATATATGTGCTTTTGACCCCAGAATTGCACTTCTGAAATATATTATGCAGATAAACCTCATGAATGTAAAATGACCTGAGTACAAGGTTATTCACTGGAGTTTTGTGTGTAAAAGCCAAAGATGGGAAATAATCCAATGTGCATCATGACGGGACTGGTTAAGTACACTAGGTTGCATCTGTTGCCATGAGAAAGAATGAGGTAAATTTTAGGTACTAACATTAATTAATTTCCATGATTTATGTATATGTGTGTGTGCACATACATGCACACTCACATATATTTACTTATTGTATATACAAAAGTACTCTAGAACTGCATGCAGACAACTGATCAACAGTTGTTGCCTCCGTATAAAAACCGGGGTACTCAGGAGCTGAGATGGGAGGGAGACTTTTTGCTATAAACCATTTTGTACCGTAGGAACTTTGTACTATGTAAATACTTTGCCTTTTAAAAAGATCTTGTGTTCTCTCACCATTTATCTTAAAGAACCTCCAGCCCTTTAGAGTTAGGAGAAGGAAATAGCTCACCAGTATTCAGAGAGGGGGAGGAGGGTGGGGGGTGGGTTAGCCCGGTGATAGATATTAAGGAGGGCACGTACTGCATGGAGAACTGGGTGTTATACAAAAACAATGAAT
Source organism: Eumetopias jubatus (assembly GCF_037043125.1). Taxonomy (NCBI): domain Eukaryota; kingdom Metazoa; phylum Chordata; class Mammalia; order Carnivora; family Otariidae; genus Eumetopias; species Eumetopias jubatus. Next base: position 53,803,549 of record NW_028274820.1, on the reverse strand, counting down.
CGTGGATGACTACATCAAAAACTAATGATGTATGGTGACTAACATAACATAATAAAATAAAATTAAATAAAATTAAATAAAAATTCTGAATTTTTGAAAAGGAATTTGAGTTAGGCCTCATAAAACATGAAAGTCAGAATCCACCATTTCTGAGGTGATTGCAAGAGCTTAGAATCTACTTGGCATAACAGCATTTTGTTCTAGGTACTGGGAGCTGCTCTTAAAGTCACTAAGTTACATCATCTAGTTCTGCTTGACTTGGTGTTTTCTTGAGCTTCTCTTCCCACTGGCATCTCACCTGTTTCCAATTCAGTAGTTCTGATTCAAATTCTTCTAGAAAGACTATTAAGATTGGCGCAAATATTTACCATCATCTGTGTAAGTCAGTGCTCTCATGCGAGGTCATCATTTGCCAGAGGTCAGTCTGTATATTGGCTAACCGTGGGTCAGTGATTCACTCTTGGGGAATCATGTGTGGCCAGGTAGATAGTGCAGTTTCAGTCACGGACAGTGGGAATCCTTTAAAGGGGCACTGCCTCTCTGCTTCTCCTGCCAACCACTGCTCTGTTTGCTTCCCCTTGCAGCAAACCTTCCCAAACAACCTACTTAATCTTTGTCTCAATTTCTCTCTTCTCAATTGTTATTAAATCCATTCCAATAAAGCTTTGGCCCCTACCAATAGAATAATACTGCTTATGTCATGGTCACCATTGACCTTTCCTAAACTTCTAAATTTGAAGAAAATGGCCAGTCATTATTTTATTTGACCTCTCAGCTGTCCCACTGGCTATTTGGCAGCCTAGAATTGGGAGAGAGGGACAGGTGGGGATGTGTCTAGGGATTCTATTTCATCTGTGTTATTTGAATATTTTAGGATAACATTATGTGTGTATTACTTGTATAAAATTTTTAGAAACTTTATTTTTTTAAGATCATTTATTTATTTGAGAAGAGACAGAGAGTGCACGTGTGGGGAGAGGGAGAGGCAGACTCCCTTCTGAGCATGGAGCCTAATGCGGGGCTCCATCCGAGGACCCTGAGATCATGGCCTGAGCTGAAATCAGACACTTAACTGACTGAGCCACCCAGGGGCCCCTAAAATTTTTAGAAATCTTAAAAATAGAATACTTTTCTAACAAGTCTTAGAATATTAGTTAGAGCATGGCTGTATTCAGGGATTGAATAAAAACCTTAATTGCTAGTTTCTCAATCTCAGTTCTAGTCTTCTTTGTTTTAATCCATTTTCATATTCTCCCTACTTTCCCACAATATGGCTGCCAGTTATTCCAAGATGATTATCTCTTCTGAGCAGCTCAGCTTTCCTCAACTATGAGGTTCAAAAGAGTCCTGGAACTGAGTTTCACTGAGTTATGACTGGGTAATAACCAAACATGAATTAATCACTTTAGTCAAAGGGTGTGTTAATTTGATTGGCGAGGACAGGTTACATGCTCACCTTTGGTGTTATGGATGGAAGCAGTTCCACACCACATGAATTAGGAGAGACAGAGGAATAGCTTTCAGAAAAGAATCAGGGTGCTTGCACCAGAAGGAGGGTAGAATATCTTAACTGTTTCCAAATGTATTTACTTTCCTTCAAGTTGTTCAAAAATTATTAATGTTTATTTTTCCTGAACTTTCTAAGCTCAGCTTACATCATTTTTAAAGGCATTTATCTACCCTCCTACCAACTGTTTATAAATAATGCTAAGCTCTGAGGCTGTACTCCACCTTTAAGAATCATCTGTTTTTTCCTTATATGATTTTTGGGTATCTTCTGCCAATAAATTGACAATGAAATATCTGATTCTCTAGGGCACCATTGGGAAGAAACAGAGCAATTTGTTCACCAGCATTACTTTCTGAATAAATGCAAGTTCCTAACTTGGCTCATCTTAAAGAAAAGCATAATCATGTTTTTATTCCATACAGTGTTTTACTTTCAAGTCAAATATGTCTAGATTTTAATCAGCATGGATGAGAATTATTTGATAATTTCTCTTAATTGGTGCGGGGGTAGATTGACTATGAACCCCCAGCCTATCTCATCCCAGTAAACCCTACGTCTGTATATCTTGATTGGAATTGGTATGAGTGCAAAGGGATGACTGTAATGGGAAAAATAAACTCCTATAGAAGCTGTTAGCATTCATTATGACCATCTCTACATGTTGGCCTACAGATATTGTGGGAAAAGCATAAATTAATGAATACAGAGGCAGGCTGCCATGACTTAATGAAACATATCATTTTTGTTTCCCCACTGACTTTATGTCAGTGTGGAGTGAGTTGTCTGACACAAACATCTGTGTCTCTCATGAAGCCAGTAAAGTGATCTTGTGCAGCGTTTAGGTCAGCTCTGCAGGAAGGCAGGTGGTAAGAAGGTTACTGAAAACAATGACAGAAACCCCAGTAGCACCACCACAAATCTAAGCTGAGGACCTCTTCTATGGCAGTACTTGAAGGTACAATAGTGGGACCGGAAAACACAGTCATGACCACAAGAAGCTGACAGTCTGGGATGACTGAGGAAATAAAAACAGGACAGAATGTGGCCAACTCCGAGGAATCCAGTCTGTTTCAGGGAATCATGGAATAAACTCTTGGACAAACGGCTACTCGGCCTTTTCAGTCTCATCAAGCATCGAGATAATTTTATATGAACCATTTTGCTAGTGATTCCCTAGGTCCAATATAAATAAGTAAAACTCTCAGGTGCTACAGCAGATGGAGAGGGAGAAAGGATCCCTAGGCAAACCCAAGTTACCCTAGAGCCAAAATGGATTCTTTTGCACCTGTGCATTCACACATGCACACACACACATATCTGGATAACTTGTAACCTCAGCCTAAAAAAAGCCACAGGGTAACTGGTGAAAATAGGATAGAAAAAGTGCCTCCTGGGCATCTGGGTGGCTTAGTGGGTTAAGTGTCTGACTCTTGATTTTGGCTCAGGTCATGATCTCAGGGTCTTGAGGTCAAGCCCCTTGTCGGGCTCCATGCTCCGTGCAAAGTCTGCTTAAGACTCTCTCTCTCAACCTGTCTCTCTGCCCCTCTCCCTCTCTCTTGCTCTCTCTCTCTCTCTCTCTCTCTCTGTAAAATAAATAAATAAATAAAATCTCTTAAAGAAAAAGAAAAAAAAAAGCCTGCTCTTCTCTAGATACAGAGCCCATGGGAAAATAAAACCATTAAGATGACATTAAATATCAGACCTCATGTCATACCATCGACATCCCCTACAACAAGCAAGCCCAGATCTCCATCCTGTAGTTGGAAGTTGGAACATTAGGAATCCACAAGGGAACACTATGTAGATAGAAGCGGTAAACCATGCATTGGCAAAGGAGCAATATTTCCTTTTTATTATCTCATTTAAAACCTCTTAACGTTGAAACATGGTTACTGACTTCCAACCAAACTGAAATAAGATAAAATTTGCATAAAACATTGAGTGGTGCATGAGCTCTCTGAGATGTCTCCAAGGACCCCAGTCAAGGAAACCCTGCTGTCTTCAATAGTTAAAAAGAGTTGTTAAGTTCCCTCAACTTGGACATTCATAGATACCAGCATTAACTTTTATAATAATTGCATTGCCGTTATGAGGGGTGGAAAATGAATTATTAAGTACAAAATCAGTTATTTAGTTCTCAACATGTCTTGCAAACAGCAGGTGCTTGATATATATTTGTTGACTTTATGAACAGCTGAAAATATTGCTGCTACAGGGGACATCAATAATTAATGGGGAAGGGGCAACTTACACACAGGCAGAGAATTCTGGTGAATACCTTAATTTTTGAACAAAAATTAGAATTGTCCTATGAAGCTGTAAAGAGACAAAACATTTGGACGTCATGTTTTATGACTTGGTTCCTTCGTCTGACTTGGGGGAGGCAATGGCAATAGTAATTGAATTCTTTTTCATCATCCCATTTTCTGCTTGCAAGAATTCCAGTGGCATTTCACAATCATCAATCCACTGTCACTGTCCTTTGTACTTTGTAAGTGTAAGCAAAGCTAATTTAGGAAGGAAACCACTATTCTCCTGAGGGTTTGATTTTAACAAATGAGAGATAAGTTTTCTTAATCATCATCTCCTGCCCAGACTCTTGGCTTCAGACCTGGTGTGGTTATTCACCTTCAAATCTCCCTGGTAGCAAGGCTGACTCTGCATTCGACTGTGCTGAGAAATAAGCTGCTTTTGATGTGTAGCCGCCTAAGGCTTCCTTTCTCTTTGATATAATTATGTAAGTTAGCTACTTGTGGTTTTATCTGCTCATAGGGTTTTGAAGCAGATAGTGAATTCTCACCTCAGCTGGATAAAAGGGCCCTCAAAACATTCAGCCGTATTTACCAGTTGAATTTTAATGGTTCATGTTGTGGGGCCTTGGGTGTATATGATTTACAGCCTCAGATACCTAAATCTAGGTAGTGGACGGTATCAATTTCAAAACTAAAGCAAACCAAGAACTCATGGTTCTGTTCCTCATTCAAATCAAAGCCAGGCTATTTATTCCTAACCAGATGTAAGGAAGTTCATTTAGTTGAAATTTATCAACCAGGAGATCCCTAGGACTCCCTTTCTCTGCAATTGGTTTTATATCTGACACTTTTGCAAGCTGTGGTAATATGATTTCACTCTGGTTGTATTTGCCAAGGTTATCCCGCCTTGGCTTTTTTATTGCTTATATTCTATTGGAAATTAGTTTAGTGTAGGAGTAATAGCTGCTGTGGACTTTAAATCTTTTCACTCATAAGATTTGTATTTTTTTATCCATATCCTGACAGTACCATTTTACAACTCCAGGACATAGGGACAGCTTTTCTGTGCTGCAATGAAATCTAAGGGGTGTGGGAATTTCTATGGTAAATGTACACCTGAACACCATGGATGCTTGCAAAATCACTTTTCTTAGCAAAGAAAGAATACATTGTAACACTCTCACCTCTCCCCTGCCCCCATTCTTAAATGTAACAGGCACTAATGGGGTATAGTCTAAATTTAACTGGTGTCCAGTGAAGTCAACTATGAGATTTTACTTGAGGTTTTGTTTTACATCTTGACACTTACCCTGAAGTGGATCAAGACCATGTAGTGCCTACCTTGGTCTATAGTTTCATCTGTGTTCTTTTTTTTTTTTTTTAATGATGATGATATGAATCAGTTTTAAATGAGACTATGTTCATGTATGGAATTAGTGAAGTCTATTTTTGTGTCTTTAGAATGTTTCTAACAAATATATGTGCCTAAAGATTTGTTTTCTAAGGGCAACAGCAGAGTAGATGCAGAAGGAATATGCTGAGAATTCAGGAAGTGCTAACAGAAAGCTACAGCCACTCTCGAAAAACATCTATCTTAGTATGCCTTAGGTCTTCCATACAAAGTTTTATAGATAGCCTCTTGTAGCATTGTTTATTTTTTTTGAATTTTTAAAAAAGGTATATTTATTTATATGAGAGAGAGAGAGAGAGAAAAAGAGAGCATGAGTGGGAGGGGCAGAGGGAGCGAGAATCTCAAGCAGACTCCGTGCTGAATGCAGAGCCTGACGCCTGACGCTGGGCTTGATCTCACAACCCTGATATCATGACCTGAGCTGAAATCCAGAGTCAGACGCTTAGCCGACTCTGCCACTCAGGATCCCCTTGTAGAATTACTTTTTAAAATAAGATTTAATATTTATAAAAAAATTATCTCTATTAAAAGCAAAGATTAATGAGGAAAACAGGACTCATTTCACAAATAGAAATTTTTCAGTTCTTATCTCAGCTTCTTATAATTATTTGACACAATTGACCATTCCCATTTTTAACCTAACTTCTTCAGTTTTCTGAGATATCATTATGCCCATTTTCTCTTACATTAATGGTTACTTCCTACTCTTCTCTACTGGCCTCTCCTTCCCTTCCTAACTTCAATAAATTGAAATATCCCAGAACTCGGTCTTCAGGTATCTCTTTCCTATCCATACTTACTACCTTTGTGATCACCATTAACTATTTAGTTTTGAATATCATAGGTGTGCTGTTAGAACATTCAAACTGTTATCATAAACTCCAACCTCTTTTCTGACCTTCAGGCTTTATATTCAATTGCTTACTGGAAATTTTTTCTTGAATGTTCAATGAATATTTCATATTAAATACATCCCACAGTGAACTCTTAATTTCCACATTTATCTCAAATCTGCTTAATCTCAATAAATGTCACATTGTCATTTACTCAGTTATTGAAACAAAATTTTGGAATCACTTTTGACCCCTCCTTTTCTTCAAATAAGCAGTTAATGCTGTTAGTTCTTTAGCTTCCATATATTTTTCAAATTGAATAACTTCTCATTTCCTTCCATACTAACACTCTAATCTAAGCCACCATTTCCTACCCAGTTTCTGACAAAGGCTTATTAAATGGTCACACTGCTTCTAGTCTTGCACACTGATTCTACATAATCAGTGTGAGGAACTTTTAAATAACATAAATTGGATCATGTCGTTTCACTACTCAAACACTAATAAGGCTTCCGGTCATTCTTAGAACAAAATTCAAATCCTTACCGTGGCTTTTAATACCCATGCGATCTGGCCATTGCCTCCAACCCCCCTTATTTCCTACTGCTCGTCTTCTTCCTCATTATCCTCCAGCCCTGCTGGCCTCCCTGGGCTTTCTTGAACTTGTCAAGAAGACTTCCACCTGAGAGCCTTTGCTTTTCCTATTTCCTATGCTTTGCCCCAGGTATGATCATGGGTCACTCCTCATTGCTGTAGGGTCTCTATTCAAGTATCACCTCAGAAGAGTCTTTCTTGACAACTCTACTTGAAATAGCACCTACCACCCCATGACTTTATCCCCTCACATACCCTTATATATATTTTTTTCTTAACAGTGGTTAAGAAAGGAGGTGGTCATTTCCTGGCTATATATTTTATGTATGGGTATATATGTACATATGTAGGTATATTATTTATGTATATGCATTACTGGATTTCCACACTAGAATTTAATCTCCTTGAGGCAAGGACACTATCAGTTTTGTTCATTTTTGTTCCCAACGCTAAGAATTGTGCCTAACCTAAACTAGATATTAAATAAGTAATTATTGGATGAATTAAATGAAAAGGGAGCGAGACCTTTACAGCTATTGCCTACAAGGTGGAGCCTCCAAGTGACCATGCAAAGGCACTTTGCAGGCTCAGGAAAATGCTCTCCGGCCTTTAGCAAAGTGTCCTTACATTCTTAACTGTGGAATCCACTTAACTGGAGGAACATTGTCTAGTGGAACTTCCTTTGGTAATGGAAATTCTCTATATCTTCACTACCCGTGATAGTAGCCACTGACACTATTTTAATGCTTGAAATGTGCTTAGTGCATCTAAAAAATTGAATTTTTAATTCTAGTTTTAATTAAAAATTTAAATTTAAGTGGTCACTTTTGACTACCAAATTGGATAACATAGGTCTAGATCATAGAAGGTAGTAAGCAACTGCCTGCTTTCAACAACCTCAAACTGGGTCTTTTCTAATAAATATTAAATGAACCTACATTTCCTGGTTACATTGTCTTATTTTTTTCACTTTATATGTGTTTAGCTCATGCTAGCAATGCAAAGTGAGAAAATATAAAACATCTCTTTTTAAATGTGCTTGAAGCAGAAGGCCAATTCCCCAGCACAGGAAAGATGCTGCTGGCAAAACTTTCCCTTGCAAATGGGGATTAGGCAAGAAAACACAGGATACAATTGCTGTCAGTAGAGCCAGTCAGCAAAGCCATGGGTTTTTGTAGATTCCCACTTAATTATACATTGCTTTCTTTCTCTACAGCCGGTACTGATTTGAATCTGTGGATATGCATACATTTACTGAGCAACCAGAAAAGGATATACAAAAATGAATTTAACATCTCTTTTACAATAGTATGGGATTTCTGAAATTTGACACAATATAATTTAAAATGTACAACCCTTACAACTAAAGGGACTGATAATTATATCACAGATAGCTCCATTCCATCCTCTGATAAGAAGTAAATTTTAAAAAACAGTATTGTTTTAGCATGTACAGTGGGAAAGGAGAAGCCAGTACCTCCGTAACTTTACTTTCACATAGCATGAACACAGGGTAGGGAAAAGAAACGACACACGCTTCTCCTTTTCTCCAACCAACCTACTCTAGCCTGATCTACCATCTGAGAAAACAAACCAAAAGGTGTCTCGGGATGGTGGAATCAATGTCAAACATCATACTTTTCTCCCTTTAAGTCAAGCTGATCTACGATTGACCAGCTGACTAGCGGGGTATCTCAACCTCAGCACTACTGGCAAGTTGGGCTGAATAATTCTGTTTGGGGAGGCTGTCCTATGCACTGTAAGATGTCTAGCGGTATCCCTGGCCTCTACCTCATAGATGCCAATGGTAGCCGCCCTCTCACTCCTCGTGTGATAACCAAAATATCTCTAGATATTGCCAGTTGTCCCCGAGGAGCCAAAATCATGCCAGGCTGAGAACCAGTGAAGACAGGGGCATCACAACGTACTCTCTTCCTGCATTTACCTGGATCTTGACCTTTTACACCTCACTCTTCTCAACCCCATGTTACTCTCTTGGATGTGAAAACTTCTTTGCCTTTAATTATTTGACCTTGGCATTCTCTTAGACTCATTTGGACTTGCCTGCTGATGCCTCTGTCCCAGATTGAACACTTTTGCCTCAACATTTAACCATTCCTTAGATTCAGGACCTATCCTCAGCACGGACTTCCCTGATTTGTGTCTCTATCAGATCTGCTTATGAAATAAATCAAAGGCAGATTATTCACCCCTCAGGAAAGGAAGTTGTCTCATTTCTGGTGACCTCAGTTCTAGTGTCAGCTTGGTTGTTACCTTGCTTTTTCTGTATCACCTTCTATCAGTTAAACAGATTCGTTGGGCCTTGATTTCCTTATCTTCGCAATGGAAGTACGGATTTCTGTTCCTATTGCTTTAAAGGTTTGCAAGGTTTAAATAAGGTAATTGATATTAAAGTGCTTTGGAAAGATAAAAACTCTTTTCTGCAGATATAAGGGAGTATAATATTACCAGTGTTCCTGATTCCATGGAAGACTACAGCAAATTACAGATAAGCTGTATCTGTATCCATTTAAAGTGAACATGAAGGTTGTTCCTGTCTTTTCTCACATATTGAGAGTGTGCTGGAATTTTTATTAGAATGGGCACTGGGGATGTCTCTTTTACTGCTTTGGCAACACCAGACTGGTCTGGCAAAATTCAACTTATCAACCCGAGTACTAATGTAAAATGGGGTTTGTGTTCCGCCTGAGGGAGAAAAATATTTTGGGTACTCACATAGTTTTCTGAAAGAAGTATGAGCTCCATACTCAGTGTTGAATTTTAAATGACTGCCAACCTCTCTCTTCTATCATCTTAACTCATTCAGCCCCTAAACATGACGGGACACTCCTATTTCCTCTCTGAGTCATGGAGAAGAAAACAAGGAAAGCTCAGTAGATGCACAATGGGGTGTACTCCAGTATATGGATCCGTAGTGGTTTTCTAGGCACACATAGTACATTTCCCCTTGAGGGCGTTGCCATGTCCCCATCCCTAACCTTTAAAGCAGCTCCACTAGTCCCTGAGCATGATGTGTGTGCGCTTGTGTATATATTGATATATGTGCACACTCACCATCAGGATTCCTTTCGGCATTTAGGAAACGCAGAAATCAGAAGATCAAGCATTCCTAGCACACATTTGTGACTTTATGAACAAGGAAGAGAAGATGACTTCTTCTTGAAGGTCTCTTCCTCTGTGAATGTTTGAGAAGTACCACCTAGAACCACTGCACATATAAAATAGGACTAGACTTTTCCAGTCAAGAGAATGAATAGATACCACTAGCCAAGCAGGAAAAGTGAGCTTGAAAATCCATGTCTGAGCTTGCCAAGAGGCTTAGCCTTTATTTCAGGGTCAGAACCCCACCTTCTTATGCCCAACGTGGAAATGAGGAATATATATCCGTAGTATTAAGATGTGTCGTCCTTGAGAATGTGAACATTGAAGATAGCCAAGCAAGGGGAAATAGGTCAAAAGATATTGCACATAGTTAAAAATAACCACTGCAGAAAACGTGTTTCTATTTGGCATCGTGCCTTTTCACGTTCACTTTAATTGGCCATTTGGCTCGCTGTGTAAAGCAAACAGCTTTTCACACCTCTGGGACACTGGGGTTATGGTACTCTGCTGACTGCTCCAAACCACACAAATTGGAGACTAAGGTAGTTATTTCTACAATTAAAGCTAAAATTGCTTTCCCTTCATGTCAGCGAAGAGTTATTTCTAATGCAAAAATGTCACCCCTTCTCTGCCTATCACTGTCTGCAGAGGAGCTGTTCTCTGTCAAAGCCCCCTCCCCTCCCCCATCCTGACCCCTTATTTCCTGGTGTGGGGTGATGGCACATGTCTAACCTTCCATTACACTCTGGCTGAGCCAACACAGCTGGATTCTCAGCCAACTATGAAGTTTAAATTGGTAACTCCAAATCTGTTCTATAAATTCCAGCAACAGCTGATTTGGCCAGAATTTCAATGTTATCTTCATGCCTGAGTTCAAAAAAAAAAAAGGAAGAAAGAGAACTAACCTAGTCTCTAATGATTTACCTAAGGGAATGTATGAACCATCGCTTTGAATTTAAAAAAAAAAATAAAGTTGCCATATTTCTTTTTTGTCCTTTTCACTACTCCACAATTTGTTATGACTATGGAGCCATGAATTTTGTCAATGGCTTAGGAAGCTGTAAGTGTATATTTATGACTAGACAAGTGCATAATATGAACATATGGCTTTTAAAAATGATTTTATATAGGAGTATTAGAGATCAAGGAATGGAAGATTTTATTTTGCTTTGCAAATCAGCATATGCTTCAGTAATCTGCAGGAAACAGCACTGTTTAGGGGAAATGATATATCTATGATAACTAGTAAACAGAACTTACTAGGAACTAGGAGTTTGGGGGCTTTATAAAAAGCACTTTAGACTAAAGAACATTCTAGCATTTGCCCAAAAGGATATGACAGTTCTAAGGACTATGGGGAGCCAGATGTTTTAAATTACTGAGCTCTCCCTCTGGATTCCCTCTCTACTTCTTTGGAAAAAAACATTTATGCTATAGCCCCATATCTTTGAAATCCCGTTTCATATTTATCTCCATCACTGGGTTGCTTACAGCCCCTGCATGATTAACTGAATATTAAGGGATCCCATGGAATGAGGTGGTATGACTCAGTCACAAGCAATTATTAAAGGATTTTGAAAAGCAATAAGTTCAAAAAATGTCGAATTGAGAATTATCTGAGGAGAACTATTGTAAACTTGGGAGTCAAATAACAAAATAAAAGAAACAAGCCAGTTGCTGGTCCCCTTAATTTCCTTGTTGGGAAACAGGGGATACCTTGAGGATGTCTTTAAAAATAGAACTTATATTTTTAAGGGACAGAGATAATGTATAGTATTTTGTTCCTCATGGTTGAAACAGATACCTTATAAAAAAGAAGTCTAAGTTACCAGACATCCTGAAAATGGATGGCATTTAAAAAATATATTTATTTTATTTATTTGAGAGAGAATAGGGGGAGGGGCACAGGGAAAAGAGATAAGTAGAGAAATCTCCAGCAGCTCAGAGAGGGAGCGTGGAGCCCCATGCAGGGCTCCATCTCACAACCCTGAGATCATGACCTGAGCCAAAATCAAGAGTCCGGCACTTAACCAGCTGAGCCACCCAGGGGCCCCTGGATAGCTTTCTTTTGCCCCCAAATTCACTTTTCTCAGTCATTTCACACATTCTCAGGTAATACATGTTTAAATTTACCTGATTGTTCTTGAGTACCCCAAAAGCAATTTTGACATATTTTCCACCATAGTGACCTAGTTTTCCAACATTAATTTAAATTAACATTTTATTCATATAGTAAACATAAAGTGAAATAAGTGGGGACAAATTAAGGAAATACAAAACATGAGGCTACCCAGAGAGTTAAAGGTTGGTAAACTTTCAAATCGAAAGTAATGTGGCTAATTTTTCAGAGAGAAGAGATTGAAAAATTTCTATAGATATTGCATCTTTTTATGAGTTTGGGACATAAACTAATTGTATAAAAGACTTGACCTCAGGATAATCCATTAGTAGTTTGGGAGGACTACTCTGACAGAGATGCTCTTTTAGGATTGAGTGCATCGTATTGGATTAGAAGAAGACTTGGGCTTGATTGCACACTGCTTATGCAGGAAGATTGAGAGCAAGGATAATGAACTTCCCTGGATGAGAAAATGGGGTATCTGACAGATAAAGTATGAGTCAGAATCAAAAAAGCAACTAGGAATAATAGTGTTGACATCAACAATAACAACATTACTGACTGCTTCATCTATGCTGGACCACTATGCTAGGTTATGTAATCCTCACTCTACTTTCTACGAAATAGGAACTTTTACAATCTAAAATTTACAGATAAAGGAATTAAGTTGTAGAATGTATTTAGTTTTCAACTTGTGGAGCTGAAGTTTCTCTAAGGCATCCAAATGGATGTGTCCAATAGGCATTTGGAATATGACCCAGAACTTCAGGAGAAAAATATCTGGTCTGGAGATAACATAGTGGGAGCTATTGGACTATAAATGACAATTTAGGCCACAGAAGTACAGGAGATAAAGTTTCATGACCCTAGAGGATAAAAGAAAGTAAGATGGGAAATTATCTTTGGATTTGGTTATTCGTGATCATAATAAAAACTGTTTTCAGAGAGTGAAAGGGTCAAAAGCCATATGGTAGTGGATTAAAGAATGAAGTGTGCTCTTCTAAGATGTTAACTTATTTTTTTAAAGAATTATTTATTTTTGAGAGAGAGAAAGTGCAAATGGGGGAGAGGGGCAGAGATGGAGAGAGAGAAAATCCTTAAAATGGACTCCCTGCTGAGTGCAGAGCCCTCCTCGGGGCTCAATCCCAGGGCCCCAAGATCATGACCTGAGCAGAAACCAACAGTTGGTCCCTTAACTGACTGAGCCACCCAGGTGCCCCTAAGATGTTTACCTATTAATAAAAGGAGAGAAATAGGTTAATGACTTTTGTTTTAATATATTTGGCAGTGGAAAAAGAGATTTCAAATAGACACTTACACTGATAGTGTGATTTCAAATGCCAACATCTCAATTTTTGTTAACCAAAGGGCTTCATTAACTTTTGAAAGTAGTAGAAATACAGAATTAAAGAACAGTGAATTAAAATCACAGCTGCTTCTTGCATCTCTCTCAATGTTGGTTTAGGAAATGCATATCATTGAAAAAAATCCCATGATGAAATGAACTATTAGTAGACTCTAGAAATGTTCACTTAGACTGTAGCCAAAACAATTAAAAATTCCCCAAATCAAATGTTAACAATGAGTAGTGACAGATGGGAATTTGAGGAGCTATGTTTATTGGATGGAGATCATCACTAGGCAATCTCATTACTTATGAGAAATTACTATTTAGTTGTCTGCTTTTGTTGAGTTTTACAGCATTCTCAATTTTAGTTATTTTGAGATTCAAGTAACTAAGCAATACTGTAATCATATTGGAAAACAATAATTCTTTCTCTGTCATCTAATAGACAATAGCAAAGCAAAAAATAAATATCAATTCAAAAAACCAATAAGAAAGATTGTACCTCTTACAGAATAAAAGTATAGACTTCTGAAATTACACTTTAGTCATCACTGGTACTAGAACTGTAAAGATATGGAGCTGCATGAAAGTGTTCTGGTCCAAGCTTATTTTGTAATGGGCACTGACATCTGTTTAGCATGATCAGTTCTTTTATGGTTCTCTCATAAATGAAAGTAGTACAAATTACCATTGAAAGAATATACCAGGGAACAATATGACATACAAAATGGGAAATCTAAAAGATAATGAGATCATATTAAATCCAGTAGCCCAAGATTATTTCTTTGTATACTTAAAATTCCTAGTCCTGTAACTTTTCTTGAGAAGAAAACTTTATGAAATCAGTTGAAAATCCCATGAAAAATAGTTTCCATCATCAAACCTGTATGTTATGTCCATCTAAAAATGGTCGGAATAGCTTTTCTTCGTAATCCTCTGATGTTTTTATACCCACTGCTTCCATAAGCAAGCCATTGGAAAGTAATAAAACTGAAAGTACTTGTGACTATTACCCTTCACCTTTTAAAAAAGCTGTTTCATTCTTATCTAGCAATGCCAACTCATTTGATGCTCCGCACACAAAGTGCATCAATTACAGCTGTTAGCTGTGTGCAGAATGTAATATGTCAGCTAGATTAAGTCTGATTCTAGAAATGAACGATCGGCCGGAGGTGAATGGCCATTTTTACTTACCTTAAGTGTCAATCCACACTTTCAATCACATCACCACTAACAGAGTCTACTTTCCACCGTAGTTCTTAATACTAATAGAAACCCCAGACCCTACCCTACTGCACGAAGTCTTCTTTCCTGACCACTTAATGTCACCTCTTTCCTTCTGGAAATGCCAATGTCACTTTGAAATTTTTTTACACTTCTTCAAAAGTTTAGGATATTTTTTCAACACACATTGACTGGGTTTCTTCTAATTTGGAAGTTCTAGTAGTGAATCAAACAAACAAGGTTTCAGCCTTGACACTGTGGATAGTCTAGTGGAGAAGGCAGACAAAACGCAACTAATTGCAATAGAGGTGATGGTATAGGGAAAGCGCAGGATGCTGTTGACTGGCTGAACACTCCAAGGTGGGCTGTGGGATCAGGACAAATTCTTGGAAGAAATTAAAATTTAAGTTATAATCTGAAAGGAAAGGAGTCAGAGGACGAGGCTGGTGGAGGAATAAGGACGGTGTCCCAGGCAGATGAAGAAAGCATGTACAAAATACCCAAAGATGAGCTTTTTCTCTTTCCTCTCTTCTCAGTTAAATTAAGGTCTTGTGGGCAAGAGGACGCTTCCATGTTTCTTTGGGTCTCCCACACAATTTTGAACAATACTTCACACTTGGCAAAGCTCATATGCATTTTTTTATTTCAACTTTTTAAAAAATTCTAGTTAGTTAACATATATGGTAAAATTGGTTTCAGGTATAGAATTCAGTGACTCATCACTTGCAGATAACACCCAGTGCGCATCACCGCAAGTGCCCTCCTTAATGCCCATCCCCCAGTTAGTCCATCCCCCACCCTCCTCCCTCCATCAATCCTCAGTTTGTTCTCTATAGTTAAGAGTCTCTTATGGGTAAACCTCATATTTATAATGTCACTTATAGAGCAGTCCTAGACACAATCTCTCCAGATTCCTTAATAGAATATAAAATTTCAAAATAAATTTGAAAACTTAGAATACCAAAGATACTAAATATATAGGTCACCCTAATGCCATAATCTGATATGAAATTATTTTCACTATAACACTAGTAGAGATCGTTTGAAATATCAATCAGTATCTGGTGTAACTATGCTAAAGATGCAAAGTAAGGCAACAAAAGCAAAAGTAAGAACACGTCTGTGACATATTCTACTTTTATATCCTTCCTCAGAGAATCTTTTTTACTTGGACTTTTAGTTAGCATTCAAATAAGCCTGATCAAGACCCGCCTTCAGCTCCTTGATGAGCAGGGAGTTGGCTTCTCCCTCTCCCTCTGCCCAACTGTCCCCCACTAGTGCGCATGCTCTCTCTTGCTCTCTCTCTCTCCCTCTCCCAAATAAATAAAATCTTGGGAGGATGGGGTAACTGGGTGATGGACATTAAGGAGGGCTTGTGATATAATGAGCACTGGGTGTTATATCACACTGATGAATCACTGAACTCTACCTGTGAAACTAATAATACACTGTATGTTAATTAATTGAATTTAAACTATATAAATAAATAAAATCTTTAAAAAATTAAAAACAAGCCTGATGTATCAAATATGATCAATTTAAAGTTTTTTTTTCAGGTAACTTTTAAAAACCACTTGGTAAACCTAATAGTTGATTACTAATTGATGCAGAATAAGAGCACACACACTTGCAAAGGTCTCTGACAGTCATGACTATTTAAAGGATGTTTGCAGATTGAGTTAATGTGTCAATGTTAGACTTAGTGCTTGCCAGGGGAGCATAGAATGGAGGGTAATGAGAAGGAAGAACATTAACTATTGGGTCAAAAAGATGTGAGATTATTTGGAGGG
Organism: Eumetopias jubatus; assembly: GCF_037043125.1. Classification (NCBI taxonomy): domain Eukaryota; kingdom Metazoa; phylum Chordata; class Mammalia; order Carnivora; family Otariidae; genus Eumetopias; species Eumetopias jubatus. The sequence goes on along the minus strand of NW_028274820.1, from coordinate 53,787,345 downwards.
CCTGATCTTTTGGCCCATCCAAATTCTTAGTTCTGAAATTACTGACTTTATGCTCATCCTAGGTGAAACAAATGAATGGAGGGGAAGTGACCAAAAGACCAGTATGACCTGGTAATCAGATACCCACTAGTAAAAGCTAGAGGAGATTGCATGTGTGTGTGTGAGTGTGTGTGTGTGTGTGTGTGTGTACAGATGTATATATATATCTTTATTTATTTTAGAGAGAGGGTGTGCATGCATGTGCACATGTGATGGGGGGAGGGGCTGGGGAAGAGAATCTTGAGCGGACTCCCCCCCCCCCCCAGGAGCCCCGGTTGGATCTCAGGACCCATGAGATCATGACCTGAGCCAAAACCAAGAGTCAGGTGTTTAACCAAATGAGCCACACAGGTGCCCCTGTCTGTGTATATTTATTTAAACATTTAAAATAATAGTTCAGCTATTGCCAATACACAGACATTCTAATTGCAAATGTATAAAGTTAATCCTCATAGGCATAACAACAACAAATGATCTTTATCTCCTCAGGGTCATGGTGGGAATATATGTATTTTAAAGAGTCCAGGAAATGCTGAAAAGCCAATACCATAAAGAAAAATAATCAAACAAATTGATAGAAAACAAAAATCATTATTGAATAGATGTAGGAGGACACATATGCTCACAAATAGAGATCTGCCCTGAGCTATACTACAGAAGAGGGTATTTAAAGTACTAAAATAGCTTCCACAAATCTTTTCTGGCATCTCAGTACAGACCTTATGACAAAGCCTCTTGTTACATGTAGCTGCTCATAAGGGACCAACTTGTTAGCAATGCTTAGCAACAAGTCACTTCAAATACCTTCTGCTTGACAATGCCATCTGGCCCAGGACGTGTTGCCAGCAAAACCTGTTAATCAGTGTTCATTGATTCTCTCTCTCCTTTGATCCTTTCATTCCAATTTTAACCAAATTTAGAATTTAGAGGCAAAATTAATTGATATAGATCAATATCCTGAATATCAGAAATAGGTCTTTGTTAAATTATTTTATGTTCTCGATGTTAAGTAAACCTTTGAGTTTTTCTCTTTCTGACTCTGTATTAGTTGTTCAATGACCCATGCATTTTAAAAGCATGTATGTCCATAGAAAATATTTCATTTTAGGTTATTAACTCCATGAAAAACAGGAACCATTGAACTGGCATAGTAATGGACATATTCTTAATAAAAGTAATGGCAAAATAGAATGTTGCAGTAACACTTATTATCATTGGTTACTTTTATTAATATATCCTCCTACTGAGCACCATCTATAATCCAGGAACCAAATTTAATCCATCCAAAACTCTATTATGTGTTCACTGTTAGACATATTGTATGGATAGGAAATAAAGGTCTCAGAGAAATAGTGAAACTTGCCCAACTTCATACAGACAATATCTTAAAAGCACTAGGACTCAATTTATGGACTTTCTGTTTGTTTTTGGCTTATTTAGTAGTTTTTATGACCTTTTAAGGTGAGAACAGAATTCTTTTATCTGGGTCTTTTTTAAATTAGAATGCATTTGAAGCACTATGTATTCCTTCAAAGACAATTTTGGCTATATCACAAAGGCTTTGGGAGAAAGTTGTGCTATTAAGGACAGACTACTGTAGCAAACAATCCCCCCAAAATCTTAATTTAACACAGTAAAGTTTTATTTCTCCTTCATTTTACTGTCTAATATGGGTTTTTGGTGGCAGGAGCTTGGCTTCACGTGGACATTCAGGTAACCTGATTTCTTTCATCTAGAAACTCCACACACACTTTTCTCCAGCCTGAAAAACTGCAAGTGGATTCTCTATAACCAAAAGGGATGTATTGAAATCCATGCTCCTCTAACTGTATTTTTATGTACTTCAAAAATAAAGGAATACTATAGGAATAAATCCAAATATTGTCATAATTACAAAATAGTGTTGGCTTAAATTAATTAACTATATGTAGTTTACAAAAGACATATGGAAAATATGAGGCTTTGGAAAGTTTGAAAGCATAAGGATGAAAAAATAGGAACCTGGTAGAGTTATAATAATAGCAAACAAAATACTGTTTAATATACAAAGCATTGTTAGAAATAAGGACATCTAAGAAGACAGTTTAATTCAGTAGGAAGATCTAATAATTCTAAATTTATTGACAGCTAGAAATATATCCTTACAATATAAGCAAAAGTTGGCAGGGATATAAGGACAGACATACCCCATCATAGTGAATTATTTTCATATGCCCTTTTTAGTAACAAGTAAGACAAAATATTCAGAAGGATATAGAAGATTTGAACAAGATTAACAAACAGTATGATGTACTTATTTAGAACAGAGCAAACAACAATCAACTGAAGAATAGGCATACTTTTTCAAGTATGCAAAGATGTTTCACAATGAAGCTGAAGATAGACTAGGTCATAATGCAAATTTCAATAATTTTAAAGGATTTTTGTCATAAAAAACATTTTCTCTATAATAAAATCAAGCTAGGAAGTCTCAGAAGGGTGGGCAACTATTATAGTTGGAAATAAAGACAGTTATAAGTAACTCATTGGTCAAAAATGAAATAATATTTGAAATTTAAAAATATTCTAAACTGAGAGATAGTGAAAATAATACATGCCAAAAGTTGTTAATACAATAAAAGCATTTCTTTGATGAAAGTGTATAAATGTAAATGAATTTAATAAGAACATTTGATTATTAGTAAGCTCAGTATTCTATCTTAAGAACTTAAAAAAAATAGCATACAAGCTTAAGAAAAATAGAAGAAAATAATAGATTGAGTCGTCACAGAAATTCAAGGTTGTTTTGACACTAAAATAATTAGGACAAAGAAAATTGAAGAAAAAAATCATATGATCATCTTGTTGATGCTGAAAAAAGCATTTGCTATAATTTAACATCAATACATTTTTAAAAGCTTTATAAAACCTATTTGCAAAACTCTATAATAAACATTACAGTAAATGGTAAAATTACAATTTTTTTTCTTCTTTAGGGTCAGGATCAAATCAAGGATACTATTTATCATCACTTCTATTCAAAATTTTACTGGAGATTATAGGTAACAAAGTAAGTTAAAAAAAGAAACAAAGGGTCTAAACTATGGAAAGTACTAGACAAAACTATTATTAACAACAACATAATTATATTTGTAGAAATTATTAGATTTAATATAGGATTTAGCAATTTTTCTAGATAGAATTAATATTTAAAATTAACTTTTATCCATCAAGTTATAAAATGATATTTTATTAAACTTAAAAAATATTTCAGAAGATATAACATTTACAAAAAAAAGCATAAAAATATAAGGTGCAATTTATGATCAAGACCTTTAGGAAGAAAATTATAGAATTTTATGTAAGACATTAGAGAAGATATAAATAAATAGAAACTGTTTATGTATTGACACCTCAATAATATAAGGGTGGATGTTTTCCTCAACAATTTTTTATGTACATTTGGTGTGTGTGTAAATTGAGAAGAGATACTACTTCTGTTTTCTAAGGCTATTTATTATATGAACATTCTTGAAAAGATAGTGTACATTAAAAGCTTTCAGAACAAGGGCACCTGGGTGGCTCAGTTGGTTAAGCGACTGCCTTCAGCTCAGGTCATGATCTCGGAGTCCCATGATGGAGTCCCACATTGGGCTCCCTGCTCAGCGGGGAGTCTGCTTCTCCCTTCGACCCTCCCCCCTCTCAAGCTCTCTCTCTCCCTCTCTCTCTCTCTCTCTCAAGTAAATAAATAAAAATCTTTAAAAAAAAATTTTTTTTAAATAAAAGCTTTCAGAACAGATGCAGAGATGTAAGAGGCCTATAAAGAACTGTCTCCCAATAAAGGGTAATAAATGGTTCTTAGACAACTCACTAACCATATGTAGAGAAATAGATTAGACTCTCAACTCACAAAAAGATATTATTAGAGCCCTAAATGTGAAGAGTGAAATTATAAAATTTTAAACAAAAGGTAATAGCATTGTGAAAATGTGAAGGTTATCTTAAAGAAGATGCAAAAATTGCAAATTATTATGTTGAACTATATGAAATTACAGATATTCAACAGTTTTTAGAAAACAGAAATGAAAATCTGTGACTCTTAAAAATAAAAAACATGATTTGGAGTTTAAACTAATATAAAGAAAAAGTTTGATACATTTGAGTGAAGTAAAATGAGTAATTTTTGTTCCTCAATATTCACCATGTAAAGAACAAAAACAAGCTACAAACCAGGAATAAATATTTGTTGTACATGTACGAGCAAAACTTACAGGTATCCAGAATATATAAAGATCATTAATTGAATAATTTTCAATAAAAAATGAGCAAAGAGAAACAGAAGAGGGAAACCTGGTGATCAATATCCATATGGAAAGATACTCAATCAGGAGATTGCATGTTTCAGCAATGAATTGCTGTTTTACATCCACTAGATTGATAAAAATGGAAAGGTCTGATGATCTGGAAGATTGGCCAGGATGTGAAGTAATAGGAGTTCCCATATATTGGCCAGTAGAAGTCTAAATCAATGCAACCATCCCAATTATCACTACTAGAATAGAAAAAGAATACTGATACAATGAAATACTATATAGTGGTAAAATAAATGTCACTGTTATGCCCTCAAAATGGATGGGACTCAAAAAACTCATGTTGTGCCAAAAAAGTAAATCTCAGTGAAATAATAAAATCTGATTCCACTTATACAAAACTGGAAAGTAATCAAGATAAACAATACATTGTCTAAGGAAACATACCTCAGTAGTGAAGCTATATGCTTTTCTAAAAATGCAAGGGAATGATTAATACAAATTTCTGGAGAATCATTGGTTGGTGGGGAGAGAGGAAGAGGTACATGATGAAAGAATGACTCATGGGGACCTCTCAGCTTATAGCATCTCAACTTTGTCACTCAGCTATTAGATACACCGATGTACATTATCATCATTCATTCAGTTTTTCATGTGTTTAACATATTCTTCAGAATATATATTTCATTGAAAAAAACAAACTTTTTAAAGTTGAACAACTAGTGGGACGCCTGGGTGGCTCAGTCGTTAAGTGTCTACCTTTGGCTCAGATCATGATCCCAGGGTCCTGGGATCGAGTCCCACATTGGGCTCCTTGCTCAGTGAGGAGCCTGCTTCTCCCTCTCCCTCTGCTGCTCCCCCTGCTTGTGCTCTCTCTCTCTGACAAATAAATAAATAAAAATCTTTAAAGTTGAACTACTAGTTTAAAAGGTCATCATCTTAAAGATCCCATGAAAGCTTAAGTAATCCCATCACCAACCTATGAACATTTCAGAGTGGGATGAGGTTAAACATTTATTTTTGTAAATCTTAAGCATGAAGACACTTGAAGATAAACTAAGAACCAAGAAGCAACAAGTAACAGAAATTATGAAGGGTCTTAGTCACTATACAAATTGACCAAAAGGAAGATTCAGACCTCTGCAAACACTTCCAGTGTTTGTGTCCAGTTACTCAGTTTCTACTCATCCCAGGAGTCCCTGACTCAAGATATCCCTGACTTTCTCCTCTCTTTTTCTTATTTCTACTCAGGCCATGGTTGCCATGGCAGTGGTATGTTTTGGACTGAGGACAACTAAGAGGTGAGTACTCCAAACTAACCATCCACCCCCTCTTCCTCTCATGGGACTATTAAGGTAGCCTACTCCTACTTTTCAGGATTCTTGAGAAGTTACCAGGATCAAAGGAAGGAGAGCAGAACTGAAAGTCAACAGACTTGGTCTTGGTTCAAGAATTGCTCATGACTTGCTTTGAGAAGCCATTCACATTCTCTGACCTTCAACGTCCTTATCAGTGGAAAAAAAAAAAAAAAGCAAAAAATATGTCCATTGGCTTAAATGGTCACTTTCAATGCCTCTAGGGATTTTGAAATCGTTTTCTGAAGTTTTGGCCAATCTCATATGGTTTCTGGGTGGGTGTGACAGGATTTAACGTCATTTAGGTGCAACTCCCTTGAGACATCCTTGAAACCATTGGGATCCAAATATGTTGCTTAATATAAAGTGTTAAAGCCATAGTTGTGTTTTGACTAAATCCCTCCTTGTGTGTTCTATCCCATTTGAAAATTCAAAACCATGTTTCTTTATTGCTGTCCCCTTCTGGGAAAGACAGGCTTTGTGAGAAGGACCTGCTGTTCTGCTGTGTGACTAATACTAACACTATTTGTTGTTTCTGAGTAAATCTTTTCTGTTCCACATAAGGACTATCTAAAGGACATTATAAAGTGGACATTGTAGCCTTACCTTTTATAATTCACACATGCCCCCAAGGATGTATTCAGACTCAAAGATTCAATTTACACCCCCTTGGTGAAAGACATAGCAAGGTCTATTTGATTTTTATTCACTTGAGAGAAAAAGGCTTATTGGAACAATATTAGGAGATGATTATATAAGAAATGAGGAGTTCTTAACGAATAATAATATCCCCAAACTGGAATCAATTATTTACTTTAAAATGTATCTGAAAGATTTGTTACCAAGTTTGTTCCCTAATTAACACCATATCATTGAGTCAGAGGTTTGTCAAATTTCCACCAAGACATTCTTGAGGAAGATCAAGAAATTGGGGATGCAGAAAACCAGCTGACAATCATAAACTACAGGTGTGCATTTTGGTAAGTCTCTGCAACCCTAAATCCCTAAATTACAGAACAAAGTGGAGGTTATATAATGTATCAGCATCCAATTTCCCTTTTATCCCTGACTTGCTTTCTCAAAACACAGTGTGGCTTACATAAGCATTCTATGATTTGTAATCAGACTCACGTTAAGTTTGAAATAAAAGCCAAATCTAATTATTGAGAGATGGAAAATAATAATCTCTTACCCAATTTCCCCCCATGCCATTACATCAAAGCCTACATTTCCCAGCCAATGAGCAATGATCTGTACCTCCTGTTACCCTTAGTAATTTCTCAGTTTCCACAGTGCAGTAAGGACCATAGCAAAGGGGAATACTCTATGCCTTTAAAATGTCCTGCTCCATAACTTTCAAGAAAGGAAAAGACCCACTTTTTCATACATGTGATATGCAATAGAAGTCAAGGTATTTCTGGTGTAATCAATTAAGTTAAAACAGGTAGCAGAGCTTAGAAGAAAATTTAAGATAGGAAATCTAATAGCAATAGTATCAGATCTTAAGTTCATACTAGTGTCTTTTAAGACACTAGAAAAAAGACTTCATATTTTTTTCCTTTGGAGAAAATTTTGACATAGAATTTCATTTTAATGAAATCACACATATTGTATATGATTTAATACAAAACAATTTAAAATATATTTTCAAAAATATGCCTCAAGTGTTTAGAGTTGCCTTATATTTAAGTCCTTTTGAAGTCGTCCATATTATGCAGTGCACTCTCACTGAACTTAGCTTGAACACCAAACTCCATTTAGATTCAGTGCTAATTTCAATCCCAAATCTGACTGGATTCAATGCTAATGAAAAAAAAAATAAAAGGGTGTGGCGTGGGGTTTTAACAAAGATTGAATAATTATTCCTGAAGGTTAACCTTACAATTGCACGTGTTGAATGTCCCTGTAAACTAGCGTTTTAAAGATCATTTTCAAAAGCAATAAAAGAAATACTTTGGTTATGGAGATCATAGATAATGTAGCTATAAACCCAACTGACATTCCATCTACTTGTACCACTACAACTAAAGCAGTGTCCAAAATATGGAAATACCATGATTCATAGATACCTATGGCTCAGAGTCCTGCTAGTGCCCTGGCTCCTCCCCTAGGACCCCTGGACCACCACAAGATTCAGGAACAAAGGAAAGGATAATGCCTGGCACAGAGGGGCCCTCTAAAACTCTTCAGCATAGTGATCATTTCTGTCCTTAGGGAGCATGCGATAGCAGTTGATAAATATTTTGAGTACAGCTTTTAGCCATAGACAGATGAAATAAAGAGGATGATGATGATGATGATGTTGTAGTTAGGTACTTAAAATATCCAGGGAGAGCATCAAGTGTGAATTTAAATGTTCCTGAGTCTCATACCACTTACAATGAGCATGATAGGCTCTTTAAAAAGGTGTTAGATGATCCATAAACGGCTCCAATAATTACTAATATTCCAAAGTTGAAGATGCATGAGAAAGCTTAGAATGAGATTGACTTATAAATGTAAGGGTAAAAAAATTGGTATCTTAAAAATGAATATGTTTCTAATCTCTTATCTCAAATCTGAGGATGGGTAGTATTTTGGAATTCAGATTTTAGAAAGTGCATATATGTTTTACTACGCAAAACCCTAAATTCAATAATAAAGGTTTATGGAAATAAATTGATGAATATTCATATCAAATGAGTTGTAAAAATCTTAGTTCTCATATCCTTAGAGAATTTGGATAGACAAGTCATTGTGGAGACATTTGTTATATAATTAATATGTTTTAAAATACGTATACACAGGTGTATGAACTAATTAAATATTATAAATAAACATTTGAGTATTTCATTTGAATTTCTAACAACTTTTATATTTATATTGGCCATCAGTATTTGGTAGGTTTTTTCTATCAGGGAATTAAGTTGTAGCTTTATATTCTTAGATACATTTTTTTGCATATATCATTGAAGTTGGAACATCTATGTGCAGACAGGGTTAGAAAGTAGGACAATAGAGATGAATAAGGAAATATGATGTATTGATAAGCTACTGAGGCAGAGAGCCAGTGTAATGCCATGTGGTAAGACTTTAAGAACAGAGCCCCTGTCTACATTTGTGCAGATGTTTCTAGCATTTAATATATTTTCATTCACACAGTAGGAACACAGATGTTCAATGATTTCTTTTCAATATAAGAAACATATGCAAAGTTCTGGGAGGACTCCAGAAATAGGAATTACTCATTCTATGGAGGAGGTAATACTTGAACTACATCTTGAAACATTGAGTAGGAGCCCTCTTCAGAAAAATAAGAAACAATGTTCTAGGAAGGGGAACAGCGTGTACAAAGGCAGAATATTTATGATCAGCTGTTCTTCACTATGCTCTAAGTGTGCCTGAAGTACCTGGCAAGACAGGGCTGGATGACTAGGAGTATGAGAGGGGGAATGGAGACACAGAAGAACTTTTTTTTTCTAAATCCTCAGACCTTATTCATCTTATAGTTGAGAAAGTATATACCCCTTTACCAATCTCTCACTATTTTCCACACCCTCCAGCCCCTGGCAACCACTTTTCTCCTCTGCTCCCATGAGTTTGACAGTTTTTTGGTTTGCTTTTTAGATTGACATATAAGTGATATCAGGTAGCATTTGTCTTTGTCTGGCTAATTTCACTTAGCACAATGCCCTAAAGGTCCATCCTTGGGGTAGTTCTATTTTTAATCCTTTGAGTAACCTTGATTTTCCATAGCAGCTGCACCAATTTACATTCCCACCAGCTGTGCCCGAGGGTTCCCTTTTTTTCCTCCCCGCATCCTCACCAGTATTTGCTATCTCATGTCTTTTTGATGACAGTCATTTTAGCAGGTGTGAGGTGATACCTTACTGTGGTTTGGATTTTCATTTCTATGATGATTAGAGATGTTGAACACCTTTTCAGGAATCAGTTGGTCATTTGTATGTCTTTGCAAAAAATGTGTCTTCAGTTTCTCTGTCCATTTTTTAATCAAATTGTGTTTTGTTTTTGTGTCTGCTATAGAGGTGTATGAATTCTTTATATATTTTGCATATTAACCCCTTATGAGATATATGATTTGAAATGTTTTCTTCTATTCGGTACACTGATTTTTCATTTTGTTGGTGGTTCCTTTGCTGTACAAAAACTTTTTTGTTTGATGCAGACCCACTTATTTATTCTTGCTTTTGTTGCCTTTGCTTTTGGTAACAAATCCAAAAAATCATCGCCAAGACCAATGGTAAGGGCTTTTTCTCAATGTCTTCATGTAGAAGTTTTATGGTTTCTGGTCTTACATTCAAGTCTTTAATCCACTTTGAGTTGATTTTTGTGGATAGTGTAAGACAGTGGTCCAGTTTCATTCTTTTGCCTGTGGCTATCCAGTTTTTCCAATGCCATTTATTGAAAAGGCTATCTTTCCTCATTGTATAGTCTTGGTTCCTTTGTCATAAATTAATTGACTTTGGGTCTCCTGGTTTTAAATTTTATCCTTTAGGATCTCTACATACGTAGGTTGGGGGAGTAATGATTTAACATTCAACACATGTTTTTACCATCATGCATATATTTCAAAGAAAGAATTAATGGTATTGTAAATAAATCCAGTACAGTTTTATTTTATTTTTATCAATTGAAATTCTCATGGGCTATATAAGAATGATTTCTCTAGATAACTCTCTAAGTACCTTTGGCATGATATTACATCCTATTTTAGTTTCTGTCATGTATATATATATGAGATATGTATACACACATATATATATACATATGGTTTGGCAAGCAGTCCCTAATTGCTTTTGTCACATATGTTAACTCAATTCCTAATTGTTTAAAAGGTTTCAATGATGGAAAAACACATTTTAAAGGGAAGCATTATGGATAGGCAGACTATTTATAGTTCCTAGTTTGTGCTTGGCAGAAACAAAAATAAATCACACACGCATGTAACCCAAACAATTCACTGCAATACATTTAAATACTGAAACTGTTTTACAAGCAAAAATAGCAAAATTACAGTTTGGCTGAGTTCTAGAAATTTAAATGCTTTGTTATTTAAGTGCATGTATTCCATAAATTACCCCAAATAATTTAGAACTGTCTTCATAGATTTTTTCTGAGCACTGTATAATGTGAACACTCAACAGGCGGTTATTACTAGGAAGCCACATGGACATGAAACACTACATCTGATCATTGTCAGTAGTAGTTATCAGCTGTTATTGTGTTTTCTGCAACGCCAAGCCCTGGTATTGGTGGTAATTTCATTATGATATTCAAAACCAAAATAATCACTGAACTTTTGGGAAGTCAGAACACCAGAAATCTAGCAAAATAATCAGTGCTACAGGCAAAAAGGAAGTTTCTATCCTTGCTTTTCTTAATGTACCTTTATTGAGGTACATTAAGAACTTGTTAAAGAGGGGCGCCTGGGTGGCTCAGTCATTAAGCGTCTGCCTTCGGCTCAGGTCATGATCCCAGGGTCCTGGGCTCCCTGCTCAGCGGGAGGCCTGCTTCTCCCTCTCCCACTCCCCCTGCTTGTGTTCCCTCTCTCGCTGTGAGTCTCTCTGTCAAATAAATAAAATTTAAAAAAAAAAAAGAACTTGTTAAGGAGCCTGATAACAAAAAAACTCATTTATGTTTGTGAAAAAATTGTACTTTCATAGTATTTGCTTTTTCCTCTAAGTCAAAGATAATATTATAGAAAAGAAGCATGGGATTAGTTTACAAATTATTACAAGTAATGAAACAGTAGTCCATGTTATTTCATTTTAAAAATATAATCAAAAACAGCTTATCAGCAATAATGGTGTTGTCGATAACCAGAGAGAGAGAGAATGAGAAGATTTTTGTATAGCACATAGAGAAAACAAGAGATTATAATAGCTAGTATTTTTTAAAATGAACCCCCTTCAGTATAGAAATTGTAAGGGAGAATATGATGGGTGGACTAGTATAAAAACTATGAATAATTATATCAAATAGATCCTTAAGGCAATAAAAAGCTTTAACTTAAGATATTAGTATCCAAGTTTATGTATTCACAATATGTAATATATTTTTTAGAATACACTGGCCATGAAAAATCTGCTCTTATAATTTACAGAGAACATTCAGTAAAATAGCTGTTGGCTGGTAACCAGAAAATAGCTCCAATATTACATCTATAAAAGATGTGTGTCTAAGAAAACCCTATTGTCAGTCAGATCTATAAAGCAAACTCCTTGGTATCCATCTTCTTTTCTTTCTTTCTTTCTTTCTTTCTTTCTTTCTTTCTTTCTTTCTTTCTTTCTTTTTCTTTTTTGTTTTTTGTTTTTTTTTGGATATAACTCATCTGCCGTTAGCTTATATGGGACAAGCACTGTTGCTCATTTCCCTCAGAGACTTTTGCCAGACCGCCTTCCAGAGCTCAGTTCCAAAAGATTACAATGTAGAATTGCTGAAGTTTCCATGGTAACCTTGTATGTTTCCATCTGAATATGCCATGGCTGCCGACCCTCCATCATCTGTCCGCTGATTCAGAAGACTGAGGGCTTCCAAGGAGCTCCACTTCCTTGGAACAGAAGTACTAGACAAAAGTATGCAAAAGGCAAGCACTAGAATGGAAATTTTAAAGACAGAGTTTTATTTAACTCCTAAGAAAGTGCTTTTTCATTTGTAGATAACAATCTGTTGGGGCTATGAAGAACCCATGAAGACAGAGGCTATGTCAAGGTTTTATCCAGCAAATGGTCAGCTTAGAGTTTGGTACTTATGGTGTTCAAAGCAGATTCTCTCTCCTGTAGCCAGCACAGGGTGCCATACCAGTTCTCCACTGAGGGGCTTCTTGTCAGCTTTAGAAGCTTGATGTGGAGAGCAAAGTGACTCTAAGACTCATAGAACTATTAGAAATCATTTTAGACTATTAGTAGATCATTAGCTGCCTAAACATGTTAATAAAGCTTCTGAAAATATATTGTATGAAATATAAGCACCAATATATAATATATATTTATACATAAGAGCAGAGGAGTTTATTGTAATTTTGTTTATAGTTGGAGAAACAAAAACAAAGTACCCTGAATACCCATCAATACAGAAATAGTTGAAAAAATATGGTACCTCAAAATATGGAATATCATGCCCTTATAAGAAATAATAAACTATACCTGTATCTGTTGAATTAGGGCATTATTTTTATTTATTGTTAAGAAAGAAAAGCACACTGCAAAATATGTTTGGATAAGCATGGAGAAAGGTGTAGATGATTGGCATGAGACAATTAATATTTATTTCCTCATGGAATGGTGAGAATAGGAAACCAGGGAATTAGGGTAATGAAAAATAAGAGCACATTAGAAAAATATACATGGTATAATATTAAGTTCAAATATAGAAAAGCATTTAACATTGGTATAAATACATTAAAGTCAAGTCTGCATGTAGACAAAGAATTAAAAGTAACATGGGCATATAAACATACTGATGTGAATTCATGATAGAATTTGGGGCACCTTTTTGCTTAAATTTCTCTTGTTATGTTAATAAATCTTTAAAATAAAGAAAAAATGCTGATCCCTGGATTCTAGTGCCACAGTCTGGGAATCTGTATATTTTAAAGCTCCCTGGTTTGGGAAGGACTTTCTAATACAAAGGAACCAAGTATTAGAATCCTTACAGATAATCGAACCAAGAGATTTCAATAGAACTTTGAGGACATGGCCTTGCTTAAAATGGTATCCATGTACACAGGATTCATAAAAAATCAATATTTCCATATTGCCTTCTTATGGTTATTATAAACCCAGAGCCTTAGTTTTAGCTTTGTTAGATTGGTCTGCAAACCCTGCATTCAGTTTAGCAAAATTATATGAGTTCAATAGAGAATTACACGAATTCAATGAATTCAATTACATGAATTCAAATAAATTATATCAATTCAATAGACAAAAAGAGCATGGCCCACTAAACACATTGATTACTTTGCTTGAATTTTATGTTGAGGACTGTCAGAGGAAAACTGTGGAGGGAAAACCCCCACTCTCCTCTTCCGACATCTTGTGATCTTTTTTAGAGCCCTTGCTCATTTGCCTGAAAGACTAATATCTTAATAGTTCCTCCTTTGTCCTTTTCATAAAACCTAGTTCTCCAAAACAATATGGACCTATTACACCAAGAAATAAATGACTGATAACCTTAGTTCTTTCTTCTCCCTAGATTTCAAGGATTTATAACTCATTGGTCTTTGCCCAATTTCTTGCCCTCCTATCGGGTGGCTGTGAAATAGTTTTAAGAGCCACATTCTACCTCTGAAACTAATACACTGTATGTTAATTAACTGAATTTAAATTAAAAAAAAAAGAGCCACATCCTAAGCCTCTTCACTTTGGTAACTTACAAGGCAAGTGATTTATCCCTCTTTGTGGATAGAGGTTGTTCCTTTTGAGCTCAGAGTTAGTATAAAAGTTCCCACCATTTGAAGCAGTAAAACTTTATCTACCGTTTTGATGTGTGGCAGAAAAAAAAGGTAGCTGAGGATATTAAGAAGAACAGAGAGCTGAGAGGTGGACCAGGAAATCCTTCCTCAGAAATGCTTTTTGAATCTCTCTGTTGCTTTTACACAATTCCAAGTTGTAGAAACACCTTCAGGGGCTGTTACCAATAGTCTTATTTTGTTTTGCTTTTTGTTTTTGTCGCTGTTTTTCAGTTGGGTATGCCTTTGTTTCCTTAGGGCATAAAGATTCTGGTGTCCAGAATGAGCAGCCCGGGCCAACATCCCACCCAGCAAAATGTTGCCTTAATCCATTTAATTCTAAGTGAGTTCCTCACTACAGATCCACAAGCTAAAGCAGCAGAACTTTAATTTTGGAATCTCAGGGAACAGTGAGGAAGCAAGGAGGTACAGGGTTTCCTGGGAAAACAATTCCCTCCTCTGCAACAGAATAAAAATTATCAGTTTATATGCTCCAATTTCAATACTCTTAGCTAATTAGAGTACTTATTTCCCCTTATGAGAAACATAAAAATTACATAAAAACGAACAGACACATCCAACTTTAGGTTTACCAAATATACTTTTCGTCATGACTCTGGTTGCAACTGTTAGAAAGTTAACTCAACCTAAATAAGAGAAATAGGAAAATGTGCCAGTTTTTGCAATGAAACTGCAGGAATTGCTGGTTAGAGCTAACCTCAAAGTCAGTAGAAACCAGGCCTAGTATCCAAAAGGATTCTCTCTGCAGCCCTCTCTGCTTCTTTATGTGTGTTGTTTTTTACTTTCTTCAACTTTTCCCACGTAGTTGGAACAGCCACCAACAACTCCAGATTCATATAGTCTCCATAGAGAAAGATGAACTCACATTAGGAGCTGATTAACCTAACTTCAGACAGGTGCCCATGCCTGGATCAATCAACTGCGGCCATAGCCACAGAGTCTGAAATCGGGACAACACACACTTGGACCCTATTGTAAGCAAGGATATTTCTTGTTACGTGTCTGTATGTGTGTGTGTCTGAGCATGTGACTGTGTATGTGTGAGAGAGGAAGAGAAATGGATGAAGAGAGGAAGAGGGGGATAAGGGAGAGAAGGGGAGAGAGAGAGAAGGAAAGAGAGAGAAAAGAGAAGGGAAAGGAAGGGGAGAGGAGAGGAGAGACCAATTCACTAATGGCCTTAGAGAAAGCTCATATTCAGAACAGCCTAGTATTATGAATGTTTAGGAATCATATGTATGAGTTTTCCTCCCTGAGAGACAAGATCATTAAGCAGAATGGAGTTCAAGCAAATTCCTCTAGTAAATGTATTAAGTTCCATTATGAGGTAATGAAATATAAGAAATACAGATTTCAGTTTCTGTCTTGCAGAAATAAGGCCCAGCTGAAAATGAAAATATTTTAACATGAAATCATTCATCTCTAGGTGTTTGTTTCTTACTTTTTATCTCTCAAGTAGTTTATAGAATGACAAATCATGGCTTAGAAAGCACTGCGGACTATAATTTTAGAATTGTTTTATTTCGGCAGAAGAAATGGATTCTGAATCTTGCTCTCTCAATTTAAAAAAATTGTACCTTTCTGATCATACTGATCTGCTTCTCTACACCCCTACCAAAGCACAAAAGAGTTAAAATATAGTTTTCTGCCATTTAATCATTGTCTAATTGCCCTCAGTATGCAAAATATTTTACCAGGTGCTGTGTATAGTTCCTGGCGGTTTATAAACCACCCGAGTAAAGAGAACAAACATAATATTCTC
Organism: Eumetopias jubatus; assembly: GCF_037043125.1. Lineage (NCBI taxonomy): Eukaryota > Metazoa > Chordata > Mammalia > Carnivora > Otariidae > Eumetopias > Eumetopias jubatus. The sequence continues at coordinate 53,771,433 of NW_028274820.1, read as the reverse complement.
CTTCATTTCCATTCCTGTTGTCAAGTCTAGGTGTAGAGATTTGAGATCTATGGGCAGGTGATACCAATTAAAATGATGGCAGTAGATGAGATACCAAGGGAGATTTTGTAGAACAGGAAGAGGAGAGCAACAAACAGAAATCTGGAAAGTTAATCCACCTAAGGAGCTCTCTTCCCCCTAAGCAGGGGAAACCATAGAGGTGGAAGGGACTCCACAAGAGAGATGTGTCAGAAAATACAGTGAGGGAAGTTTCTTATAGCCAAGGGTGCTGCATCATGCACAATGCTACAGAGAAGGCTAATGAGGACAAGACTGTGTTTGCTGGATTTAGCAATCCAGAGGTAAGTGGTATCTTAGAAGGGAAGGACAGTGACAGTGGAAGAATAAAGGGAGGTGGGATTCACTCAATTTCAGATGATTGAACAAAGCTGAAGCAGTGAATATAAACTATGTTGTTTCCAGTATCTTGGCTATGAATAGAAGAGAAATAAGATGGCAGACATAAGACAGGAATGTAAGCATGTGGGGTATGTGTCTTAAAACATGAAGAGGGGGTAATAACATTGCAAATGACCCTGAGGAAGTGGGAAGGATGACCCAGAGAGGACAGGGGGAAAACCTAGACTTGAAATGGAGAAAAGAGACTTCCTTCCCAGAGAAGGAAGAAAAGAAAGTAGGAATGAGGGTAGATGTATAAATTTGTGAGTATTTGACAGGAAGTTAATTAAACTCATATATAAACTCAGACTTTAGGGAAGAAAAAACAAGGTCACCTGATTAGCAAATGAGAGGAGAGGAATTGAGTGTCAAATTGGAGTTATGTATATTTCATACCATTTTGGCTAATTACAAAAGAATCTATTATCTGCTTTTTTGTATGTCAGTCTTTAGAACTATTAATTGCCCTGTACCCACCTGACATTGGCAGTAGAGGATTGAAAGTATTAGTTATGATTAAGGGGTACACTTACACTATAAACACTAGGTTTGAAATGGAAAGAAGTGAATAATAATAATGAAGAAAGGAAGAGAGAAGACACTGGAGTCTTTGTTAATGTTGAAAAGCTGTAAGACCAGAAGAAAATATTAGTCATTAAAGTATAACACATTAGAAATAGCTCAGTTCATAATGATATCAAGGTTGAAGGTGTTGCTATCATAAGAATGGTTAAATTTGGCAGAGGTAAAAATAGCTGGAATTCAGCATGTTAAGAAGCTTTGAGGCTAAGGCTTCACGTGGGTCAAGCACGTGGATATTGAGGTTACCTAAGACGACCTACAAAGGAATGTGGAGAAAGAATGTAAGTCAGATATCAAAGTCCTCAAGGATTAGGGAGAGAGTGAGCTACTAATATAACATAATAATAATAATAATAAAAGCTGACAGATGGCAATGATGAGGGAAATCAGAGACAGTGGTATTGCTCAGGAAGTTGGTTTCTCAAAGAGGAAGGGTTTTGCACAAGGAAGAAAGAATATTGAGCTAGAAGTGGTACCAAAAAGGAGTGGGGGCTGGAAGACTATTGATACAACATCTGGGCAGTAGGAAATTAGTATGCTCTGAGAGGGCCCTAGTGGAAGGATGGGCCAGGTTTCAACAAGGCAAGGAAATGGAAAGTGTAACGAGATTGAGAATAAAATTATTATTTTTTCTTTCTGCCAGTTTTTTGGTGGTATGAAGATACCTGAGGCATAAAGAGTTGGAAGAGAAATCAGGACACACATGCACTCCCACTAACTTTTCATTTGTTTTTGTTTTTGTTTTTTTTTTTTTGGTGGGAGTGGAATTTCCCCCATGGACCTTTTGCTTAATAGCTCTACCAATTATAATCTTTTCTTACCTGGTAAAATAATAAGATTTTGTTGGAGCTTCTTTTATCAATCAAACATGACTGGAGCTCAGTCAGGTATTAGCAATCATGAGGTAACATTTAACTATGAGAAGCCAAATAGAAGTAACATTTTGTGGAACTGTCACACTACCCCCTTCTGTACACCACAGGACTTGTCTTACATGATAGAATAAAATGTATATTGTTAAGCCACTTTTACTTGATTGAAACTTTATGGTACTTGCAGCCAAATGCCATCCTAATTGATATCATGGATATCTTTGAGTTTATCTAGCTTACTGGTAGTTTTAAATAAAAAAATCAAATTTTAGGAGAATCTATACAACTTTTCACCAAGATTTCAATGCAAAAGTTTGTTTCTTTTGTAACATCTATGGAGAATTACTTCCCTCTTCCTGATGTGAAAAAGTGCTGTGATTTTTTTCTCCAATAGTTTTCACTCTTGTGTTTGAAACAAAAGTTAAAATCTTCTGTTAGAAATTACTTGTAGCAAAGTTAAAATTACAGAATCAACTGTAAAGTCACATTCAAATTTAAGGTCTGGGAAGCTAATTAAAAAGAAGAAAGCAATAGAAAGCAAAACATTTTTGTTTTTTGTAAAGAAAAGAAATTCTCCTGAGTATTATACCCCTGATGATGAAACTTACTTCTCTGATGTTGAATTTGCTCACTTCAGATATCCATGTTGGTTTTACAAAATCTTCAGGTACTTCTATTTAACATTTGTACAAGTTTTTCTATTTTCAACTTATTAAACAAGCAATTTTTTTAACTCTCTTGATAGGCCTATGGAGTAGGTAAATATTCTCCTCTTACTTTCAAAAACTCTGTAGAGGTCACACAAATTTCTTAGAGGAACTGGAATGATCACTAATAGTCAGGGCTGGGACCTATATGTCTTGGTCATCAATTATTGCATAACAACTATGCTAAAACTTAGCACTTAAACCAACAACCTTTTTATCATTTCTCATGAGTGGTGGATCAAGAATCAGAGAGGGTACTGCAGGCATAAATCTCTGCACATGATGTCTACTGGAGCTATAACATCCAACGTGGCTTCTTGACTCACAAGTTGGATGCCTCTACTTGGATGGCTCAAATGCTTGGGCGGGGGAGGCAATGGGAGCAATTCAGCTGGGGTCATACTTCTAAGACCTCAATTCTTGGTGTAAGCTGAGTTAACTTCCATGTAGTCTTACCAGGGCAGTTGGCTTCTTATATGATGGCTTAACATCCACAAACCATGAAAGCAGAGGAAGCTCCAGGTCTCTTTAAGACTTAGGCCTGAAATTGGCAATGAATGTATCACTTCTCCTCATTCTTTTAGTTCCAGCAAGCCATAGACCTAGCCTAGATGTAAGGAATGAGGGCTCTACAAGCTATGGGTACAAGAAGATGTGTTTCATTAGGCGCCAATGCTGGGGTTGCCAAGTAAAACACAAGACACACAGTTAATTTGGAATTTCAAGATACACAATGAAAATTGTGTTAGTATAAGTTATATTCCATGTAATATGTGGGGCATGCTTGCACTGAAACATTATTCCTTGTTAATCTGAATTTCAAATTTAACTGATTACCAGTTAAATTATTATTGGCCAGCTCTCATAATCCTAGAATCTACCAGTGTAACAGATTACCAGTAAATAGAGACTGATATTCTCCTTAGATTCTGTAGCAGTGCATCAGTAACATATAGTTCAATGAGACTATTCATCAGCCCCTGCTGTATCTCCTCATTCATACAGGATATATTTATGTTCTTAGCTACATGTTTAAGTTCAATAAAGGTCATCATAACAGTCAGATGAATTAATTAGTGAAATAGGATTGAGTTACTGGGAAGAAAGGCTTTGCGCTCATAAAAATATAAGGAAACTAGAAAGATGATTTAATAGAGACTTCATGCCTAGATTCTTCTGAAAAGCTTGCTTATGTGAACAAGTTATATTTCTGGCAGGTTTTGTGTAGCTATTAGGTAGTACTGCAAGATGGTAATTTTTTATTGTTGTTGCTCTTCCATTTAAAATGAATGATATTATATAGGAAAGTAGTAGCATCTTAACTGCATGAGGCTTGTTAGAATCCCTTTAATACATTTATATAAAGAATTTAGTGCCTCTGTTGCTATTATTCAGGAAGAAATCCCAATCCTGAGAGTTTATTATTTTTTTATTACTCTTGTAATAAACCCTGACTTAGAAATCCTGCTCTCACAGTCTTCTAGAAGAGAATAACTAATCTGCCAAAATTTGATCTAACCAATACTCTTTAATAAAATCAGTGATCATTAGAAATCCATCCCCCTCTGCCAGGAGCCTCTTCTCCATGTGATGTTACAAGGTCAGACACCTTAAAAATTATGTAGCAGTTTGCATATAATTTTCTGGGACCTGCATAAATTTCATCAGCTACCTAACATTTTTTATTTGAAATATAATTCCTACCTGTTAGGTTAATACTTATTTACCTAATATTTCTCACCCATTCACCAAACTTGACCTAAATTTTATAACTACATTTTTCAAAAGAAAGATACAGTATTATGTATCAAACAATCAATCAATCAATCAATAAGGAGTGAACTTGAGCCAGCCTAAAGCCTTTCCTAGGCCAAAACTATGCTCTCTCGAAGTTCTCTTCTTCCCACTCTTCCATTGTTCCTGTTACAAGTTGCTAAGTTGAGGCCTGATATTTAAGAATACTTAAGATTGGTCACAGGGCCTATGTATAGGGAATGATCCACTATTCAGAGCATGCAGTAGAATTTCCCTAATAAACATGGTACATCCCCATTGCTCTGAGAATCTGGGAGTAATAACATACTGCTGTATAGTTTGATTATGAAAGAATTCTTTTTGAATTTTTCTTAGCTCATTAAAGACATGATCTTCTGAAGATATTAATGGGAACAGTTTAGGTAGCAGTGACATAAAAGGTTGTGGAATGTTTGATAGGTTCTGAGAGATTATCTGATACAGCTGCATGATTTCACTAATGAGGAAAATGTTGCTTAAAAAAATTCAAGAACCTGTCCAAAATCATGGCAACACTGAGACCAGAATGGAAAGCTTTTCAACCCAGTGCTTTTCTCACAAAAGCCTGTCCCACTATCACTAATTTTGTACATACACACTGAAGTCAATGACTTCTAAAAGTTCCTTTGGTTTAATGTCTTCATGCTTTGTGCCTTCAAGGAAAATTTCTGGAAATATTTCTGAAACTCTCGTTTCAACAATTTTCCATTCCTTTAAGGTACTTTGTCACAGGCTGAGGTTTGAAGCTTGTGGCTTTAGTTAAAATTTCTGACCAAAGTTGAGTTTAACAATATGACCATAAAGTGATCTGTTTCCACAGCGGTATTTCATTGTCAACAAGTGCTAATGTTTATTTAACTAAGCTCCTATTGATGATCATTTAGGGTTTTCTAATCTTTTGTTATTAAATATATTGTTTAACACATGTGGAAGTATGTCAATGGATACATTCTGAAAAGGAGTTTAGTCTAAGTTATTTAATAATTTAACCTGCTGAACTTGATTTTGAGAATAAGTAATTCATAACTGTAAGTTATGATGATGATGATCTTTAATTGCCAATTTATCTACTTGAAAAGTGAAATGATCAATTGTCTTCATTTTTTCTCCTTGGATAGATGATTAATATTTAAATTGATTTCTCGTTTGAGTTACCATCTCCATTTGGTTCTAATTGTTCAACTGGTAAACCATTTTTATATGGAAATAGAACTGTGAATTTTCATAGCTCATGAAATATGGAAAAAGGGCCATCAGTGACTATACAAAGACATATTAGCTTCAGAACTGATTTTAGATAGAAACTCATTCAGTTCTCAGCTCAAATTAACAGACTTTTATGTGACATAGCAGTTAAAATCAATTTAAGAGCTTCCTGGAATACCATTTCCAGCAAATATGCATACATCTTCTTATTTAAAACCTGGAACACTGACAAACTCTAGTAGATTGGGTCTCCTAGGCATTGAAACTGTGGGAACATGCACAGTAGCAGTAGGTCTGCTTTTCATTTTCCAGATTCTCAATGACTTAACCATGAATATGAAGCAGCTATGTGCTTAGTTGAATCTACTGGTTAAAATAAAGCTTTGGATTAACTGGGGATTTCATTTAACTGTTCTATTCCTACCTCTTTAATTAAACATCTAATTTGTCTTGATTATAACCATATCTGCCAAGTATTTTTCAGGAATATAATAAAGGGGGACAAGTAAGCATATATTGGTACATTTAAGGAATTCAAAGTTATTTAACCATGAGATAAAATTTTTTTTGAAAAACGATTTCAACATTAGTTACTTTGAAGAATCAATCCATCCATTCAATATAAATGTATTTATTTTTAAAAGAAAGAAACAGCCTGATTCCTTCATGTGCTTTTTAACTGTATGCCTTTTGTTTGACGACAGAAAAGGAAATATCATTAGGCATAATTTTGAACTGCATCCCAGTTTAGTCAGCATGCTCTAAAGTTGTGTTTTGTTAAGGGTCTTTCATAGAACATTAGCCTAAAGAGATGCTTATATAAAAAAGAGAAGTTTTTGTGACTAAATATGTTTGGGAAACTGCTTGTATTATATTCTTAGAAATTCTCAGCATATGTTTGCTTTGAGCTTTTAACAATTTCCCAGGTGATACTTATGTTTCTGGTACATGGACCATACTTTGAGGACCACTATCTGTAGGCCAACCTCCCAGAAAGGTACTAGACTCCTAGAAACTCCATGGAAACAGTCACCAATGTGCATAAGATGAGCCATACTGGTAGAATGCAGAAGTGGTAGATCAGAACAGAGGCTACTGGTACCTGGTGCCCTACAGTTGCTATCTATAGAATCAGATCTCATTACTTCCAGAATGCTAAAGGAAAGTCTGTTCTTCTCTATTCATAAATACTAAGTGACAAAATAAAACTTAAAGGCAAAATTTTCTTTATGTCAGACAGCCATATCTTTAAGGCTTGGGTCCTAGTCTCTATACACCAGGGGAGGGGCAAGTTATTTTCAAACCAAGAAATTCTGAGATGGAAAAATATTTAGAGGCCATGCTTTCTTTACTTCATGCTTTCATCAGCTCCCGAATGACGTCCCATAGCCACAGTCTAAGTCTCTTTATTGCTTAGCCTGATAACCAGTCCTCTCATGGTACTCATGGTACTTCAACCCTGTTTTATGGAAATACTTGAAGGGCTTATCAGAAGTTGAAGGCAAGGACAAACCTAAAATGTTATCCCTTCACTGTGAAATTGGAATAGCTAGTAAGTTGGATGGAGTGGCCCTCAGAGCACTTGCAAGTTCAGAGCCATTTGATAATTTAGATTATAAATTTTTTGATATTATTTTTTATTTAAATTCAGTTAATTAACATGTAATGTATTATTAGTTTCAGAGGTAGAGTTCAGTGATTTATCAGTCTTATATAATACCTAGTGCTCATTACATTGAGTGCCCTCTTTATTGTCCATCACCCACTTACCCCATCTTCCCACCCCTCTCCCTTCCAGCAAACCTCAGTTTGTTTCCTATGATTAAGAGTCTCTTATGGTTTGTCTCCCTCTCTGATTTTGTCTTGTTTTATTTTTCCCTCTCTTCCCCTATGGTCCTCTGTTTTGTTTCTTAATTTCCACATATGAGTGAGATCAAATTTATGATATTTTTTTTCCAAAGGCAGGTGTCTCTCACATAATTTAAGCATTAAATACCTGACTTCATTTACTACTGGCATATATTATACAAATAGAAAATGGAATTTACTATGTAATTCTGCTGACAATTCAAGAAGATGTGTTTTGCATAACCAGCATATCCTATAGAATATGAGTTAACCCAGGTCGTTCAACAATTATCTCCTTCATGCAGGACAGGTAATATAGTTTTCCAAGGTTGTAGGTCTCATTTTTGCTCTTCCTTTCTTATTTATTATGGTAACTATCCTTCGGCATTAGTGAGAGTGATATTAGCAGCTATAATCTCAGCTGCTCAAGATGTAGGAAATAGTGTCCAATTTGGCCTGAGAGGTAAAGGTTAATTTGGCTGATTCACTGCAAGTAGGACTCTCAGAGAGAGTTAATTTTGCATTAAAATCCATAGAACTAACACAAATAAATGTTAATTTTCATTTATGATAATTTAATAAATAGGGAGAGTTTTACTTTTTTGTTTCTGATTTTTATGTGTTTTATTTCTTTTTCTTTCCTTACTGCAATGGCTAGAACCTTCAGTACAATGTTGAATAGAAGTAGTAGAAGTGGACGTTACTTCATTTTTCTTGAACCTGGGGGCAGGGGCGGATAATTCAGTATTTCACCACTAAGTTTAATATTAGCTTTGTTTTTTGTTGTTGTTTTTAGAGGTGATTTACCATATTGAGAATATTTTCTACTATTCTTAGTTTATTATGTGTTGGTGTTACACTTTGCCAAACGTTTTTATTCATCCATTAAAATTACCCTGTAGTATTCCTCCTTTTTATTTTCTGTTAATTTTTTGAATTTATTGATTTTCAAATGGTAAACCAACCTTAAATTCCTGGAATAAATGCAACTGGGTTCATGATTTCCTTTACATATTGTTAGATTTGATACACTAATAGTTTTTCAAATATGCATTTGTGAAGTAATATTGTGTTTTCTTTATATTGAGGGATATTTGTTCATATTCTTAATGTCTTTTTGTAGTTTTCTTGAAGTAAACTTTACATATGGTGAAATGAACAGATTTTATGGCTGAGTAGTATTTTACTGAATTAGTATATCACAATGATTTTTAAATCTTACATCTCAGGGCACCTGCGTGGCTCAGTTTGTTGAGCATCTGACTCTTGATTTCAGCTTGGGTCATGATCTTGGAGTCATGGGATAGAGCCCCATAAGGGGCTCCATGCTCAGTGGGGAGTCTGCTTGAGGATTTCTCCTTCTCCCTTTGCCCCTCCCCCTGATCTCTCTCTTTCTCCCTCTCTCTCTCTCTCAAATAAATAAATAAATCTAAAAAATTAAAAAAGTAAATCTTATATTTCAATGGACATTTGTATCCTTTCTAGTTTTATACAATTGTAAACAAACAATTTTATGTGAGTATGTGGATAAATTGTTTCATTCTAAATACTAGAAAAGAATTTCTGAATCATAGGATAGGCATATGTTTAACTTCATAAGGAAATACCAAAGGGACTAATGGATATCAATGCTGCAGAACAAAATAAAAAGATTCTAATGAAAGTTAACCCATCATCTGATGGAGGTATGTTAAAGTGGGAGGATTGGAAAAGTACAGCCCATGGACTAAATCTGATATTCTACCTATTTTTGGATGGCCTGTGATTTAAGAATATTTTTTACCTATTAAAATGTAAAATGTAAAAGGACTATTAGCCTTTTGGCAAGAACAGTTGCTTAATTTTACTCACTGGATCCCAAGGCCATAAAGACTTACCATTTGGCTCTTAGAGAAAAATTTGCTGACCCCTAGGCATAGTTGCAGTAGTAATATAATTGAGTGTGTAAAGAATATTCTAAGAATGATAATATAGATTGTCCAAGATAGACAAAACAATTTTGAAGCAAAGAAAAAATATTGTGAATTATGTGTATTGATACAGAGATAATAAATGAAAAAATTGTATCCAAAGGTCTTACTGAAACACCTATTAGATAGAAACATCTCCAAAGACAAACTAGGTGGACTACCATCACTAAGTATGCTATAATTATTGACCATTATGGAAAGTTAAACATAATAGAAAATGATAAAGAATGAAAATAATTGGAAAGAAGAGAGTGCAACAGGGAGAGCACACCCAATAAAAATTACTATATCCAAGGTAACACTGAGGAAGCAAATAAAGAAGGATTTAGACAAATAATGATGATAATGAAGAAGGGAAGGAGGATAAGGATTCCTTAGAATAAAAATAATCAGGATTTCAAATGGAAAACCACCCAAACCATAAGAATAAGGCAGGCCCCAGGTTGTAGCCATGTCAGGGGACGTTTGTAATGCTACCATAGTGACTATTTGTATCTAAACACTTAACTATGTTAAATCAATCCCAAAATGCATTGGATCAATAGATACAAGATGACAAATAATCATAATCATAGGTGAATTCAGTCACTGGGAAAATTTCATGAACACAAGAGAGAAGGGTTGGGAGGATCTATAACAAGTAAGAGTAATATATTTACTAGATTGAATCAAGGTTATTAACAACCTAGTATTAGGTTATTACTTACATAAATAAAATGTTAATTTGAATAAGGATTTACTATAATATATATGATGTATATGTATCTATACATATATGATTTTATGATTATGAGAAAATTTTGCAAAGTAGAGAATGGCTATAATCACAAGAAAAAGTTTAATAGGCAGAAATCTCAATTCACTTCTTATAAATGTAATGGAAATAGCCTGCCCAAAGATAAAAAACAGGTTTGGAAATTGTGCCATCTATTTGTTGTTGTAAGAAAAGTTCCTCACTTGGGAATTATATAAGATAGCAAGAAAATCCCAGGGTTTTAAATGGATAGAAAGGGATGAAAGAATATTACAGAAAGTCAAGTACATGTTACAGTTTCCTATGCCTGTCATCCCTACACTGAAGTATTCTGATTTTAAATTAGAGGAAGTAACCTTAAATAACTATGGCTCCTTGCAGCTGAGACCATAAGGATTCAGGTTTGAAACGTATCAGCCAATTGGGTTTGGAATCAGAAAGTTGACTGACTCAAAAGTGTGATACTCCTGTTAGAAAAATTGGGATAGGGCATTTATAATGCTTAAATAGCCTCTGAGTTCTTTTTTTTTTTTAATTTTTATTGTTATGTTAATCACCATACATTACATCATTAGCTTGTGATGTAGTGTTCCATAATTCATTGTTTGTGCATAACACCCAGTGCTCCACGCAGAATGTGCCCTCTTTAATACCCATCACCAGGCTAACCCATCCCCCCACACCCCTCCCCTCTAGAACCCTCAGTTTCTTTTTCAGAGTCCATCGTCTCTCATGCTTCGTCACCCCCTCCGACTTACTCCCCTTCATTCTTCCCCTCCTGCTATCTTCTTCTTTTTTTTTTCTTAACATATATTGCATTATTTGTTTCAGAGGTACAGATCTGTGATTCAACAGTCTTGCACAATTCACAGCGCTCACCATAGCACATACCCTCCCCAATGTCTACAACCCAGCCACCCCCTCCCTCCCACCCCCCACCACTCCAGCAACCCTCAGTTTGTTTCCTGAGATTAAGAATTCCTCATATCAGTGAAGTCATATGATACATGTCTTTCTCTGATTGACTTATTTCGCTCGGCATAATACCCTCCAGTTCCATCCACGTCGTTGCAAATGGCAAAATCTCATTCCTTTTGATGACTGCATAATATTCCATTGTGTATTTATACCACTTCTTCTTTATCCATTCATCTGTCGATGGACATCTTGACTCTTTCCACAGTTTGGCTACTGTGGACATTGCTGCTATAAACATTGGGGTGCACACACCCCTTCGGATCCCTACATTTGTATCTCTGGGGTAAATACCTAGTAGTGCAATTGCTGGATCATATGGTAGCTCTATTTTCAACTTTTTGAGGAACCTCCATACTGTTTTCCAGAGGGGTTGCACCAGCTTGCACTCCCACCAACAGTGTAGGAGGGTTCCCCTTTCTCCTCATCCCTGCCAACATCTATTGTTTCCTCACTTGTTAATTTTAGCCATTCTAACTGGTGTAAGGTGGTATCTCATTGAGGTTTTGATTTGGAGTTCCCTGATGCCAAGCGATGTTGAGCACTTTTTCATGTGTCTGTTGGCCATTTGGATGTCTTCTTTGGAAAAATGTCTGTTCATGTCTTCTGCCCATTTCTTGATTGGATTATTCTTTGGGTGTTGAGTTTGATAAGTTCTTTATAGATTTTAGAGACTAGCCCTTTATCTGATATGTCATTTGCAAATATTTTCTCTCATTCTGTCGGTTGTCTTTTGGTTTTGTGGACTGTTTCTTTTGCTGTGCAAAAGCTTTTTATCTTGATGAAGTCCCAATAGTTCATTTTTGCCCTTGCTTCCCTTGCCTTTGGTGATGTTTCTAGGAAGAAGTTGCTGCGGCTAAGGTCGAAGAGGTTGCTGCCTGTGTTCTCCTTTAGGATTTTGATGGACTCCTGTCTCACGTTTAGGTCTTTCAACCATTTGTAGTCTATTTTTGTGTGTGGTGTAAGGAAATGGTCCACTTTCATTCTTCTGCATGTGGCTGTCCAATTTTCCCAACACCATTTGTTGAAGAGACTGTCTTTTTGCCATTGGACATTCTTTCCTGCTTTGTCAAAGATTAGTTGACCATAGAGTTGAGGGTCCATTTCTGGGCTCTCTATTCTGTTCCATTGATCTATGTGTCTGTTTTTGTGCCAGGACCATACTGTCTTGATGACGACAGCTTTGTAATAGAGCTGGAAGTCCGGAATTGTGATGCCACCAGCTTTGCTTTTCTTTTTCAACATTCCTCTGGCTATTCGGGGTCTCTTCTGGTTCCATACAAATTTTAGGATTATTTGTTCCATTTCTTTGAAAAAAGTGGATGGTATTTTGATGGGGATTGCATTGAATGTGTAGATTGCTCTAGGTAGCATTGACATCTTCACAATATTTGTTCTTCCAATCCATGAGCATGGAACATTTTTCCATTTCTTTGTGTCTTCCTCAATTTCTTTCATGAGTATTTTATAGTTTTCTGAGTACAGATCCTTTGCCTCTTTGGTTACATTTATTCCTAGGTATCTTATGGTTTTGGGTGCAATTGTAAATGGGATCGACTCCTTCATTTGTCTCTCTTCTGTCTTGTTGTTGGTGTATAGGAATGCCACTGATTTCTGTGCATTGATTTTATATCCTGCTACGTTACTGAATTCCTGTATGAGTTCTAGCAGTTTTGGGGTGGACTCTTTTGGGTTTTCCACATACAGTATCATATCATCTGCAAAGAGTGAGAGTTTGACTTCCTCTTTGCTGATCTGGATGCCTTTGATTTCTTTTTGTTGTCTGATTGCAGTGGCTAGGACTTCTAATACTATGTTGAATAGCAGTGGTGATAGTGGACATCCCTACCGCGTTCCTGACCTTAGGGGAAAAGCTCTCAGCTTTGCCCCATTGAGAATGATATTCGTTGTAGGTTTTTCATAGATTAGCCTCTGAGTTCTTAACTATCTCTACCTCAATAAACTTTAGAACTCAGATACCAATCATACAGTAGGCCAAATTAGCACCATAATAAATAAAAGACCTGGATCAGTAGAGCACTCATGGAAAATGGAAAGGGGACATTGTAGAATGAAACAAATCCAACCCTTCAGGCATCACGAGATTGCCACTGTTCAGATGCACTTTGCTAAATTCAGATTAGATGAGAGAGCTTCACCCTGGTCTGAGCTCACGAAGGACCAAGACAAATCTAGCTCTTGGATAGAGGAGCTTTGCTTGTAGCAGAAGGCACAAAGGCAAAGCTGATTCCTTAATTATGGGTAAAAAAAAAAGCAAAGGAATTCTAATAGGTAATCAGATTAAAAATATATGATACATCATTATTATTTCTGCCACAAACCAAAATTCTAGAACATAAAAGAAGCAGGTACTTCTTGTAGAAATTAGAACCCAGTACAAAAAGTTCAACTTGACTGCACTGAACCTGTATTTGTGAGGAAACTTGCAGACCGTTCAGAAGTAGTGATGATTTACCCTCCTATGGGATTAAGTAAACAAATAAAAGTCTTACTCTGTAGAAAACAATTTATTGAGACTCACCTACAACAATTTATGCAGATAGCTCAAGAAAGCCATTTTAATTCTAAGAGGACTGGGGTAACCCAAATAATATGAAAATTTTACCTCTTAAACATTTCCACTGAGATAAGTATCACTGAGAGATGGACCTGAGTTCCTAAAATGCAGATAAAGAAAAGATAAAGTACTGGAAATTTCATGGTGTATCAATCAAGTCAACAAGACAACAGAATAAAAGCAAAAATTATACAAACGGACATCTTGTAACCATGCTCTATGATACCAATCTCTGAGGTAACTCCAACACAAGAACTCCCCAAGAAAGGTAAAATCTAGGTTAAGACAAAAGGAGAATACCTAATTTCAGGGGAGATTATAGATAAATATAGAGTCATCCCAACATCAATTCTATCAAAATAGAAGAAAGCAATCTTATCCAAATAAAAATCGTGTTACTTTTGTTTTGATAAGTTCCTGAAGATATATGGAAATACTCATTTTTGTCCTCCCCATCCTAACGTTTTCTGGCATAAGTATGTTTTTTTTTTTCACTAGCTGTAGTACTCTTATGACTGTTGCAAGCACCTATACTCTTACAGCTATTTCTGTTCTGTGGTCACCAAATCAGTTTTCAAAATATGCAATAGAAAATCAGAAGAAAAAAATTCCCTAGAATAATTTGTATTTTTTGGGAAAATGCCAATTTTAAGATTATTATGGCATTCTTTTTGGATGGTTTATCCAATTTATCAAGAGATGGAAGTTGTACTGCTGATTCACCCCAAGGACAATTAGATGATTGATTGTTGGTAGTTGGACAACTACCGTATTGTTCTAAGAGTGGCCATTTGTTGAATAATGTCCCCTCTACCCCTGAGACATAAGAATATAAGAATCCATAAGAATGATCTCCATTATGCAATTACAGTAGAGGGATCTTACTCATAGCCTTAGTAGAACTCAGGAAAGCACTCACTATTGCTGCTATGATGAAATGTGTGGTTTAATATAGAGAGAAGATAAAAAGGGTATTTTTTTAAAGTGAGTATAAATCATAACATAGAAGACAGATACAAAAACCTGGAAGTAAGGATGAGACAAACTTGGAGTGGATTGTGTTTTATAAACAATTTTGTAAAGGATGTTTCATGCTACCAATTTACTTTGTGTGTATAATTACATTGTTATATAAGACTCCACCTTAGCTGTCTAGAGAGAGACTGACCTTAAAGAAATGGACCAAATGGTAGAGAACGATGGGGGGCTTCTATGAGCTGAGGGCCTCAGCCATACAACTGCAAAGAACTGAATTTTTTGTCAATTCACATCTCAGTGAGGTTGGGCGTGGATCCTTTTTTGTTTGAGCCTTGAGATGGCCCAGCCAACAACTGGATTGCAACCTGTGAGAAGACCTGAAACAGAAGACCCAGCTAAGCCATGACTGGACTCCTGCCCATAGAGACAGTGATATAAGAAATGTATTGTTTTAAATTGCTAAGCTTGTGGCAACTTGTGATGCAGCGGTAGAAAAATACAGCTGTCTTCATGAACTACCTCATTTGTAAAAGAAAAGCATCTGCCATGTACTCAAGATTTCAACAATCTGACAACGATAAACATGTTTATATAATACATAACTTTAAACAAGTAGCATCTATTGCACATATCCTTGTTCACTAGGAGAATAACATTGATAAGAAAGATGTGACTCATTTACTAGAAATGTGAAGGCACTGCTAAAAACAATAACCTTGAACAAGTAGAATATTAGGCATGTTGAAAACGTCCAGGACCCCAAAGAGCATAAAACTCAGAGTGCCACTGTCACACCAACAACCAAGTAACAAATTCCCTGTATGTCTTGTGGGATATGCCAAGTGGGCTGCGAATCATTTGACACTAGCCGTAAGGTAATTCCAATCTCTTTGCAAATTGAGCAAAGTGATCTTCAAACAGGAGCAAATAGATAATCGAGCTGATAACTGATAGTTGCGAAAGCAGATCAAGATGGATCACATCCTGAGAATAAAGTAATGTGTGCTTTTCTGCTTCGCTAGGGTCTCACTGCCATTTAAACTGCCTAATTGAGTGATTCCTTGATCAACTTACTGAATGAGTATAAATGTGTATATGGTGGGCAATAAACGATTCATAGTTTTCTTGATCACCACTTCTGATTGGCATATCCTAACACATTCTTTGTAGTTAAGCCAAAATCTACATTCAAAGCACACACTCAAATAGTTGGGATTTGGCTCAAATACAATGCAGATATTTTCTTAATTTTATTTCCAAGTATTGTATTCATATTGATGCCATTGTAAATGGAATTTTTGAATTTTATTTTCTATTTTTTTGATGATAGTATAGACCACAAGTGAATTTTGTATCTTGACCCTCTATCAAGTATTGTTCCTAGGTTCACTTTCTAATTTTTGTAATAGATTTCTTAGGATTTTTAAATAAACGATCATGCCATATGTGAATAAAGATAATTTTACTTTTTTTATCTGATTTGTATGTTTATTTTTCTTTATTTTTTATTTTTTCCCTATATAATTTTTTATTATGTTATGTTAATCACCATACATTACATCATTAGTTTTTGATGTAGTGTTCCATGATTCATTGTTTGCTATAACACCCAGTGCTCCATGCAGAAAGTGCCCTCTTTAATACCCATCACCAGGCTAACCCATCTCCCCACTCCCCTCCCCTCTAGAACCCTTAGTTTGTTTCTCAGAGTCCATAGTCTCTCATGGTTCGTCTCCCCCTCCGATTTCCGCCCCTTCATTCTTCCGCTCCTGCTATCTTCTTCTTTTTTTTTTTTTAACATATAATGTATTATTTGTTTCAGAGGTACAGGTCTGTGATTCAACAGTCTTACACAATTCACAGCGCTCACCATAGCACATACCCTCCCCAATGTCTATCACCCAGCCACCCCATCCCTCCCACCCCCCACCACTTTAGCAACCCTCAGTTTGTTTCCTGAGATTAAGAATTCCTCATATCAGTGAGGTCATATGATACGTGTCTTTCTCTGATTGACTTATTTCGCTCGGCATAATACCCTCCAGTTCCATCCACGTCGTTGCAAATGGCAAGATCTCATTCCTTTTGATGGTTGCGTAATATTCCATTGTGTGTGTGTATGTGTGTGTGTGTATACCACATCTTCTTTATCCATTCATCTGTCGTTGGACATCTTGGCTCTTCCCACAGTTTGGCTATTGTGGACATTGCTGCTATAAACATCCGGGTGTATGTACCCCTTTGGATCCCTACATTTGTATCTCTGGGGTAAATACCCAGTAGTGCAATTGCTGGATCATATGATAGCTCTATTTTCAACTTTTTGAGGAACCTCCATACTGTTTTCCAGAGTGACTGCACCAACTTGCATTCCCACCAACAGTGGAAGAGGGTTCCCCTTTCTCCACATCCCCGCCAACATCTGTCATTTCCTGACTTGTTAATTTTAGCCATTCTGACTGGTGTGAGGTGGTAACTCATTGAGGTTTTGATTTGGAGTTCCCTGATGACGAGTGATGTTGAGCACTTTTTCCTGTGTCTGTTGGCCATTTGGATGTCTTTGGAAAAAATGTCTGTTCATGTCTTCTGCCCATTTCTTGTTTGAATCATTTGTTCTTTGGGTGTTGAGTTTAAGAAGTTCTTTATAGATTTTGGATACTAGCCCTTTATCTGATATGTCATTTGCAAATATTTTCTCCTATTCTGTCGGTTGTCTTTTGGTTTTGTGGACTGTTTCTTTTGCTGTGCAAAAGCTTTTTATCTTGATGAAGTCCCAATAGTTCATTTTTGCCCTTGCTTCCTTTGCCTTTGGTGATGTTTCTAGGAAGAATTTGCTGCGGCTGAGGTCGAAGAGGTTGCTGCCTGTGTTCTCCTTTAGGATTTTGATGGACTCCTGTCTCACGTTTATGTCTTTCAACCATTTGGAGTCTATTTTTGTGTGTGGTGTAAGGAAATGGTCCACTTTCATTCTTCTGCATGTGGCTGTCCAATTTTCCCAGCACCATTTGTTAAAGAGACTGTCTTTTTTCCATTGGACATTCTTTCCTGCTTTGTCGAAGATTAGTTGACCATAGAGTTGAGGGTCCATTTCTGGGTTCTCTATTCTGTTCCATTGATCTATGTGTCTGTTTTTGTGCCAGGACCATACTGTCTTGATGATGACAGCTTTGTAATAGAGCTGGAAGTCTGGAATTGTGATGCCACCAGCTTTGCTTTTCTTTTTCAACATTCCTCTGGCTGTTCGGGGTCTTTTCTGGTTCCATACAAATTTTAGGATTATTTGTTCCGTTTCTTTGAAAAAAGTGGATGGTATTTTGATGGGGATTGCATTGAATGTGTAGATTGCTCTAGGTAGCATTGACATCTTCACAATGTTGGTTCTCCCAATCCATGAGCATGGAACGTTTTTCCATTTCTTTTTGTCTTCCTCAATTTCTTTCATGAGTATTTTATAGTTTTCTGAGTACAGATTCTTTGCCTCTTTGGTTAGATTTATTCCTAGGTATCTTATGGTTTTGGGTGCAATTGTAAATGGGATCAACCCTTAATTTCTTTCTTCTGTCTTGTTGGTGGTGTATAGGAATGCCACTGATTTCTGTGCATTGATTTTATGTCCTGCCACTTTTACTGAATTCCTGTATGAGTTCTAGCAGTTTTGGGGTGGAGTGTTTTGGGTTTTCCACATAAAGTATCATATCTGCAGAGTGAGAGTTTGACTTCTTTGCTGATATGGATGCCTTTTATTTCTTTTTGTTGTGTGATTGCTGTGGCTAGGACTTCTAATACTATGTTGAATAACAGGGGTGATAGTGGACATCCCTGCCCTGTTCCTGATGGTTTTTATTTTATTTTGTCTGTTTCCTTTTATTATTTTTTGTTTTATTGCAGTAACTAGAACCATCAGAACAATATTGAACAAAAGACACCAAATTGGGTAACATGTTTTTGTTCCCAAGTTTACCAGGAAAATATGCAACACTTGAATGGACTGTGGTGCTGGCTATAGTTTTTCATTTTTTGTTGTTGTTGTTGTTGTTGTTTTTCTTTTTCATAGTGGCTGTTCATAAGAATGAGGAAGTTCCTTCCTGTTCCTAGTTTGCTGAGAGTTCTTATCATGAATAAGTGCTGAAATCTGTTACATGCTTCCTTTGCGTTCATTGAAAGGATTGTAGTTTTTCTCTTTATTCCATTAATATGGTAAATTATTGTAATTGATTTTCCAATGTTAAGTCAAACTTGCATCACTGCAATAAAACTCATTTGCTTATAGTATATTATTCTCTTTATATACTGCTGGATCCCCAATTTTTTTGGTATTTTGTTTCTGAAATGTTTTTATCCAGCTATCCTTTCTTTCCTGTCTTTTTTTACTTTAGCACATATTTTTTTGGAATTTTATTTTATTTCCCATACTGACTGTTTAGCCAAACCTCTTGAAGTTTTGATGTTTTCTGTAAGGATTATAATATATGTGTTAACTTATCACAGTCCACTTGTATTTGATATTGGATCACATAAAATGTTATTTTTGGTCTATAATTTAAATTTCCTTTTGTTATATACATCACAAAATTATATACATATATATAACTATATATATATTTGGTATATAAATACATGTTGCTATGTAAATATAGCAATATTTACATATTGCTTTAAACAGTTACACTCTTTAAAAATCCATGGGGGAAAAAGGCAGTGTTTTGTACTTACCGAAGATTTACCATTCTGTCCCTTCTTCATTTCTCCCTGCACATCTTTGTTTTCATTTAGTTTTAGTTTACTTGACCCTGAAGAACTTCCTTTAGCATTTCTTGTGGCTTAGGTTTCCTCAGACAAATTTTCTAGTCTTTGTTTATCTGAAAGTGTCCTTATTTTATCTTCATTTTTTAAGAATTCATTTGCTGGATGTGGAATTCTGGGTTGATAGGTGTTTTTTTCCTGTTCTCCGCCTCCTCCTCCTCCTTCTGTCTCTGCCTCCTGGCAATTGTTTGTCTTCCATTATTTTTGATGAACAGGCAGCATACTTTTTATTCTTTTACATATGATGTCATTTTTCTCTGGCTGCTTTTAGATTTTCATTTTATATTGGACTTTCAGTTGTCTGACAGTGGTGTGTCTCCTTATAGTTTTCTACATGTGTGCCTTCTGATTTACTGAGCTTCCTAGATCTGTTATATAATGTCTTTCATCATTTTTGGTTGTTCACGGTCATTATATCTCCAAAGTTTTCTTCTGCCTCATTATCTTTCTCTCCCCTCTGGGACTTCAAATGTGCAAATGTTAGACTATTGGTATTTTTCCACAAGTCACTGAGGCTTCACTGATTCATTTTTTTTTTTTTTTATTCATGAGAGACAGAGGGGGAGAGAGAGAAAGAAAGAAGCAGAGGGAGAAGCAGGCTCCCAAGGAGGAGGGAGCCCAATGCGGGACTCGATCCCAGAACCCTGGGATCATGACCTGAGCCGAAGGCAGACACTTAACCATCTGAGCCACCCAGGGGCCCCATTCACTGATTCATTTTATGTTCATTATTTTTCCCTTTATTTTTCACATGGGTAATTACTATTAATGTGTCTCCAAATTTACTGACCCTTTAATTTGTCATTGTCAGTCACTCTTAAGTGCATTCACTGAATTTTCCATTAAGATATTGTATACTTCAGGGGTTTTTTTTATAGTTTTTACTTTTTTAAAAAAGATTTTTATTTATTTGAGACACAGAGAAAGAGAACACAAATAGGGGGAGAGGGGCAGAGGGGGAAGAAGGGCAAGAAACAGACTCCCCATTGAGCAGGAAGCCTGACATAGGGTTTGATCCCAGGGTCCTGGAATCATGACCTCAGCCGAAGGCAGATGCTTAACAGATTGAGCACCCAGGTGCCTCTATAGTTTTTACTTTTTTTCTGAGCTTTTCCACATGGTCAATCATTTTGGCCATGAATGGTCTTTATATCCTCAAACATGTTTATAATAATTGCTTTAAAATATTTGCTAAATAAGCACCCACATCATCTCAGTGTCTCCTTCTATACATTGCTTTTCTTTAACTACAGATAAATGCTCCTATTTCTTTGCAAGTCTAGTAATATTTTTATTGAATGTTAGACTACTGGTTTGGTGTTAGAGAGCAAAAAAATATTACTGGCTGAATATTACCTTGAACATGTAGAATTTCATTCTTACACTTTTATAAACATGGGTCTTTCATTTTGGCCTTAATGTAAAAATGGGTTTTTATTTCTGTTTATAGTATTTACTATGAAGTTATGGCATTCTGTAATTTCAGTGGAAATCCCAAAGTTTATAAAACAAGACTCAGATGCTATATTGTATCTCATCTGCAGTTGACAGGAGCTAAGATATCTGCTCGGTGTTTTCAAATTTCCAGCTGTTGTTTTCCACTAGATTTCTTGGAGTTTTCTTGTGCATTCAAAGGTCAGCCAAGAATTTGAGGAAAATTTATACACTGATTTGGGGACTCTTTCCCTTTGGTTCTTTCCTTCCCAGGAATTTCCCTTTCAATTTATAGCTCATCTGGTAGTCTAAACTCTGTCCTCTGACACCCCAATCTGATAAAACAGCAGATTTTTGCTTGAATTATAGCAGCCCTGTGCCATATAAATTGGAAAATGCCTTTGGGGGAAAGTCAAATAAATGTGGATCTGACTCAGTGCCATTTAGTTCTTTAAAGGGTCAGAATATACCATAATTGTTGCCTGCCTTTGGTCATTCTAAACTGCTTCGAGTTGGTTTCTATATTATTTTGTTATAATAATTATTTGCGGGAGAGTTAACCTTATATAAGACACTCTATCTTTACTACAGTCTGAACTCATTTTCCCCCATGACATTTATACACATCTCTCCATTGCCTTCTAGCATTAAAAGTTCCTTTGAATTTGAGTCCAGATTGCCTTTACCCCCTTATAGTTAACATGATCTTTTTGTCTGGCTTCAAAAGGATTCTCTTTATTCTCAAAGAAATTGATTAGGATATTTCTTGGCACATACTGCCACGTATCACTTCATTCATTCTACCAATATTTGTCACCCACTAAGGGCTGGCTATTAAAAAAAAAATTGGGGGGATACAGTGATAAATATAGTGAGGAAAGATCAAAATAAACAAAAATATGTAAATGATATTAGAAATAATTAAATATAAGAAGAGAAGCTCTGTGGAAAAAAATAAAGTGAAGAAGCATGTTTTGGAATTATACTCTTCTTATATTTCTATGAGATTATATTACCTTTTTTCTAATTGCCACTATTACTTCATAAGTACATCATAAATGATCATAATTCACAATAGTATGCCATTTCCTTCCTCATGTTTGTCCAAAAGTGTCCTAATTTACCAGTAACATAAATACATCTATCATTTACTTACGTGATGTTGGTTTTTTTTACTGAAAGTTTTTTTTTTGAGTGCCTTCCACAGAAATTTTTATTCCCTAACTTTTAGAAAAGTTGATATTCCATATTTTATATTCTTTGATCCATGCATGAATATTCATTAATATTTCTTGAATTAAATTCCCATGCTTTAATATATATTTTTTACTGTGCTAAAGAAAAGTCTGCTTTTCAGGAAAACAAATCGGATGGTTTTTTTCAGTGCTTACAATAAAGCAGAGTGGAATTTCTGACTAGGTAGAGACAACTACTTCCAAAATTACCAGGACTGATGAATGAATGTAAATGGTGACATATCAGTGGTAAAAGAATGCCATAAAGAAATTTTCTTTGGCTTTGGAACAGATGTGTGTGGTAGTAACACATTTTCCAACAACTCAGCTTTTTTTTGTTGTTTTATGTTGATTAGTATTGATACTATATACAAGGAAACATAACAGGATCAAAATTAATTTTACATAGTAACAAATAAGATTATCTTCCTCTTAGTGAAGAATACCATATTAATTGCGGCAGTTTTCACTTTTTAGTCTTAAATTACCCATCCCTACCATCTATCTCATATCATCTCTGTTCAACATTTCTTTATTTTAAAATATCTTTTAAGATAGGAGCAAGATGGCGGAGGAGTAGGAGACCTGGATTTCGTCTGGTCTCAGGAATTCAGCTGAATAGGGATCAAACCATTCTGAACACCTACGAACTCAACAGGAGATCGAAGAGGAGAGTAGCAACAACTCTCTGAACGGAGAAGCGACCACTTACTGGAAGGTAGGACGTGCGAAGAAGTGAATCCAAGGCGATATTCGGGAGGATAGATGGCGGGGGAGGGGCCTCCGTCGGCCGCTTCTGGCAAGTGCTAGAGCCGCGGAGCACAAAATCGGACCTTTTAGAAGTCGGCTCCGCTGAGGGACGTCGCTGCAGTGGCTAAGCGGGGGGTGGAACCCTCGCGGGACAGTGTGGTCTCAGGACCCTCGGGGTCACAGAAACACCGGGGGTGCCTGAGTGCGGCAGAGCTCCCAGGTATCGGAGCGGGGAAGCCGGCTGCAGAGATGGAGATGAGGCGCGGGCTCTCAGCTCGGGGTTGCCATACACTGTGATCCGCGGCCCAGTCGGGCCACTGCTCCTCCAGCAGGGACCCAACAAGCGGCAGATCCGGGGAGACTCCCCTTCCTCTCCAGGGAGGAGCGGCGCGGAGGTGCACCGCAGGGATCTGCTGGGTTTGGAGACTCCACACGGGGTCGGGTGCCAGAGATACAAACGCTCGGTCACAGGCTGGGTGAGCACGGAGTGCGGCCAGAGACCAGGGAGATAGGAGTGACTGACTTTCTCTGGGGGGCGCACTGAGGAGCGGGACCCCGAGTTATCAGCTCATCCGGGTGGAGATTGGGAGGCCACCATTTTCACCCTGGTCCTCCAATGCTGCGCCCAGAGCTTGCAGGGAACCAAAGCTCCTGAGAGCAAACCCGAGCAGCTTGCTTAGCCCAGACCGGCAAGGGCGGGGCAATTCCGCCTCTGGCAAAAACATTTGGGAACCACGGCAACAGGCCCCTCCCCCAGAAGATCAGCCAGAACAGCCAGCAAGCCAAGACCAAGTTTACTGATCAAGGAGAACGGGAGAACTCCAGTGCTAGGGGAATACTGCACATAGAATTCATGGCTTTTGTTACAATGATTCATTAGTTTTTCAGTTAATTTTTTTAACTTTTTTTTAAATTTTTGCTTTTTCCCTTTTTCAACCAACATCTTATCAAACCCTTTTTAAAAAAAAAACATTTTTTATTTTTCATTTTTAGAGTCATATTTTATCCCTTCATAGTAGTTACCCGTATTTTTGGCATATATATATGTTGTTCTCTCTTTAAAATTTTAAGATACAGTTTCTTCTAACAGATCAAAATATACCTAAATCACTAGTGTATGGCTTTCTTCTAATCTCCTGCCTGATCACATTCTCTCCCTTTTTTTTTTTAAATCATCTTTCTTTTTTCAAACAACTTCTTATCAATTCCTTTTATAAAATCTTTTATAATTTTCATCTTCACAGTCACCTTCCATCTCTTCATTCTATCAACATTTATTTGTACATATATAAGTCTTTCTTTCTTTAAAATTTTAGGAGGCACTTTTTTCTAACAGACCAAAATACGCCCAAAATCTAGTGTGTGGCACTGATCTATGCACTAGCCTGATCATATTTGATCATATTCTGCTTTTTTTGTATTCTTCTGTTTTTGTTTTTATCTTTTTCTTTTTGTTTTTTTTTTCTTTCTATTTCTTTTTTCTTTCTTTCCCTTTCTTTTCCCCTGGTTTCAGGTCTTTTCTGATTTGTATACAGTATATTTGCTGGGGACGTTGTTAACCTGTTAGCATTTTGTTCTCTCATTCATCTATTCTCCTCTGGACAAAATGACAAGACGAAAAAAATCACCTCAGCAAAAAGAACAAGAGGTAGTACCGTCAGCCAGGGACCTACTCAATACGGACATTAGTACGATGTCGGACCTAGAGTTCAGAATCATGACTTTAAAGATACTAGCTGGGCTTGAAAAAAGCGTGGAAGTTATTAGAGAAACCCTTTCTGGAGAAATAAAAGAACTAAAATCTAACCAAGTTGAAATCAAAAAAGCTATTAATGAGGTGCAATCAAAAATGGGGGCACTAACTGCGAGGATAAATGAGGGAGAAGAGAGAATCAGCGATATAAGACACCAAATGATGGAAAATAAAGAGGCTGAGAAAAAGAGAGAGAAACAAATACAGGATCACGAGGGCAGAATTCGAGAGATAAGCGATACAGTAAGATGAAACAACATTAGAATAATTGGGATCCCAGAAGAAGAAGAAAGAGAGATGGGGGTAGAAGGTATATTGGAGCAAATAATAGCAGAGAACTTTCCTAATGTGAGGAAACAGATATCAAAATCCAGGAGGCACAGAGAACCCCTCTCAAAATCAATAAAAATAGGTCAACACCCCGACATCTAATAGTAAAACTTACGAGTCTCAGAGACAAATAAAATCCTGAAAGCAGCTCGGGAGAAGACAAATGTAACCTACAATGGTAGAAATATCAGATTGGCAACAGACCTATCCACAGAGACCTGGAAGGCCAGAAAGGACTGGCATGAGATCTTTAGAGCACTAAATGAGAAAAATATGCAGCCAAGAATACTATATCCACCTAGCCAGTCATTGAAAATAGAAGGAGAGATAAAAAGCTTCCAGGACAAACAAAAACTAAAGGAATTTGCAAACACGAAATGAGCCCTGCAAGAAATATTGAAAGGGGTCCTCTAAGCAAAGAGGGAGCCTAAAAGCAGCATAGACCAGAAAGGAACACAGACAATATACAATAACACTTACCTTACAGGCAATACAATGGCACTAAAGTCATACCTTTCAATAGTTACCCTGAATGTAAATGGGCTAAATGCCCCAATCAAAAGACACAGGCTATCAGATTGGATTAACAAACAAGACCCATCAATATGCTGTTTGCAGGAGACTCATTTTAGACCCAAAGACACCCCCAGATTGCAAGTGAGGGGGTGGAAAACCATTTACCATGCTAATGGACACCAAAAGAAAGCTGGGGTCACAATCCTTATATCAGACAAATTAGATGTTAAACCAAAGACTGTAATAAGAGATGGAGAAGGACACTATATCCTACTTACAGGGTCTATCCAACAAGAAGATCTAACAATTGTAAATATCTATGCCCCTAACATGGGAGCAGCCAATTTTATAAGGCAATTAATAACAAAAGCGAAGAAACACATTGACAACAATACAATAACAGTGGGGGATTTAACACCCCGCTCACTGAAATGGACAGATCATCTAAGCAAAAGATCAACAAAGAAATAAAGACTTTAAATGACACACTGGACCAAATGGACTTCACAGACATATTCAGAACATTCCATCCCAAAGCAACAGAATACACATTCTTCTCTAGTGCCCATGGAACATTCTCCAGAATTGATCACATCCTAGGTCACAAATCAGGTCTCAACCGGTACCAAAAGATTGGGATCATTCCCTGCCTATTTTCAGACCACAGTGCTTTGAAACTAGAACTCAATCACAAGAGGAAAGTCAGAAAGAACTCAAATACATGGAGGCTAAAGAGCATCCTACTAAAGAATGAATGGGTCAACCAGGAAATAAAGAAGAATTAAAGAATTCATGGAAACCAATGAAAATGAAACCACAACTGTTCAAAATCTGGGATACAGCAAAGGCAGTCCTGAGAAGAAAGTATATAGCAATACAAGCCTTTCTCAAGAAACAAGAAAGGTCTCAAATATACAACCTAACCCTACACCTAAAGGAGCTGGAGAAAGAACAGCAAATAAAGCCTAAACCCAGCAGGAGAAGAGAAATGATAAAGATCAGAGCAGAAATCAATGAACTAGAAACCAAAAGAACAGTAGAACAGATCAACGAAACTAGGAGCTGGTTCGTTGAAAGAATTAACAAGATTGAAAAACCCCTGGCCAGACTTATCAAAAAAGAAAAGAGAAATGACCCAAATCAACAAAATCATGAATGAAAGAGGAGAGATCACAACCAACACCAAAGAAATACAAACAACTATAAGAACATATTATAGCAACTCTATGCCAGCAAATTAGATAACCTGGAAGAAATGGGTGCATTCCTAGAGATGTATCAACTACCAAAATTGAACCAGGAAGAAATAGAAAACCTGAACAGACCTATAACCTCTCAGGAAATTGAAGCAGTCATCAAAAATCTCCCAACAAACAAAAGCCCAGGGCCAGATGGCTTCCCAGGGGAATTCTCTCAGACATTTAAAGAAGAATTAATAGCTATTCTCCTGAAACTGTTCCAAAAATAGAAATGGCAGGAAAACTTCCAAACTCATTTTATGAGGCCACCATTACCTTGATCCCAAAACCACACAAAAACCCCATCAAAAAGGAGAATTACAGATCAATATCCTTGATGAACATGGATGCAAACATTCTCACCTAAATACTAGCCAATAGGATCCAACAGTACATTAAAAGGATTATTCACCATGACCAAGTGGGATTTATCCCTGGGCTGCAAGGTTGGTTCAACATCCACAAATCAATCAACGTGATACAATACATTAACAAAAGAAAGAACAAGAATCATATGATCCTCTCAATAGATGCAGAAAAAGCATTTGACAAAGTATAGCATCCTTTCTTGATCAAAACTCTTCAGAGTATAGGGATAGAGGGTACATACCTCAATATCATAAAAGCCATCTATGAAAAACCTACAGCGAATATCATTCTCAATGGGGCAAAGCTGAGAGCTTTTCCCCTAAGGTCAGGAACGTGGCAGGGATGTCCACTATCACCACTGCTATTCAACATAGTATTAGAAGTCCTAGCCACTGCAATCAGACAACAAAAAGAAATCAAAGGCATCCAGATCGGCAAAGAGGAAGTCAAACTCTCACTCTTTGCAGATGATATGATACTGTATGTGGAAAACCCAAAAGACTCCACCCCAAAACTGCTAGAACTCATACAGGAATTCAGTAACGTAGCAGGATATAAAATCAATGCACAGAAATCAGTGGCATTCCTATACACCAACAACAAGACAGAAGAGAGACAAATGAAGGAGTCGATCCCATTTACAATTGCACCCAAAACCATAAGATACCTAGGAATAAATGTAACCAAAGAGGCAAAGGATCTGTACTCAGAAATCTATAAAATACTCATGAAAGAAATTGAAGAAGACACAAAGAAATGGAAAAACGTTCTATGCTCATGGATTGGGAGAACCAACATTGTGAAGATGTCAAGGCTAGCTAGAGGAATCTACACATTCAATGCAATCCCCATCAAAATACCATCCACTTTTTTCAAAGAAATGGAACAAATAATCCTAAAATTTGTATGGAACCAGAAGAGACCCCGAATAGCCAGAGGAATATTGAAAAAGAAAAGCAAAGCTGGTGGCATCACAATTCCGGACTTCCAGCTCTATTACAAAGGTGTCATCATCAAGACAGTATGGTCCTGGCACAAAAACAGACACATCGATCAATGGAACAGAATAGAGAGCCCAGAAATGAACCTTCAACTCTATGGTCAACTAATCTTTGACAAAGCAGGAAAGAATGCCCAGTGGAAAAAAGACAGTCTCTTCAACAAATGGTGCTGGGAAAATTGGACAGCCACATGCAGAAGAATGAAAGTGGACCATTTCATTACACCACACACAAAAACAGACTCCAAATGGTTGAAAGACCTAAACGTGAGACAGGAGTCCATCAAAATCCTAAAGGAGAACACAGGCAGCAACCTCTTCGACCTCAGCTGCAGCAACTTCTTCCTAGAAACATCGCCAAAGGCAAGGGAAGCAAGGGCAAAAATGAACTATTGGGACTTCATCAAGATAAAAAGCTTTTGCACAGCAAAAGAAACAGTCCACAAAACCAAAAGAGAACCGACAGAATGAGAGAAAATATTTGCAAATGACATATCAGATAAAGGGCTAGTCTCCAAAATCTATAAAGAACTTATCAAACTCAACACCCAAAGAACAAATAATCCAATCAAGAAATGGGCAGAGGACATGAACAGACATTTTTCCAAAGAAGACATCCAAATGGCCAACAGACACATGAAAAAGTGCTCAACATCGCTCAGCATCAGGGAAATCCAAATCAAAACCTCAATGAGATACCACCCCACACCAGTCAGAATGGCTAAAATTAACAAGTCAGGAAACGACAGATGTTGGCGGGGATGTGGAGAAAGGGGAACCCTTCTACACTGTTGGTGGGAATGCAAGCTGGTGCAACCCCTCTGGAAAACAGTATGGAGGTTCCTCAAAAAGTTGAAAATAGAGCTACCATACGATCCAGCAATTGCACTACTGGGTATTTACCACAAAGATGCAAATGTAGGGATCCGAAGGGGTACGTGCACCCCAATGTTTATAGCAGCAATGTCCACAGTAGCCAAACTGTGGAAAGAGCCAAGATGTCCATCGACAGATGAATGGATAAAGAAGAGGATGGAACACGATGGATTATTATGCAGCCATCAAAAGGAATGAGATCTTGCCATTTGCAACAACGTGGATGGAACTGGAGGTTGTTATGCTGAGCGAAATAAGTCAATCAGAGAAAGACATGTATCATATGACCTCACTGATATGAGGAATTCTTAATCTCAGGAAACAAACTGAGGGTTGCTGGAGTCGAGGGGGTGGGAGGGATGGGGTGGCTGGGTGATAGATGTTGGGGAGGCTATGTGCTATGGTGAGCGCTGTGAATTGTGCAACACTGTTGAATCACAGTTCCCTACCTCTGAAACAAATAATGCAATATATGTTAAGAAAAAAAAAAGATAGGAGGGGAAGAATGAAGGGGGGGAAATTGGAGGGGGAGATGAACCATGAGAGACGATGGACTCTGAAAAAGAAACTGAGGGTTCTAGAGGGGAGGGGGTGGGGGGATGGGTTAGCCTGGTGATGGGTATTAAAGAGGGCACGTTCTGCGTGGAGCACTGGGTGTTATGCACAAACAATGAATCATGGAACATTTCACCAAAAACTAATGATGTAATGTATGGTGATTAACATAACAATAAAAAATTTAAAAAGAGAAAAGAAAAAAGTGATGGGTGAAAATAGGAATATAGGGTCTTCTGAATCTTAAAATTACAATTTTATGGAACATTATAGTAGGAATAGAATCCAGGGTTCATCTTATCCATTTTCAAACTTTGGATCAGTTGATCTCTAGCTTTCTCTCGGAATTGGCTTAAAAGGTTTTCATACCTGGTCAGGGTGGGTGGGAGGAGGTGGGCAGCCTGACTCAGAGGATGCTTGATGGACTGGATTTTCTGCCTCTCATAAGGGGCACAGATCCCCACTCCCATACACAGGCATGTAGACACATTTCATGCACCAGTTCTAGTTATATTAGTTTTATATGGTGGAGGTCCATAAGCAGTTACTTTTGAGGGAAATTTTCTTTTGCTAAGAACATATTTTTAACACCAATAATTTCATGTGAATCTGTCAATTTATAAACTAAGATATTTAGAATCACAAAGAATGTGACTTTCTCAGGGTCATGCTGCCATTTGGTGTTCACAGTACACCTTCTAACACTGAAGAAAAACTCAATCTCTGAGCAAAATCACAAGAACTTTCTGGAGGATAAATCTCTCTATAAATAGGAAAACTGAAGAAAAGCTGAAAATGTTCATTTAAGAGTTGTGTGCTGACTGCAGTCAGAAATTGCTCTTGTTACCTGTTCAACTTCCATTAAACACATTTCATTAGGTGTAAATACCCACCCATCCATTTTTTTATAAAAAGGTTGATCATGTATATGCCATGTGCCAAATGTTGAGGTCATAACTATGAGAGAAAAAACTGGCGTACTCTCTACTTTTATAGAGGTTATGTTTTATTGATAAATTGATCAGTAAAATTACATGTATAGGTACTTTAGAGCATACAAACCTTGTATTGTAATTGTAACAGTAATAAAAAAACAGCTACTGTTTATTGAAATCTAGGGACTGTGTGGTAGGATGATAGATAGATTGATTAATTTATATAAATATCCATTTAAATATATAAATATATCTCTCTCTCTTTATATATATTTTTACCATTCTATTAGTTATTATTATTTCCATTTTACAGGCAAATACACTGAGCTACTTAGAGGGTTAAGTAATGACTAATTAAATGCTACATTTAGGAGAGATATTCAGGTAGGTCCAGTTCTAGAGGCTCAGCTTGGTGTAAGGAATTTTTGGTCTTTAAGAACCCCTAATTTCTCTATTTTGCAAATGTTTAGATTATAGCAATTGTTATAAGTATCCAGTAATGACAACATTCAAGGAGTAAACGTAAATGTTTGTGGGTTATGATCACTAAACTTTGTTTAGTTTAGTTTGTTCCAGTTTAAATATTCAAAGAATATCTGTATGTTTACAAATAGTTCTGTTCTTTTCCTCTAGAAATTCAAATGATTTGAAAGATTGTAAATTAAACAAAACAAAGGAGCAATAATCTAAGAAAATCACCTACCAAATAAATTTCATAGGGTGGACTTTCTCTTTTGCAGATTAACTTTAAAATTGTATGTAAAACAAAGAAACAAAAACCTAAAAAATAAATTTGACTCAACAAGAAAAAAAATCCCTAATAAATTCTCTATAAGAAGAACATTTTCTCTTTAATTAACACACTGGGGAACATAAGGGGAAGGCATGTGGTTGTGGTGTTACGTTTGGATCTGAACGTTTAAAAAAGCTAATACAAATGTGAGAAACATATAACATTTTACCTAAGTCATATTTTTACCAGCAAATTATGCCTTAAAAAGAAAGGTCTGATTAATAATTAATTGTCTCCTGAATATGCCAAAGTATATAAATATGTAAATCTGTAATGAACGAACCTCCTTGATTTTAACTTTTGGAAATTAAATATTAATGCAGAAGCTTTGCTAGACAAGTGCTTTAAACCCTCTGGCGATGTACACATTTGAAAGCTGTAGTTTAATTATAGCCCTTCAAACACACACTTTTATATCCCTTTGGCATCAATTCTTGGTGTTCAATAATTTTAACAGGAAATAATTATGGAAGAATTAGTTAAACCTATATCCTCAGGCCCCTAAAATAACCCCTATGCTGATAAAGGCAAAGACTCTAGCAGGCAGCTAAAAGGAAAAATATATACATTTTAAGGATTAATGGAAAGATTTTCTAGGTTTCTTTTTTTTTTTAATCTTGATCTGAGAACAGTTTAATCTAATGTTAAGATGCCGCTAATCTAGTCCCTAACTTTTCTTAATAACTTTGCTTTTATAAGGGCTACTAGTCTATACAACCTTAATTTCTTTACTATGATAATTGGTCCAATTTGTATTTTATAATTATATATTTTATTCATGTAGAACAATACTTTTATTACCCCGTGACATATTGTTTAAATCATGACCTCAGTTATAACATTTGTAATACTTTGTTTCATCCAATCTAAGATAATATTGACTGTAAGGCAAACTATTTTATATAACTCTAAAAAAGAAAAAATACTGCTGCTTCAAATACAATTTAGTTTTTTATCTTTTAGCATTTTGTATTATCCTTTAAAAAAGGACTATGTTGGATGTATTTAGACATGAATTTTAAATAATATATCACAGTTATGCCTATA
This sequence comes from Eumetopias jubatus, assembly GCF_037043125.1. Lineage (NCBI taxonomy): Eukaryota > Metazoa > Chordata > Mammalia > Carnivora > Otariidae > Eumetopias > Eumetopias jubatus. Next base: position 53,739,097 of record NW_028274820.1, on the reverse strand, counting down.
TGAAGAGATAAATATAGGCAAAATAATGTTCAAAGTGTTTCTAAAATTTCTTCTCAATAAATATTTGATTCTTCTGAATCACTTTTTAACTCAGAGTCTTTAATGTCCGGTTTTTTGAGGAGCAAATGAACAATGACCAATGAGGAGCAATAGTGATGCAGCATTTCTTAAAATAATGAGATTTGTTCTAAGCCATATTGCTATATTAGGCCCTATAAAGTACTTGGTATTTGCAAAAAAATTGTGGAGTTGTAATTATTTTTATAGTTCATATTTGCCTTACTGATACAAATTGATACCCTAATTGTTCATATTGATGACTTAGTGACTATTCAATAACTTTCTGTTTCAGTGACAAATGTAGAATCTTTTCTACATTCTATAGTGTAGAATCTTTTTGATGCTATTTAAAATGCCAGTTAAGGGGCACCTGGGTGGCTCATTCTGTTGAGTGGTGGGTTCTGGTTTCAGCTCAGGTCATGATCTCAGAGTTCTGAGATAGAACCCCACATCTGGCTCCGCACTCAGCAGGGAGTCTCCTTGAGGATACTTTTTCTCTCTCCCTCTGCCCCTCCCCCCACTCATGAATCCTCTGCCAGTAAGTAGAAACATTCAGTTATTCTGCCTGGTTTCATTTTGAAGTTTGCAGTGAATTGCAGCTTTATTTTCCCTGTCTTAATTTAGACAGTAGGCTTCCTCCAACTTATTCTAATTCTAATCCAAAAGGAGCACCCTATTCAAAGGTGAGGCAGAGAACTTAAACCAGCTTCTAAGAATCTAGTTTGGGCTCTTACCTGTAAGCACACAAAAGTGTGCAGAACTATGAGTGTACAGTGCCTTTAAGCCATGCCTCTAGTGTAGATGGGAAGTATTTTGAATAAAACAGATTGGTCTGCAGCATAAGCATCATATTTCACAATGGAGAGATTTAGAAAAAGATTTTCTTCCAACCTCCCAAAGCAGGTACTATTTTAATACTCTTGTTGTTCAAATTTACATGCATATCATTAATAAATTTATTTTCAGCATATCCTATACTAAAGAATATGTTTTAACAAAATATTTCTTCTTAATTAGAAATCCATGTGTTAGATAATTTCACTTTTTCAAATGATTACATTTTAACATGATGGCAAGAAAAGGATAGATGGAAAAATAATAATTATTCCCTTGGTTTAGCATTCCTGAATGGGAAAATAGATTATGAAGTATTTTACAAAGGTATTTGCAACATGGTATGAGCTCATCCATCCAGTCATGTAACTTAAAGTATGATTGTCACAGGCAGGGTAATAACTCGGCAACATTTCAGAACTGTCATGAGGGAAACTGCTTATCATTCGCCAAATTCCATTCTTCCTTTTCCCATACAACAGAACTACGGTCATGCAGTTGACCAACAAACTGCATTTCCCTGCCTCTGTTGAAGTTACAAGTGGTCAAGTGATGAAAACCTTATCAATGGACTATGAATAGAAGTCGTGGACCTCAGATTTAAAACATTTATGTGCACCTTTTCCACATCCTCGTCTTCCTTACTCCTTGCTGGAAACTGGACCCAGGAGCAATCCAGTTTCCACCATACCAACGAAGACCATGGTGCCTATGGGCTATGCTGCAGGGGTTGGGAAGCTAAAGCCGACAGGCAAAATCTAGCCTGTGGTCTTCTTTTGTGTGGTTACCAGCTCAGCTAAGCATTATTTTATATTTTCAAAGGCTTTATAACAAAAGAGAAAAGGAGAAATACACACAACAAAGATGTATGTGGCTTATAAAGCCTAAATATTTATTATCTGGCCTTTAGAAAACGTTTACAAATATATGCCCCAAGGTATAGCAGACCAACAGCTTAGAAGAAATCCAAGTCTCTAAATGATGACAAAAAGCAAAGCTCTTCAGGCCGTCTAGGCAGTTTGTAATAGTCTATAACATGAAATAGAAATAAACTGGGAGAGGGGTCACATTATATAAGAAAGAACAGTATGAGTGATAGCTGAATTCTGACAAGAAACAGTGCGAGCAAGAAGACAATGAGACATCTTTAATCTTTAATGTGATGAAAAGAGAAAAGTTAACCAAGATTTGTCTATCCAGTGAAAATATCCTTCACTAATGAAGGTAAAATACCAACATTTTTAGAAAAACAGCTGAGAGAACTCATCTCCAGCAAAACTGTACAAGAAATGCACAGTGGTCTTAAAGCAAAGAAAATGATACCACATAAAATCCTGAATGGACAAAAAATGAAGACTCTCAGAAAAGACAAATATTTACAAAAACATAAAATACCTTTCTATTATAATTGTGTGTGTATGTGTGTGTGCGTTTGGTTTTAAATTTCTTTACAAAAATTATGGACTGCTAAAAGAAAAACAGTAATGTAGAGTTTATGGCATATATTGAAGAAAAATATAAGAATGAAAAAGACAGCAGGTGATGAAAAGAGTTTGTTGCAAGGTTTTAAAAATGTGAAGTAATATATGAAGTTAGGCTGAAGTAATGTGAAGATTCATATTGTATTCATATTCTTGAGAGTGAGAAGCCACCAAAAATAACAATAAGGTTCTAGATAAAAAAGCAACACAATAAAGAATGGTATGTTAAAAAATACAATATTCGTTCAAAAGGGGAAAAGGTAGCAAAGATAAATGAAATAAATAAAAAACAAACTTCTAAATGGAAGATTTAAACCTTGTAATAGTCTCATTATATTAAGTGCAAATTAATATACATGCTAGTTCCAGTTAAGAAACCCATTGTGTGGTGGGAGCAAGATGGCAGAGGAGTAGGAGAACTAGATTTCGTCTGGTCTCAGGAATTCAGCTGAATAGGGATCAAACCATTCTGAACACCTACAAACTCAACAGGAGATCAAAGAGGGCAGTAGCAACAACTCTCTGAACAGAGAAGCGACCACTTACTGGAAGGTAGGACGTGCGGAGAAGTGAATCCGAGGCGATATTCGGGAGGATAGACGGCGGGGGAGGGGCCTCCGTCAGCCACTTCTGGCAAGTGCTAGAGCCGCGGAGCACAAAATCGGACCTTTTAGAAGTTGGCTCTGCTGAGGGACGTCGCTGCAGTGGCTAAGCGGGGGGTGGAATCCTCCCAGGACAGTGTGGTCTCAGGACCCTTGGGGTCACAGAAAGACCGGGGGTGCCTGAGTGCGGCAGAGCTCCCAGGTATCGGAGCGGGGAAGCCAGCTGCAGAGATGGAGCCGAGGCGCGGGCTCTCAGCTCGGGGTTGCCATACACTGTGATCCGCGGCCCAGTGGGGCCACTGCTCCTCCAGCAGGGACCCAACAAGCGGCAGAGCTGGGGAGACTCCCCTTCCTTCCCGGGGAGGAGTGGCGCGGGAACGCACCGCAGGGATCTGCTGGGTTTGGAGACTCCACACGGGGTCGGGTGCCAGAGATACAAACGCTCGGTCACAGGCTGGGTGAGCACGGAGTGCAGCCGGAGACCAGGGAGACGGGAGTGACTGCTTTTCTCTGGGGGCGCACTGAGGAGCGGGGCCCCGAGTTCTCAGCTCCTCCGGGTGGAGATTGGGAGGCCACCATTTTCACCCTGGTCCTCCAAAGCTGTACCGAGAGCTTGCAGGGAACAAAAGCTCCTGAGAGCAAACCAGAGCAGCTTGCTTAGCCCAGACCAGCAAGGGCGGGGCAGTTCCGCCTCCCAGCAAAGACATTTGGGAACCACGGCAACAGGCCCCTCCCCCAGAAGATCAGCACGAACAGCCAGCAAGCCAAGACCAAGTTTACTGATCAGGGAGAACGGGAGAACTCCAGCGCTAGGGGAATACTGCACATAGAATTCATGGCTTTTTTTTTACCATGATTCATTAGTTCATCAAAATTAATTTTTTTAACTTTTTTTTTAATTTTCTCTTTCTCCCTTTTTCAACCAACATCTTATCAATCCCTTTTTTTAAAAAAACATTTTTTATTTTTCATTTTTAGAGTCATATTTTATCCCTTCATAGTAGTTACCCGTAGTTTTGGCATATATATATATAAGTTGTTCTCTCTTTAAAATTTTGAGATACAGTTTCTTCTAACAGATCAAAATATACCCTAAATCACTAGTGTATGGCTTTGTTCTAGTCTCCTGCCTGATCACATTCTCTCCCTTTTTTCTTTCTTTTTTTTTTTAAATCGTCTTTCTTTTTTCAAACAACTTATCTTACCAAGTCCTTTTATAAAATCTTTTATAATTTTCTTTACAGTCATCTTCCATCCCTTCATTGTATCAACCCTTATTTTGTACATATATGTCTTTCTTCCTTTAAAATTTTAGGAGGCACTTTTTCCTAACAGACCAAAATACGCCCAAAATCTAGTGTGTGGCACTGATCTATGCACTAGCCTGATCATATTTGATCATATTCTGCTTTTTTTGTATTCTTCTGTTTTTGTTTTTATCTTTTTTTTTTCTCTCTTTCTTTTTTCTTTCTTTCCTTTTCTTTTCCCCTGGTTTCAGGTCTTTTCTGATTTGTATACAATATATTTGCTGGGGATGTTGTTAACCTGTTAGCATTTTGTTCTCTCATTCATCTATTCTCCTCTGGACAAAATGACAAGACGAAAAAAATCACCTCAGCAAAAAGAACAAGAGGTAGTACCGCCAGCCAGTGACCTACTCAATACGGACATTAGTACGATGTCGGACCTAGAGTTCAGAATCATGACTTTAAAGATACTAGCTGGGCTTGAAAAAAGCGTGGAAGTTATTAGAGAAACCCTTTCTGGAGAAATAAAAGAACTAAAATCTAACCAAGTTGAAATCAAAAAGGCTATTAATGAGGTGCAATCAAAAATGGGGGCACTAACTGCGAGGATAAATGAGGGAGAAGAGAGAATCAGCGATATAAGACACCAAATGATGGAAAATAAAGAGGCTGAGAAAAAGAGAGAGAAACAAATACAGGATCACGAGGGCAGAATTCGAGAGATAAATGATACGATAAGACGAAACAACATTAGAATAATTGGGATCCCAGAAGAAGAAGAAAGAGAGAGGGGGGCAGAGGGTATATTGGAGCAAATAATAGCAGAGCACTTCCCTAATGTGAGGAAGGAAACAGGCATCAAAATCCAGGAGGCACAGAGAACCCCTCTCGAAATCGATAATAATAGGTCAACACCCCGACATCTAATAGTAAAACTTACAAGTCTCAGAGACAAAGAAAAACCTGAAAGCAGCTCGGGAGAAGAGATATGTAACCTACAATGGTAGAAATATTAGATTGGCAACAGACCTATCCACAGAGACCTGGCAGGCCAGAAAGGACTGGCAAGATATCTTCAGAGCACTAAACGAGAAAAATATGCAGCCAAGAATACTACATCCAGCTAGCCTGTCATTGAAAATAGAAGGAGAGATAAAAAACTTCCAGGACAAACAAAAACTAAAGGAATTTGCAAACACGAAACCAGCCCTCCAAAAAATATTGAAAGGGGTCCTCTAAGCAAAGAGAGAGCCTAAAAGCAGCATAGACCAGAAGGGAACACAGACAATATAGAGTAACAGTCACCTTACAGGCAATACAATGGCACTAAAGTCATACTTTTCAATAGTTACCCTGAATGTAAACGGGGTAAATGCCCCAATCAAAAGACACAGGACAACAGATTGGATTAAAAAAGAAGACCCATCCATATGCTGTCTGCAAGAGACTCATTTTAGACCCAAAGACACCCCCAGATTGCAAGTGAGGGGGTGAAAAACCATTTACCATGCTAATGGACACCAAAAGAAAGCCGGGGTGGCAATCCTTATATCAGACAAATTAGATTTTAAAACAAAGACTGTAATAAGTGTTGAAGAAGGACACTATATCCTACTTACAGGGTCTATCCAACAAGAAGATCTAACAATTGTAAATATCTATGCCCCTAACATGGGAGCAGCCAATTTTATAAGGCAATTAATAACAAAAGCGAAGAAACACATTGACAACAATCCAATAATAGTGGGGGACTTTAACACCCCCCTCACTGAAATGGACAGATCATCTAAGCAAAAGAACAACAAAGAAATAAAGACTTTAAATGACACACTGGACCAAATGGACTTCACAGACATATTCAGAACATTCCATCCCAAAGCAACAGAATACACATTCTTCTCTAGTGCCCATGGAACATTCTCCAGAATTGATCACATCCTAGGTCACAAATCAGGTCTCAACCGGTACCAAAAGATTGGGATCATTCCCTGCCTATTTTCAGACCACAATGCTTTGAAACTAGAACTCAATCACAAGAGGAAAGTCAGAAAGAACTCAAATACATGGAGGCTAAAGATCATCTACTAAAGAATGAATGGCTCAACCAGGAAATTAAAGAAGAATTAAAAAAATTCATAAAAACCAATGAAAATGAAACCACAACTGTTCAAAATCTTTGGGATACAGCAAAGGCAGTCCTGAGAGGAAAGTATATAGCAATACAAGCCTTTCTCAAGAAACAAGAAAGGTCTCAAATACACAACCTAACCCTACACCTAAAGGAGTTGGAGAAAGAATATCAAATAAAGCCTAAACCCAGCAGGAGAAGAGAAATGATAAAGATCAGAGCAGAAATCAATGAACTAGAAACCAAAAGAACAGTAGAACAGATCAACGAAACTAGGAGCTGGTTCTTTGAAAGAATTAACAAGATTGATAAACCCCTGGCCAGACTTATCAAAGAGAAAAAAGAAATGACCCAAATCAACAAAATCATGAATGAAAGAGGAGAGATCACAACCAACAGCAAAGAAATACAAACAACTATAAGAACATATTATGAGCAACTCTATGCCAGCAAATTAGATAACCTGGAAGAAATGGGTGCATTCTTAGAGATGTATCAACTACCAAAATTGAACCAGGAAGAAATAGAAAACCTGAACAGACCTATAGCCACTAAGGAAATTGAAGCAGTCATCAAAGATCTCCCAAAAAACAAAAGCCCAGGGCCAGATGGCTTCCCAGGAGAATTCTCTCAGACATTTAAAGAAGAATTAATAGCTATTCTCCTGAAACTGTTCCAAAAAATAGACATGGCAGGAAAACTTCCAAACTCATTTTATGAGGCCATCATTACCTTGATCCCAAAACCAGACAAAAGCCCCATCAAAAAGGAGAATTACAGACCAATATCCTTGATGAACATGGATGCAAACATTCTCACCAAAATACTAGCCAATAGGATCCAACAGTACATTAAAAGGATTATTCACCATGACCAAGTGGGATTTATCCCTGGGCTGCAAGCTTGGTTCAACATCCACAAATCAATCAACGTGATACAATACATTAACGAAAGAAAGAGCAAGAATCATATGATCCTCTCAATAGATGCAGAAAAAGCATTTGACAAAGTATAGCATCCTTTCTTGATCAAAACTCTTCAGAGTATAGGGATAGAGGGCACATACCTCAATATCATAAAAGCCATCTATGAAAAACCTACAGCGAATATCATTCTCAATGGGGCAAAGCTGAGAGCTTTTCCCCTAAGGTCAGGAACGTGGCAGGGATGTCCACTATCACCACTGCTATTCAACATAGTATTAGAAGTCCTAGCCACTGCAATCAGACAACAAAAAGAAATCAAAGGCATCCAGATCGGCAAAGAGGAAGTCAAACTCTCACTCTTTGCAGATGATATGATACTGTATGTGGAAAACCCAAAAGACTCCACCCCAAAACTGCTAGAACTCATACAGGAATTCAGTAACGTAGCAGGATATAAAATCAATGCACAGAAATCAGTGGCATTCCTATACACCAACAACAAGACAGAAGAGAGACAAATCAAGGAGTCGATCCCATTTACAATTGCACCCAAAACGGTAAGATACCTAGGAATAAATTTTACCAAAGGGGCAAAGGATCTGTACTCAGAAATCTATAAAATACTCATGAAAGAAATTGAAGAAGACACAAAGAAATGGAAAAACGTTCTATGCTCATGGATTGGGAGAACCAACATTGTGAAGATGTCAAGGCTAGCTAGAGGAATCTACACATTCAATGCAATCCCCATCAAAATACCATCCACTTTTTTCAAAGAAATGGAACAAATAATCCTAAAATTTGTATGGAACCAGAAGAGACCCCGAATAGCCAGAGGAATATTGAAAAAGAAAAGCAAAGCTGGTGGCATCACAATTCCGGACTTCCAGCTCTATTACAAAGGTGTCATCATCAAGACAGTATGGTCCTGGCACAAAAACAGACACATAGATCAATGGAACAGAATCAAGAGCCCAGAAATGGACCCTCAACTCTATGGTCAACTTATCTTTGACAAAGCAGGAAAGAATGTCCAATGGAAAAAAGACAGTCTCTTCAACAAATGGTGTTGAGGACATTGGACAGCCACATGCAGAAGAATGAAAGTGGACCATTTCCTTACACCACACACAAAAATAGACTCCAAATTGTTGAAAGACCTAAAGGTGAGACAGGAGTCCATCAAAATCCTAAAGGAGAACACAGGCAGCAACCTCTTCGACCTTAGCCACAGCAACTTCTTCCTAGAAACATCACCAAAGGCAAGGGAAGCAAGGGCAAAAATGAACTATTGGGACTTCATCAAGATAAAAAGCTTTTGCACAGCAAAAGAAACAGTCCACAAAACCAAAAGACAACTGACAGAATGGGAGAAAATGTTTGCAAATGACATATCCGATAAAGGGCTAGTCTCCAAAATCTATAAAGAACTTATCAAACTCAACACCCAAAGAACAAATAATCCAATCAAGAAATGGGCAGAAGACATGAACAGACATTTCTGCAAAGAAGACATCCAAATTGCCAACAGACACATGAAAAAGTGCTCAACATTGCTCGGCATCAGGGAAATCCAAATCAAAACCTCAGTGAGATACCACCTCACACCAGTCAGAACAGCGAAAATTAACAAGTCAGGAAAGGACAGATGTTGGCAGGGATGTGGAGAAAGCGGAACCCTTCTACACTGTTGGTGGAAATGCAAGCTGGTGCAACCCCTCTGGAAAACAGTATGGAGGTTCCTCAAACAGTTGAAAATAGAGCTACCATACGATCCAGCAATTGCACTACTGGGTATTTACCACAAAGATGCAAATGTAGGGATCCAAAGGGGTACGTGTACCCCAATGTTCATAGGAGCAATGTCCACAGTAGCCAAACTGTGGAAAGAGCCAAGATGTTCATCGACAGATGAATGGATAAAGAAGATGTGGTATATATACACAATGGAATATTATGCAGCCATCAAAGGAATGATATCTTGCCATTTGCAATGATGTGGATGGAACTGGAGGGTGTTATGCTGAGTGAAATAAGTCAATCAGAGAAAGACATGTATCATATGACCTCACTGATATGAGGAATTCTTAATCTCAGGAAACAAACTGAGTGTTGCTGGGGTGGTGGGGGGTGGGAGGGGTGGGGTGGTTGGGTGATAGACATTGGGGAGGGTATGTGCTATGGTGAGCGCTTTGAATTGTGCAAGACTGTTGAATCACAGATCTGTACTTTTGAAACAAATAATGCAACATATGTTAAGAAAAAAGAAAAAGAAGAAGATAGCAGGTGGGGAAGAATGAAGGGGATTAAGTCAGAGGGGGAGACGAACCATGAGAGACGATGGACTCTGAAAAACAAACTGAGGGTTCTAAAGGGGAGGAGTGTAGGGGGATGGGTTAGCCTGGTGTAGGGTATTAAAGAGGGCACATTCTGCGTGGATCACTGGGTGTTATGCACAAACAATGAATCATGGAACACTACATCAAAAACTAATAATATAGGGCGCCTGGGTGGCTCAGTTGGTTAAGCCACTGCCTTCGGCTCAGGTCATGATCCTGGAGTCCCAGGATCAAGTCCCGCATCGGGCTCCCTGCTTGGCGGGGAGTCTGCTTCTCCCTCTGACCCTATCCCCTCTGATGTGCTCTCTCTCTCTCATTCTCTCTCTCTCAAATAAATAAATAAAATCTTTAAAAAAAAAACTAATAATATAATATATGGTGATTAACAGAACAATAAAAAAATTAAAAAAAAAAGAAACCCATTGCGTGACTGGATAAAAGAGAAAGATTTGTCTATATATGGTTTACATATTTTAACGAGAAATCCACAAATTGTTTGCAAGTGAGAGTTAAAATATATTATGGAAGCTCTAAACACCAGGCTAATATGGCTCTGTTAATTTCTGCCAAATTAGAATGCAAAATAAAAACTATTACTAATGAATGAAAGCAGATATTTCATAATGATAAAAATATCAATTTATTAAGATATAACAAATTCAAATTATGTATGCATTTAATAATAGAGCTTCAAAATACAAGACACAAGGGAGGGGAAGGACAAATTCATGATTACAGTTGAGGGAAGAGCAGACAAAGAAATCAGGGAAAATATGGGATATTGAACAATATGAACAGCCAGCATTTTGGTATGCTCATAGAACAATTCATTAAAAAGAAAAAAAATATTATGAACTAGGAGATGAGGGAGAATTGCTAAAGATTTTTTCTTGAGTTGAATAAGTTGGGCTGCCATATGTAGAAGGTTTTCCATGAGCTTCCAGGCACCTTCCTCCAAATTATTCACCGTAGTGTTGAAGGAAGTGGAGATCTTATGTGGTGGTTTCCCTATAATTCCTGTACTTGTTCTGATTTCTTAAATACTAACAGAAGTTTTCTTAACCTTTACTTTGCCCATCTTTTCAAATCCCTGTATTGAATTCTTTTCTTCTTAAAATACCTAAAGCAGTTTTTGTTTTTGTGACCAAATTCAATATGGTATATCATAATGTGTGGGGTACAGAGACTGATAAATTGTTGACTTTATCTATTTGAATTGTTGAATTTATGAGTCTGTGCAGGTTCTCTCCCAATTGTTTATATTTTCTCGGTGAAGGGGAAAGTAAGGTCACCAGCTGAGAGTAAGGGGGAGGGAGGAAGTGAAAGAGGAAAAGATTTGAAAAAGTTCTTTAAGAGTCTGATTAAAGCATGGACTCTAATGGCTGGGCCACATAAAGAGTGCTCATTTATGGTTCTGGATTTAAGTCTGGTAAATGTGAGTTTGTGGCTTTCCTCAGCCACATTTATAGGCCAGAGGTAAAATTTGTAAGATAATTGACTGGAAGGTCCAAACAGTGAGGAGTTCTCAGCTTTGTCCGGACATTAGACTTCCTTGAGATTTTAAACAATAACAATGCCTGCTCTCTTCCCCAACGATCCTGATTTAATTGTCTTAGGGTGGAGTCTGATCATCAGAAAAATTTAAAGCTACCTATAGGATCCCAGTGTAAGAACATGGTTGAGGCCCTTTTTTAGGCTACGAAAATTCCTGAGTTCAGGATCTGTGTCCTATTAATATTTTTATTCTCAGTGGTTGCACAAAGTAGGTGATCAAAAATGTTAGCAGAACTGAAGAGTAAATCCATGAAAAGTCAGGCTTCGGCAACCGATTTTCATCTCTAATTCCTTCCTTTTAATGACTTCTCACAACATTTCCTGTAGTTGATTGGATATAAAGGTAGCCATGCAATTCCTTACATTTCTATGGGAAAATGAGCCATTAAAATGCTAAGGATGAAGAATCTGTGGCACAGGATCTCACAGATTGGTGTCAGAGATAATCTACTGCCTCATACATAAATACCTGAGATAGAGTTGGCTTGTTGGACAACAAACCTATTTCCTCTTCTTCTTTAGTGCATAGCTAGACTACACCTCCTTGTCTCACTCCCAGAAGATACAGCCATGAGACAGAATTCTAACCAATGAAATGGTTAAGATGCAGTCATTAGGGTACACCCTAATTCTTATTACTGGTGTCCTTATAAGAAGAGGGGAATTTGGACATAGAAACTCACAGAGAGAACACCATGCAAAGACCAAAGTAGAGACTGGAGTGATGCATCTACAAACCAATGAATACCCAGGATTGTAGTTGTCCCCAGAAACTGAAAGAAAGGCATGGGATGGATTCTCTCCCAGAGCACTCAAATGGAACCAAATCTGCTGACACATTGATTTTTGACTTCTAGCTTTCAGAACTGTGAGACAATAAATTTTTGTGGTTTTAAGCCATCTAATTCTGAAATAATTTGTTATGACAGCCCTAGGAAACTCATACACCTTTGTATGCCATAATGTCAAGTTGCTATGGTTTTTAGCATATTATATATCAATGAGAGAATAAAAGCAAATGAATGAATAGCTTGTTTCCCTTTTCTTTGCAAACAGTAAAAAAATTAAAAATGATTTGTATTTTATCAGCACCTACGTCAAAACTTTTTTTTTTTTTTTTTGCCGGTGAATCATTGATTGCCTAGGATGTCAAGAATGTTTAACTTCTTTGTGAAAGTTAGCATGAGAAGTCTTTGTTTTATTTTTTTCTCTGACATATAGTTTACTTAAGTGCATTTTCTACCTGATTACTTCCTTTGCATGGAAGATAGCAAAATGACCTAAAACTGCCCCAGGGGCTTCAGAACTGCTGACACTTAGACTTCCAAGAAACTGGGCCCTCAAACTAATTTTTCTCAGGTTCCCAAAAGATAAAAATATTAAGTATGAGTCACAGTGAATGTTAATTCCCTGACCCTCTTTATTCCTATTCTGTTCCTGCTCTTTCCTGGAGCTCTTCACACAGATACAGCTAAGGAAAGAAGGGTGAGGTTATTTTCCCTCTGTCAGCTGTATGATAGAAAATTACTGCCCCCCTCTTTTTTTTTACTGTTCACTTCTTTAGAGAAGTGGAATTAAATAAGGAATCCGAGGTAATATAACATTAAGAATATTTTCCCTTTATTATCCAAAAAACCATCCTGGAAGGAAGATGATAACACATTTTCACTACTTAAATACAGATGAGTAATTGTAGCCTTGCAAGTGGCATTTGTTCTTGTTTTAGGAAAGTGTCCATCATTAAATACTTTATCGAATTAAATATATTAGCACTGGTAAAAGACATCATTTTATTTCAAGTGTCATTTTGCAGCTAGGAAAAAAAAAACAGGAAAAATCACAAATGGTTGTGCCTGTGGGGATAGATTATGCCAAGGGAGAACAAGAAACTAAGTTCAACTAAATTTATGCATACTGGGTCCTACTGCTCTTCAATGAATATATTTAACTCAGAGTAGTTTTTCCTGGATTTTCCTACAGTGAAGAATAGTGACATAAAGCATAACATAAGATATTGCTCCTGAATTGGCTTAGTTTGTGTTGTGGATGCTTTGCAGAATCCGTTCAGGATGGAGACCCTAATTCTCCCAGGTAATGGGAATGTTGGTTACTGAGGGCTCTTAGCTGTGTCCCTCTGCCATACCTGCTGTGGGGAGGCTTGGAGAGGCAGCCTGTTTCCAGTGACTGGTTGATGCAGGGATATTAAAGTCCCGGGTATCTTCCTCAAGGTGATACAACTTTGAAGGACACCAACTCCATAGTTTTCCATGGGATTGTCTAGGACCTTTGTGTGATTGCATTAAAGTTCAACTTCTATCCTGTGTTCTTCACTCACTGACTAGTGTTGATCTTTGGAAGACTCCCTCCAAAATCTCAGAATCTCAATCTGTTTTTCAGGTAGCCAAGTCTTAACAGTTTATAAATTCAAGAAACACAAGACAAATAGCAAAGGATAATGAATAATGATAGTGAATAGTGGTACTGATAGTGAATATTGATGGTGATACTGAATACTAACAGTGAAGGACACTGATGTCTGATCTAGTATATATATATTAGATAAAATAACAATTCCTCAAAGATATCCATGCTCTAATACCTGGAACGGCTCAATGTAATCACAAGGGGCTTTGAAAGTAGAGAAAGAAGGCAGAAGAAATCAGAGAAAGGTACGTGACAATGGAAACAAAGTCAAAGTGATATGAGAAGGTCTCAACCCACTGCTGCTGGCTTTGAAGATGGTAAAAGGAGACCACAAGCCAAGGGATGCCAGTAGCCTCTAGAACCATATGATCCTTCCAATAGATGCAGAAAAAAACATTTGAAAAAGCTCAGTATCCATTCATGATAAAACAGTTGATAAAGTACATCATCCATTCATGAAAAAACATTTGATAAAGTACAACATCCATTCATAATAAAAAAAAAAAATCCTCAACAAACTGCAGAGTTAGAATTTCTCCCCTAGAGCCTCCAGAAAGACGTGCAGCCTGCCAACAGTTTGATTTTAGGACTTCTAACCTGAAGAACAGTAAGATAATAAATTTGTGTTGTTTTAAGCCATGAAGTTTGTAGCATTTTGTTACAGCAGCAATAGAAAATCAATACATTTCTTGTGCATGTTCAAATATGTGAGTTATGTAGTAAAATCAGTGTCAACATATTATGATCATCAACATTGGATAATGTGGTCTGGCTAGAGTACTGAACTTGCACTGAGTCAATTCTTCACTGCCTCTACCATTTTGGTGATCAAATTTCATTCTTAACCACCCATGCTTGACACGATCTACAATTAGCTCACCATACCTGAATGTGTCTTGACATACAATTAGAGGTTCAGAACATCATGGTGTTAGGATGACAATGTCAGGTGGCTTCAGAGGATCATCTTTATAGTTTTTTGGACCTAGATCCAAATTCCAACACCATCATTTACTACCTATGTGACTCTAAGTCAGTTACCCAATTTATCTGTACCTCCTTTCTTCATATATCAAATTGGGGTAATATATAACTTGTGCAACAAAACAAACCTCAACAAATTCAAGAAGATCGAAATCATTCTATGCATATTTTCTGACCACAACTCTATGAAACTAGAAGTCAACCATGAAAAAAATCTGGAAAGACCACAAATACAGGGTGGTTAAATAACATGACACCAAATAATGAATGGGTCAACCAGGAAATCAAAGAAGAAATTAAAAAGTACATGAAAGCAGATGAAAATGAAAACAGAATGGTCCAAAACCTCTGAGAGACAGAAAATCCCATTCACTATTGCACCAAAAACAGTAAGATACCTATGTATTGAATGGAGCACTGGGTGTTATACACAAACAATGAATCATGGAACACTACATCACACTGCACCAAAAACTAATGATGTAATATATGGTGATTAACATAACAATAAAAAATAATAATAAAAAAAACTAATGATGTAATGTATGGTGATTAACATAACATAATAAAAAAAACGAAAGAAGAAAATCATAAGGAAGAAAAAAAAAAGATACCTATGAATAAACCTAAACAAAGAGGTGAAAGACCTATACTCTCAAAACTATAAAACACTGATGAAAGAAATTCAAGACAACACAAAGAAATGGAAAGACATCCCATGCTCATGGATTAGAAGAACAAATATTGTTAAAATGTCTATTCTACCCAAAGCAATCTACACATTTAATGCAATCCCTATCAAAATACCACCAGCATTTTTCACAGACCTATAACAAACAATCCTAAAATTTGTATGGAACCACAAAAGACCCCAGCGAGCCCAAGCAACCCTGAGAAAAAAAAACAAAGCTGGAGGAATCAAAATTCCAGCCTTCAAGTTATATTTCACAGCTGTAGTAATCAAAACAGTAAGGTACTGAGATAGAAATAGACCATAGATCAATAAAACAGAGTAGAAAATCCAGAAATGAACCCACAATTATATGGTCAATTATTCTTCAATAAAGCAGGAAAGAATAGGCAATGGGAAAAAGAAAGTCTTCAACAAACGGTGTTGGGGAAATTGGACAACATGCAAAAGAATGAAACTGGACCCCTTTCTAACACAATACACAAAAATAAATTCAAACTGGATTAAAGACCTGAATGTGAGACCTAAAACCATAAAAATCCTAAATCACAGGTAGTAACTTCTTTGACATCAGCCGTAGCAACTTCTTTCAAGGTATATCTCCTAAAGCAATGGAAACAAAAGCAAACATAAACTATTGGGACTATATCAAAATAAAAAGCTTCTGCACAGTGAAGGAAACAACAAAATTAAAAGGCAGCCTACAGAACGGGAGAATATATTTGCAAATGACATAACTGATAAAGGGTTAGTATCCAAAATATATAAAGAACTTATAAAACTTAACACTCAAAAAACATATAATCCAATTAAGAAATGGGCAGAAGAGGGGCACCTGAATGGCTCAGTCAGTTAAGCATCCTACTCTTGATTTCAGCTCAGGTCATGATCTCAGGATTGTGAGATTGAGTCCAAAGTCTGGCTCCATGCTCAGCCAAGACTCTGCTTGAGACCCTCTGTCTCCCTCTGTCCTTCCCCCCACTCATGCACGTGATCTCTAAATAAATAAATAAATAAATAAATAAATAAAATCTTAAAAAAAAAAATGGACAGAAAACATGAACACACATTTCTCCAAAGAAGACATCCAGATAACCAACAGACACATGAAAAGAGGCTCATTATCACTCATCGTCAGAGAAATGCAAATCAAAACTACAATGAGATATCATCTCACATCTCTCAGAAGGGCTAAAATCAAAAACATAAGAAATAACAGGTATTGGTGAGGATGTGGAGAAAAAGGAATTCTCTGCACTGTTGGTAGGAATGCAAACAGGTGCAGCCACTGTGGAAAACAGTATGGAGGTTCCTCCAAAAGTTAAAAATAAAACTGCTCTATGATCTAGCAATTGGACTACTAGGTATTTACCCAAAGAATACAAAAATACTAATTCAAAGAGAGACATGCACCCCTTTGTTTATAGCAACATTATTTACAATAGCTAAGATATAGAAGCAGCCCAGGTGTCCATCAACTGATGAATGGGCAAAGAAGTCACACACACACACACACACATACACACACAAACACACCAAGGAATACTATTGAGCCATAACAAAGAATGAAATCTTGCCATTTGTAATGACGTGGATCGAGCTAGTGAAATAAGTCAGTCAAGGACAAATACCATATGATTTCACTCATATGTAGAATTTTAGAAAACAAGCAAAGGGGAAAAAAATAGAGATGAAGGAACAGACTCTGAATTATAAAGAACAAACTGATGGCTACAAGATGGGAGGTGACTCAGTGGATGGGGGAAATAGGTGATGGGGATTAAGGAGTGCATTTGTGTTGAGCACAGGGTGTTGTACTAATGTATTGGATCATTAAATTGTTCACCTGAAACTAATATAACACTATATGTTAACTAACCAGAATTAAAATAAAAACTTAAAAAATATATAAGTTGTGCAAACTCATTATATCTATTAAATTACATCACATTCTTACACAGTGTCTGGCACAGACAGGCACTTAATAAACATTAGTTATTTTTATTATTACAACATAGTTCAATGGTTCATTTATTCAACAAATATTTTGTGAGCCCCAACTGTGTTTAAGAATTGTTTTTCCAACTTGCTTAATTATCACATTGAGATAGAACTGAAATTTATCTTGAAGATTGGAAAATCTCAGGTCACAGATAAAATGCCTATTACTATGTCCAGAATTAATATTTATTTAATGTTTAATACATTAAATAATTCATTAACAAATGACTTTGATCATTTTTATTCAGTGTGGACTGGCTTCATGTTATCCATTTGAGGCTGTATGAAAAAAGTTTGTACCAGCCAAAAACACATAAACCACACACACAATTTGTGAAGAATACAGCATTTTTCCTAAAGTCCTTGAAAAAAAATGTGATTGTAGTAGGCTTCATTGAAAATGGAGGGGAAAACTTCAGAGCATTTGAGGTTATGACCGAATATGTATTTTTACCCTTAGATTATTTGACTAAAACAGCATATGCACATTCAGTGTTTTATTAAAAGGCACATTCCTGTTCAGAGACATAACAGATCCATTTGCAGTGGAAGAATTTTATTTATTTTTCTATTGCAAATTCTGCCAGAACCACATGGAAAAAGACCAAAAGATTTATTACCTTTATAAATCTATTCACCTAGTTTTGAAAGACTTTTCTCTAAATACCATTTAAAGTAATTTTATTCTTTTCAATTCCTATTGAAGAGTTTATAGGTAATATCATCAAAGGAACAATTATCAAAATGTAAGACAAATAGTATAACTACATAGGCTCAATAAATCAAATGCAAAGAAAAATATGTTTTATTAATCAAAATAGTTGAAAAAAAGGAAAAGTGAAGGAATTTTTTTGTGAGATCTAAAGGGTCTTTATAGGGATGAATAACTATGGTGTGTGGGTATGTAAGTCTTTATTTCATTTACAAAGAGAGGGCCCAGTGAAATCACACACAAAAGGGAAAGAAAGAATAGGAAATGCTTGCCTTAGTAGGCCTGTATTATGATGGTTAAAGTCTCTATTCTCAGTGGAGAATAGTGCCATCAATGATTTTGAACATGGCTAAAATATAATTCTTTAGGTATTTCAGCAGATTCCAAAACCAATTCCACAACCTTGTAACATTAAGGCTAAAATGAAATTATTTACAAAATTGTAAGAGAGCTTGAGAAGCCTTCAAAATAGGGTAGTAGAAACTTCTAACTTTATAGAAAAGGAAATTGAAGTCTGAAGAGATGTACTACAATCCAATTTATGAGTCACTCAAAATTAGAAGATCCAATATTTTGTTGCTGAACTTTGTTTTTGACTCCTCATGTGTTATCCAATTTTATCACCACCTCATTTAACAGGCTTAGTTGAAAATGACTTTTGACTATTTTCCAAGATCCAGTCCACATTCAAGTGAAATTTGCTTCTAAAGTTTTCCCAGGAATGTGTCCCAAGGCTTTGAAAGTAATTCTAAATAAGAGCAACAAAGTGTTTCCAGGGCAAGATACTATTGTCTTGAGCAGCACTGTCCAATAAAAATATTTTCTAATAGATACATTCAAAAAGTGAAAAGAAACATGAATAAATTTTAGTAAGATATTTTAATTCAACATATCAAACATATAATCGTTTCATCATGTAAACAATGTTAAAGTTTTTAATTGGTATTTTGTATTGTTTTCATACTCAGTCTACAAAATCAGCATAAATTTTACATTCACACTACATCTCAATTTGGATTA
This sequence comes from Eumetopias jubatus, assembly GCF_037043125.1. Taxonomy (NCBI): domain Eukaryota; kingdom Metazoa; phylum Chordata; class Mammalia; order Carnivora; family Otariidae; genus Eumetopias; species Eumetopias jubatus. The sequence continues at coordinate 53,720,094 of NW_028274820.1, read as the reverse complement.
GATGTATTTCAAGTGCTCAATAGCCAATTGTGGCATGTGGCTACCATGTTGTACAATACAGATCTAGAATGACAATCATTATTCAAATTCTGCATTAAAATTATTTTCTTTTAAGATTTATTTATTTTAGAGAGAGAGAGTAGGGGAGGGGAAGAGGGAGAGGGAGAGAGAGTACCCAGGAGACTCCCCACTGCACAGAGCCCATTGAGGGGCTCAGTCTCACAACCATGACCTGAGCCAAAATCAAGAGTTGGATGCTCAACTGACTGAGACAACCAGGTGCCCCAAATTCTGCATTAAAATTAAACTTGAGTTTAATTATAAGCATGAATAGCTGTTGAACAAATATTCAGTTGGCAATTTTGGATTTCCTAAATAGTAAAAACTACTCTGTTCTCATGTTCTGGATTTCATATTATACGTGTTTTGAATCCTTCATGTCTTTTTTTTTTTCCCCTTTTATTTATCTTTCCCCTTTTCTGCTGTGTTCTGGGAGAATTCTTTTAATTGTCCTTCTAATCCACTGGCTTAATTTTCCATAATATCTTATCAGGTTTTCACGGTCTCCATTGCACATATAAATTCAATAATTTTATTTTTTAATGAGGCACTATTTCTTGATCTCAGAGTATTCTCTTTGATAGATTTAATTTACCCTTGAGTATCCCTGATATTATATGTGGCATATTATTACTTTTCCTCCTTCTTTTGATTTATTTCATTTGACTCCTCAGAATAAGTTTCCCTTCTTCTGTACTATGAAATCTTTGCCTAAATATTATATTGGTAACTGGTAATTGCCAGTGCTGTGGTAAAAAAGTAGAATAATATGTGGGTTAAACTGACTTTAGTTCACACTTGAGGCATAAGTAAGTGGTGTTTGAAGCAATGAAGTGCATGGCTTCACCATCAAGGGGTTTCAAATAACTAAATATACACCAGAGGGAACATCAACATAAAGATTGTTGGAAATCAGTTTGGTGAATTTTAGTGACCCTCAAGATAGGGGGTTCACCAGAATGGCAGCATATCCCTGGCATGAACAATATATAAATATCCAGTATGCCCAGGTGCTGAACACCTTTAGCATAACGGATGATATCTAGAACTCTGCATAGTCCAGGATCTGTCTTGCACAGAGGACTGTGTGGTCAAATTCAACTACAAACCAGACCGATGTTGCTGTCAGATGTGTTTGCTTTCAACTTTGAATGAATTTCTTAGGCAAGGGCCTCATCAGTGTGCCAGAGGACAGAGAATACATTCATCTCCAAGTGTGCAAGAACATGTTGTTTGAGTGGTTTTGCATCTTTTGTTAGGAAATGTGGTTCATTCGGCAAATTTTGTGTAAATTTACTCTCATTTTAACAGACCACCTGATAACCAGATGCTATCCAGTATATACTCTCAACTCCAGTCTCGAGGGGCCACCAACTGTTGAACAGCCATTTGGATCAGGTCAGTTTAAAATGATAGGTTCAGTCTTATTTTCGCATTCCTTTTTTAATCTTTACAAAGAAAATTCTGTAATTCTGTTACTGTCATGTAAGTACCTGTTAAATATTATGTGGGTTTCTGTGAAAGTATCATTCTCAAAAGAGAAAAAGGGAAGTGCATCCCTTCTCTAGTTTTATTTGGTGGCTTGTATTGCTAGTGAGGTGTAGAGAGGGAGTACTTAGTTGGGGCAACTAAGAAGTAGGAAGGTATTTGTTATGGTATCCTGACGAATCTCATTTTCTCTGAGTAGCATGCCTGACTATCCAGGTAATGTACCTGAGGTAGATGGGCATTCCTCTTAGACAATCTCCATGATAAAAGGTGGGGTCAAGATTGTTTCTGTGACATCTTGCAATAATTGCTCACAATTTCTGTCTCTCACTGTTTTCTCCTCTCTGTATCAGGGTCGTCTCCCATGTAGCCATGGCTCCTTGGAGTTGCAAGATATTATAGACCAGAAAAGGTCAAGAAGGTTTGAAGACTCTTAAAGAGTTTTCACTGACTACATGGTAATTTCTATTCCATGAAGGAAAGGCAGAAAAAGATTTTTAAAACCTTAGTATTACAAAATATTCCCCAGTATCATTTCACTATTGCCTCTTCCTGTCATACTTCAGTCCAATCAATTCCATTAAATAACGGAGGTCAAATGTATATAACTCTCTTCAATTATCTTGTCTCCGTCCTTGGCCTATAAGTACAGCATTATATTTGAGATGATCCAGGATTATATCAATTCTACAGATCTCAGAACCTGGGTCCCTACAGAGCCATATAAAAAATTAAGAGATTAAAAAACCATATTTAAAAAAATAAAATTTGTAACTCTACTCTTGTTACTTTCTGAGATAGCAGAAACATTCTAAAATGTTTATTAGTGAGTAAAGGGAAGTCATTATACAACTGTAGGGCCATTCAGAGCAAATACTCATCTTAAAAACATAATGACAGATTAGATCAATCCTTTGCAAGAAAAGAAATTTGTATTTTGTATTTGCATTCACAATTTGCTAGTTAATTGCAATTATATTTTAATATTAAGCATCCTTATAATTAATATATTGTCTTATTGCAGGCCTTCAGAGTTTTAATTAATAGTCTTTTACATTTTCAAAAATGATAGTTATTCTTTTATTTCATATGTATTTAGTCAGTCATTGAAGATTTAAGAAGGGGGAAAGTTCAGGTTAAATAAAATTAAAATCCCAACTTGAAAAACACACCAGAGGCCACTTAAAATTCTTAACATTTTTATCAACTCTAACTTCAGATATTTGTTGTTTAATGACTTTACTTTTTCTTTCTATGCCCTGGGAAAAAAGTTGGAAATGTTTTAATACCGATAAAGCCTTAGATTTACTCTTTTGATTAAGATTAACTGTCAGAAAACGTCTGCACAGTCTCACTGTATGCCCAATGCACAGTGTTCTGTCAAGGCGTTTTCTCTCAAGCATGAATTAACAATATGAAAAACTGCTTGATTACATGATTGCCGACTCGGCTCAGAAAGGAAACTGATTTCATCTTCTCACGTCTATGGTTTCATTTGGAAAAGTCTTAAAATGTGTACTCCTTATGCATGAAAAAATAGCCTGACACATCATCTTTTATTTACTCAGTATGGAGTTCCCTATTTTGAATATGTGGATTCTAACAGGATCAGATTGTTTTCCCTTGTGATGATCTTGTAATGAGAAGGCTCATAACTGGAGGAGTAATTGATTGAAAAGAACTGGAAGTCTCCAAAAAAAATATATGTATATGTATGTATATATATATAAAATCAAAGAAACAAAAACATCCTGGAACCATTTACCCCAAATGACTCTGAAATGATACTTTATTTTCGAATGAAAATAAAAGTAAAACGTGATGCCTTTTTTTGCTCAAAATATTTTAAGGCCTCATATTTGAGGCCTCATGAAAGATGGATTGTTTGAGTTATTTGTGAGGATTGCAGCAACAGAAGCAAAAGCGTGTAGATCAGGTGGAATGAACATGGATGTCAAAAAGGCATCTGTCAGGGGGAGAATTCTAAATGCTGATAGTTCTCACTTCCAATTATAGCAGCAGGGACAGTATAAAAATTGTTGCAATGAAATCCAAGGCCTATGCTCAGCTGACAGTCTTTCTTGTGTTGCTTTCTCTTTTAGCAAATGAGTCCTTCCAGGAGCTATGTTTCGTGTAAAGATTTTAGATTTATGCATATGGATTTTCCCTTATCTACAGTATAGTATGTTATTACATGTGACCAGCTAATTTCTCCTTGAGTCTTTTCACATTACAAGACAGAATTCTGGACATTCAAAATCAAGTGGTTAGCTGTTACACTTCTGGTAACTTCAGTAAAGCCTTGAAATATGGAAGCTACAGGTACACCTACTTGAAGGGTGGTGAATCTTAATAGCGGTGAAAATAATGCAGAAATAGGCCAACAAATCTCATTAACATTCCATCCTAGTAAAGCAAACAAACAGTTATTAAGATAAAACTCAGCGGAAGTTGAACAGACTTTTTCCCTTTAATCCAAGTGTGTGATTTCTCTGGAACTGTAGATTTAGAAAGAATATGCTATTATTTCATTTGCAGACATATACGTCAATGTACTCAAACTCAGTGACCAAGGAAATTTATAGAAATGTTTCTTAGCTTTAATTTTAGGTCAAAGGGACAAAAGTAGAAGGAACAAATTCACACAAGAATTTATTTTAAAAAAGAAATACAGGCTTTTACAGATGGAATGACAGTTCACCTGTCCCTTTCTTGCATCTTCTTCATCTACATATGTGGAGTGCTACACCAGGAAAGTGACTACATAAAGCTATAGCGTAGTGACACCATGAAGACCTTAATTAGTTAAGAAAGTCAATTATGTTTAATATTTTATTTTTCTCACTATGAAAGGAAAGCAATAAAATATCTGATATCTGATAAATAAATTTAATCACAAGGTTTGAACCCAAAGGGTAGCATGGAATTAATCAACACAGTTAAACTAAGCACTTTATTCAATTGAGGTTTAAAATCATACTTATTGTATTATTATTTAGGCTTATTTTTAATAAATTTTGTGAAGATAACTATATATTTGAGAATGTGAAAAATATTCTAACCGAAATTTTCTAAAGGAAAAACACATGGGCTCATAGTTGATGAGTACAATAAAATATTTTTCTTTTAACCTTTTCTGTTTTATCTAGCTTGATCATCTATTTGAGGAAAAGCTCTTGAAAAGCTTTTTAATAAGGAATAAAGTATCCCTTTCCAAAAGGCACAGTTCTAAGGATTTAGAAATGTGGTCCTGAGGATTAGAAAGAATTTACTCAGGGGGGAAATTATATAGTGATTAGAGCACATTACTGTTACACATTATATCAGGGATTTTACAGAGGGATTCTATTTAATTCTTTGAATACTGCATCTTTAAAGCTTAGAGTATGATGTTACCAAAGAGATTATATTATTAAAAGGATGAATGAAACCCAGTTACCAGTATGAGAGGATTATACTGATGTTCTAAAGGATAGCCAGTTTGTTCAGTATTATAAAAGTCAACAGTAAACGGAATAGAAAGTAAGCAAAGAATACATTTATCTTGTATAACTGGAAAAATGTAATTATGTTTTGAATTCCCCAGTTATGGAATTACACACACACACACACACACACACACACACACAGACACACACATAAACACATATATTCTTTTATTGACTCATTCACAGAGACTAAACGATAACTGAAAATTAGCACTAGGTCTAGTGTCAGTAACCTAACATTTCTGAATTTTAATCCTAGCAGGGAGAGGTATCATTTCTAGAAAAATAAAATACTTTAAAATTAACATTCCTTATAGTTCCAAAGTTTGGTAAGCCAAGAAGACCGATTTAGCTTGCAGAAAAATCCAAACTTTTTAAAGAAACTAAATGATTTTAATCTAGGAACCAACCTAAACAAGTTTTGACCTTTATATCTGAGACCCATTATGCCAGTCTTGTTTATAGAAAATAAGCAAAGTATAAAAAATGTACTTGAAAATTAGGACATTATTATAAAAGGAACAAAACTGTATTTAGTCTAATGAAGTTGTTTATCAAAACAATTAACATGTAATACATGAAATCATTTTTATTATAAAATTTTCAAATACAAAGTTTAATAAAGAACACACTCAACCAACCTGATTTTAGACTCATGTCTTAAAGTTTTCACTGGAAAAATCATCCCTATAGTTCTAGGCTTGGTCTTTCATAAGATATAAAAGTAAATATACAATATATTCATCTATGCAACTTAGAAAAAACAGTGCTTTGACTCTTTGAAATGGTGAGATAGTCAAAAACCCAGGAATTCATGCCAGAGACATAACTCTGCTTTGTTGTTACATACCATAGATTTGAAAAAGTTTCTGACAAGATGGTGGATGTCAAGGTAAATATTTTCATTTTCATGCTGATTGATGAAAGGACATGAGTCATATTTGTCAAGTAACATAGATCCCTTTTGACCTTCCTTTTCTTCAGTCCATTGCCTAGAGCTTGGTAGTAAGCACTTTAGAAATGTCTACTTAGATAAGATAAGGTAGAAAAAGTATCTGTTTCTCATTAATCCAGAGTAAAAATTCAACTTAAAAAAGACCCAGAGGCATCCTGTTTCACCCAAGATCATAGCTGATACCTTCCTAAGAGCAGAAGCCATTACTGACCTCAGCCTGGTTTGTATTTGAGAATATTCTACATATTCCTTATGACACTTCAAATAAAAAAAAAATCTTCTGGGGAGGTGTAATAATGTACTTGAATGTGATTATTATACCCGACTCCATTATCACAATTTATGTCTGTCTTCAGCTTTAATACTATTGATGAGAACAGAAATTCTCGGCTTACCTTTAGTATTTTCATACTATAGATGACTCTGAAGTCAATATAGCTAACTCTGCTTTTCCTTTTAAACTGAGAGTTGGATTGTCCATTGGACATTTGTACAACTGACTGATACTGTTTGTATATTCCTTAAGACCAACAGTGTACTATATTCGAAATATCCAAAAGTAAACAACATTAGCTCTTCTTCCCTATTCACTGTCTCACACCTAATTTTCTTTCAGTATACTTTTTCTTGTTGGTTACAAGATACTCATAAAAAAGTGGTTGTCTATCCAATATCTGTTTCTTATTTAGTAACCCAGCACAAGTATTTGGAGCAGCAAAGTGTTCAGATAAAATACAACACTTCATGCTGTGGGATGTGACCACGTTGCTAAGTTCTGGCCAAAGGGATATATACTCAAGTTGTTAGGTGGGAATTCTGTGGGCCTTTTAAAAGGGAGAGAAAAGGCTAAGCTGTGCTCATTTTGGTCCTTTCACTTCCTGCTCCCTGCCTGGCATATGAAAATGATAATGGAGCTCCAGCAATTCTCTTGGACAATGTAACATCTAATGAGGAAGAACAACAGGTGGTGGAGCAGCATTATCAAAGGAGCCCAGGTCTCTATCAGCACTGTGTTGCTATCATCTAGTCCTAGGGTGCTTACCTTCACACTTGCCTCACTGAAGAGAGAAACAAACGGCTACTTATTTTAGCCACTGTTACTTCTGGCATTTTGCTTCTAGTAGTAGAAGGCAATTCCTTACTAAAGCAGTGTACAAAATCCCCAAGAGTCCCTCTAGAATTTCTTTCCTTTATAATCCACCCCAATAGCCAATTAATCACCAAGTCCTGTCACTTTAATTTCTTAAATTGATTTCAAATTTTCTGCTCTTTCCATCTACACTTTCATTGCTTTAGTTCAAACACTCGTCATCTGTCACCTTAGCATTGCATCAGATGCTAACTCATCTGCTTTCAGTCTCACTTCCCTAAGGTGTATCATCCACACTGTTGCCATGCTCAGTGTGTTCTCTGAAAGAACTATCCGATCACAATCCTCTCTTCTCCCCGTCAAGGTCACATACCTTTAGTGATGAATTTCCAACCAGGTAATGTTTTTAGTGTGCCAAAAAAAAAAAAGAATCTTGAGAGTGGCCTTATCTCCAGCCTTGTGCATTAGAAATATTAAAACTATGGTAGGTTCCTGAATACCCCTTCAGTACCTTGTCAGTGCTCTGGCGTGCCTATGTTCAGACTGGTGGCTATACAATTTTTATTTGTCAATTATCAATTAAAAACATATTTAAGTTTTTCTTTGAAAATTTCATGACTTTCTGACTTGCTAAATACAGTTTCTCCTCTGTAAAATTCATTGCACAGAATATTGTTGGTATATATCACCTTGTATTATTATTATTTATTTTCTTTTATAAGACCATGGATATTCCGTTTCCTTTACATGACTATGGACATCCTAAGGGCAGATGATAGAATGTACTGCTCATTTTCATACCTCCAGATCCTGTGTCAGCATCCGGGGAAAAATTATACAGGTCATTCAGGAAATATTTGAGGAACTTGGATTGAGTATGTCTCTCCTCTTTGGGATAGTGTTAATTAATAAACCTCCAAGAGATGATGGCATCCTGGGTCACCATAATTGAAGCCGAAATCATTCAGAATTATTATCTATATTAAATGGACTTTGGAATTATCTTGTACTAAGCTACTGTTATAGTTGGGCTGGTCAAGGAGGGCACAGGTCTTGGAAAATTAGAAGAAAAACAGGTAATTACAAATGATGTCAAGACCGCTTTGGTACTATGTCAATAGCCAACAACACTGAGTCACCTTTGCAAGGAAACAACAATTTGATTATGAATTAATATTTTACTGAAATTCTCTTTCTGTCAAGTTTCATTACAGAGAATTTATCATTAGGTCTTGTATTCATAGGCTTACTTATTCTCTGTATCATTTGGTTGTGTTATTTTATTATTCAGGCTCAGGCAATAGATAATATTATTTCTATTTTTTAAAATTCAGCGATTTAGCTACTCTTAATACTTAATATGCTTAAATGTCTTAGATGTTCGAAAAATACTTAAAGCTATCCTACTCTTTTGAACTAGTTATAATACCTTTCTCAGACATATTTTTTATTATTATTTTAAGAGAAATAAGGTATTTTAAGTACATTAGATAAACCTTTGGCATTCAATCTTCAGAATTTAGTGGTTAATTGATAATCAGTCATTTTCTCATAAACCTTTACTCATTAGAATTGGGCATTTGATTTCCCTCATTCTAATCTATGATAATCACTACCAGACTGGCCCAATTTTTAGAATAACCTATTTGTTCCACAATTCTCTTGGTGTCTTGTATCTATGGTAAATCAGAAAACCCAAAATTTCAATTTGAAAGCTTATGCAGCAAATAATCTTGCTAACTCATCTACTCATTACACTGTTCTTGTAGAAATAGTACCATGAATGAACCTGATGTAGACAGTCAACTAAAATATTATTTCTTTCACCTTCAAGGACTTCAGGCTGTCCATGTACTTTTTATTATAAATAAAATAGATTTTTGAAAAGTCTTTAGGGACACACATCTTTAAAATCCATGATAAAGTTTTTTTTTTTTATCTGCTTCAATATTGTCTTTCAAAGCACTAAAATTACTGATAGAGAAGAAAATTCCAAAGGAAAGGAAATTTAAGCATATAGGTGAGAGGATTAAAAGATATTTGAAGCTGCTTTTTAACCATATGCCACGGCAGTTCCCCTAGCTGAATTTTAAGTGTCCTAGAGCAAGTCTGTGTTGGAGATAGGCTTCATTTCTAGGTGAACCAGCTCTGGAGTCTCCACCTTAAAGCTTTCTTTGTGGCGGTATCTCCAGTGGACATTAGACTGATATTTAACAAAGCATGTTCAGTTCAATTTAAAATGATTCAACAAAATTTATTGAGAATCTACTACGATCTAGGCCCCAGATGCCCAAGTCTGTACAACTCATATTCAAATAGGGGGAAGCAGTGGGTGATTAGCATAAGTAAATAGGTGGTGCAGTGTTCTAGAAGATTGTGTTATAGGAAAAAAAAAAAAACAAAAAGAAGAGCAGATATAAGGGAGACTGGAATATGTGGGTTGTTTCTGAATTGTTTTATATTCATTAACCTGTATCGTCCATGGGAAATGACTTTTAGCTACTTGAGGACAGTGCTTGTACATAGTTTATATGGATGATATAAAATGAAGTCTTACAGTCTTCACTCATTTCCAAAGGTACTTAAGTCAACAACTTTTCTACTCTCCCTTATACTGTAATATAATTAGATTTTAAGAATCACATCTGCATTCCATCCTGTGATTCTTTGATGTCCTAACTGTTACTTAAAACAAAATTTTTGCACCAAGGTACACATTTTTTGCTATAAAGTTCTGTGAGTTTTGACAAATGCACAATGTTATGTAGCTGCCCCTACAATATCATACACAATATATTTTTCCGGCAGCTTACTGGTAGACTCCTGCTGGAATCCAGAAAACAGTCATCAGGAACCACATCGCTTTAATGCACAGCTCTTCTTCGGTGTTGAGCCAGCCAGCTCTCAGACTGGAACTTACACCATTGCTTCTCCCAGGTCTCAGGCCTTTGGACTCAGACTTGACATAAAGTTTGCCTTTCCTGAGTCTCCAGCTTGCCTACTACAGATCTTGGGACTTTACAGACTCTATAATCATATGTACCAATCAATACCTTATAACATATGATTATATGTATATGATTTACATATAACAAGTCATATATAACTTATGAGGAAATATAATTCTATCTTCTGTCTTCTGATTTTATATATATATATGTGTCTATCTCCTTTGATGAGATGTTTGTTTATATCTTTAACTGGGTTGTTTCTTTATCAGATATATGATTTACAAACCTTTTTTCAAGATTTTTTTTTTTTTTAATTTATTTGGGGTTGGCGGGGGGCAGCTGCAGACAGAAAGGGAAAGAGAATCTCAAGCAGACTCAGCTCTGAGCACAGAGCTGCATGCTGGGCTCCATCTCTTGACCCTGAGATCATGACCTGACCTGAAACCAAGAGTCAGACACTCAACCAACTACACCACCCATGATTTACAGATATTTTTGATATCATATCTACAATATTATTAACCCACCAAGTGCCTAGGGGAGAATGATTCCAGGTCAAGCAAAGTCAGGTACCTTAGTTGGGGAAGAAGGTTATGGTTCATTGGCTCTGAGAAGAAAAGGGCCTTTTCTGTTGATTCAGGATCATGTTCTATTCAGGTATTGCTAATGATACATAGAGAAGTCATTTGGATGTTATAATAGTGAAAATCATGGTAGGGGCACCTGGGTGGCTCAGTTGTTAGGCATCTGCCTCTGGCTTGGGTCATGGTCCCAGGGTCCTGGGTTCAAGTCCCACATCAGGCTCTCTGCTTGGCCGGAAGCCTGCTCCTCCCTCTCCCTCTTTCCTTGCTTGTGTTCCCTCTCTCGCTGTCTCTCTCTCTGTCAAATAAATAAAATCTTAAAAAAAAAAGAAAAGAAAATCATGGCAATGGGTTATAAATGCATCATCTTAAAAATTTCAGTGAGAAGGGTGCCTGGGTAACTCAGTCAGTTAAGCCTCGACTCTTGATTTTGGCTCAGGTCATAATCTCAAGGTTGTTAGATCTACGCTGTGGGCTCCACACTGGCCATGGAGCCTGCTTGAGATTCTCTCTCTCCCTCTCCCCCTGCCTCTCCCCCTCCCCACTCAAGCTCATGCTCTCTCGCTCTCTCTCTCAAAAAAAAAAAAAAAAAATTAAACAAGAAAACTGCAGTGAGAAAGACATACAGCCTTAAAGTCTCACTTTAAGCCCTAAATACATTTTGATCTTTCTCTACTCTCAAGAAATAATGCAATAAGAATAATTTAGAGAGCTTCAAAACCACTATAAAGAAATACATCTCCGACAAGACACAAGCCTTCTCTACCATCTCCATTCCCTGACTGCACAAAGAATAAGAGCCATAACTCACCCTCAGACACAATGATAGGCAAATCAATTATATATACAATAGTCTCAGGGTGTAGGATTTTGCAGTGCCCCTAGAGGAATGGGGCCTAGACCCCTTACTATCCTAAATGAAGGCAGTCATTCTTCCTCCTCAATATCCTTAAAACTTTTACATTTAGATTATCAAAAACAAAATAGAATGGAGTGTCTTTGCTCAGTATCTACCCAGACTTCCCACTCTCTAGAACTAATGAGGTGATAATTTCCACACTTTCACTGCCCCATCTGAGAAAACAAGAACATCATTACTAAGGTATAAGCTGTAGTGCAGTTAGAAACTAGATAGCTCTTATTCATTCCCTATTCTCTGCCTTTTCCTTATGAAATGCAAACCAACTCCATGACACTAGTCACTGCATTATTTAGAGACAGGTTTTCTGACTTAGAGCTGAAACCTCATGGATAGCAATGACACCTTCATTTGTGGCTTACATTTCTCTTTTTTATGGGGTGAGTAGGGGAGAGGTGATCCTTTTTGTAATAACGGAAAAAAGCATTTCATGCATTACTGGGATACTTTCTGTCATTATATATAATTTATTAAGCCCACCAAAACAAACAAAAAAACAACTTATGAGAAAGTATTGTCTTAATGAGAAACTGCTGTAAGAAACTCAGTATTACGAAGTGTGTCTAGAGAAAATTGAAAATCAGTCAGTACAAACAGCTAGAATACCAAAGACTAAATTGATAACTTAAAATTCTCATTATAATATGCCCCCGAATGCAGCTAAGTTAGCCAGATCTTGATGAGACACAGGTGATTCAGAGAGTCAGCACTCTCATGGTGTGAGAGTTTTCCCGAGTGTCCACGTCGAAGCATCCAAGTCCAAATGAGGAAACTCGGAGTCTTCAGCAAAACTTCTCTCTGAGATCTGCAGCTATCCCATTAAGATTCCAATTTACCTGGCCCATTATGTGAACGCCACTTACCAACTCTTCTTAAATGAAATGTTAGCAAAGTTTCCTTAGCACAGCAGAACTATTGTGCTGAATAGAAAGGAGGAAATGCAAATATGTGGAATTCAGAAACTAATTTTCAGACTGTCCAAGAAGGTCTCAAACTCCCAGGAGAGTACCAGCCATCTCCACACCTGGGTATCATTAAATTTCATGTCATTGTTTATGCCAAGATGGAATCTGAGCTGAACTTGAACATTCGAGATTTAGCAGCCACCTGGGACAACACTGCTCTAAAGGTAATATTTGGAAATTGTGTTCACTGACTTTCACTCTTTTCACATAAGGGGACAAAAACACCTGCCTGTGGCCACTGCTTACCTGAGAACACTTTTAATTTAGTAGGAGGAGGTAGGTTCTACCATTGTTTTCAATATATGAAGACTTTAATAAAATGAAAAGAAAATTAAATAATCATCTTATGAATTCGATCATAGTAGACATGAAAAATTCTAGCTAAACAGCACCTCCAAAGGGCTGGGTTGGAACATGGACCCTAATGGGTGTTTAAGTTTACTAATAACACTTGCCCAGAAAAAAAAAAAGAATGTATATAAATAAGTGTTTACTTTCCAGTTTCCCTCTCACATTCTCTGTATGACAATGTTCTCAACTGGGAAAAATGATTCCCTTCAGGGAAGCATCAGAACCTTGAAGGGAAGTACATATAGTGAGTACATTACAATTACCTTATTATAATTTTGGAAAAAATAACTCTTGCTCTTTTGAATGCAAACAGGTAGTAATGCTCAATAAAACATGTCCTATTGCCTTCACAGGGGGAATACCTCAAAATCTCCTGGGAGAGAAACAGGATATTTTTATATTATAATAATATACAGACAAAGGTTTAAAAAGACTAAAAATAATTTATTGCTAGGTATGACTGTTTTTAAATGGCACCTTTTTAAAAATAGACATATCACATTTTATGCATTTTCAAAGACCTTCAAACTTTTCAAAGAACCATGACCTAACTGTTATCATTACGGTGTTGCCCAAAACATTTGGAAATTTTCTTCTGGAAAAGTCTAATGTAACTGACAAGCAACATAAGAAAATCCATAGCTCTCCTTTATGGTCATAGGTACCTATGGTCCATATTTGTGTAACGGCATAGCCACCGTATTTAGCCCCACAGAATTCTATATGTTTACCAAATCATCTTTTTAAAAAAGATTTTATTTATTTATTTATTTACTTACTTAGCTCAAGCAGGGGGAGGAGCAGGGGGAGAGAGAGAGAATCCGCGGGGCTGGACCTCATAACCCTGAGATCTTGACTTGAGCTGAAATCAAGTGTCAGACGCTTAACTGAGCCACTCAGGTACCCACCAAATCATCTTTTAATGCAGTAGTTTATTGGGAACCTTGAAAAGCCTCCAAAAATGCAACCCCTGGGCCCTAACCTGAGAAATTCCTATTTATCTAGCCGTATTAGATGATTCTGAGACAGTTTATGGGGAACCATATGCTTTGATAAATATTCCATTAATGGATGGGAAATCTCCTTTCATTAAGGAGAGCCAGATGAACATACCAAAGTTTCTGAAGGCTTTTGCAAAAAAATACCAAAATGGTTTTGGGTAATCACAGCAAAATTCCAATAAACGCATGGTCTCCCTCATTAACAACCTTCAAAGGCAAAATTCGCTTGAATCTATGAACTGTTACACGTTTATCTTTCTAAGAAATCCACAGTGCTGTCCCTTATGTTATATTCTGGGATATGCTATTTCTGGCTAGCTTCTGGTTGCCTTTTTCCTCTCTGCCAGAAAACTTCCGCACTTGGCTTGTCATCCCTACGTGGACTGCTGTCGTCTGTGATTTTTGCTATCTGCTCTCTGTCCAGCCTTCTTCCTCAGCTCCACAGGAATGATGGATTATCCTCCACCCCTGATCTGGAGTTTCCAAACTAGCAGGAGTTAGATTACTAGGAGCAATGGCCACCATCCGTTGAATAACAAGCAGGGGAGCAGCTAAATAATAATCTCCCAGTACCTGTCATCCTCCTGAAAATAGCACATTGCCTGGAGGTAGAAGAAAAGGAAGCAGTTCTAAGGATTTTGTCAGTTAAGCATTTGCATTAGATGTAAAAAAAAAAAATCTTGACACTAAGGATTATAAAACACTGGATGTGTAATAGCTTTCTCTGGATGTTTCTAGGATGGTTAACATGAAATTCTGCTGGAAGTCAGAGAGATAATTAGGGTTGTGAGAGTTATGTTTTCTTCTACTTATTTCCCTTTATCCATCAGGACTGATCTCTCCATCTGGGCTTCTCTAGCTGATCCCTAGAGACTAAACATCTGTAGGTTCCTTAGTATGACAGCAAAGGATGAGAGAGAAGAAGGACAGTGGTTTCTAAAATCCAAAATTTTATCAGACATCCCTGTTGGTCTTCAGGAACACCCTAAAATGTAAACGGTCCTTCATTCAAATTGGAAAGTTTATACTTTTAATGTACATTTTTGGGACATGTATATGTACAAATGGGTAAATTCATTTATCATTTTAAATTATATCACTGAACTCAACAAAGTCATAATCTGAAATTGATTTATAATTCTTCCCTCTAAAGAATATTAAGTCAACAACCTCTAAAAATATTTGTGTGTTTTTGTTTACACAGAAAATAAGCATGTATGCTTATTTCTAGAGGTGTTTTAGAATATCAGCTTTGTATATTGAAAAGTTATATCAGCTTATTCCATTCCTTAGTTTAAAAATAAAGCTTTTATATTTCGTACAATTTCATAGCTCACAACACATCTTGAATTATTTCTAGCATCCTTTCTGCTAATTAACACACTCCTGATAACAATTTTGATAATGATATTTATAGTTTAAAGAGCCACCTCCAGAGTATTGACTCCTAATTAAGTTAATTTGGACACTAAAGACTACGCCTTGGGTTTAGATTCAAGTGAATCAGCATACTGTTTATTCTGAAGCATTTTAAAATAAATCACTATACAGACAATATAATACATCCTAAGAACATCAGCTAGCTAAATTTAAATTATAGAACAACAGCTATTTGATATGTTAAAATTTAAGTGTCACCATAGTCATCTTCAGATTATTATCAAATAATTAACTGAATACTACTGCTTGGATTTTGAAGTATGCATGATTGTCAGGTTTAGTTCAGTTATAAAGAGCATTCATTCTACTTCTGGAGGATAAATGAACAAAAATATGTCTATAAAACTGAAATTAAAGAACTTAGTTAAAAATAAAATGATATCTCTACTGATATGAGGAATTCTTAATCTCAGGAAACAAACTGAGGGTTGCTGGAGTAGGGGTGGGGTGGGAGGGAGGGGGTGGCTGGGTGATAGACATTGGGGAGGGTATGTGCTATGGTGAGTGCTGTGAATTGTGCAAGATTGTTGAATCACAGATCTGTACCTCTGAAACAAATAATGCAATATATGTTAAGAAAAAAAAAAGAAGAAGAAGATAGCAGGAGGGGAAGAATGGATGAACCATGAGAGACGATGGACTCTGAAAAACAAACTGAGGGTTCTAGAGGGGAGGGGGGTGGGGGGATGGGTCAGCCTGGTGATGGGTATTAAAGAGGGCACGTTCTGTGTGGAGCACTGGGTGTTATGCACAAACAATGAATCATGGAACACTACATTAAAAACTAATGATGTAATGTATGGTGATTAACATAACAATAAAAAATTTTTAAAAAATTAAAAAAATAAAATGATATCTCTAATCAGGACTTAATTTTAATAGAATGGTATTGATTAAAAATAATGATAATAATATACCACTGTTATAAATATCACAAATATATCACCTTTTCTTGCTGGTAGTAGAGTTTAATAAATAAGGTACCACATATAATGATTCCTTGGATAATGTATTTTATTTAACCTCTCAATAATTAACTGATGCCCACTCCATCCTTCTGAAGTACTTTTTTATCTTTTCTAGAATCCCATCATATCCTCTCGGTTTTCCTTCCCTTAGATTCCTGGCTTCTACTGCTCAATCTTCACTGTAGACACAGCTTCCTCTGCTAATTCATCACATATTGGCAGTTCTCTGGGTACTTTCTATCAGGGCCCTCTGCTCTCATTGGGCATTTCACCCATATCTTAGTCTTCAGTTACCACATGACTCCCAAATCAAAATCCCCACCCCCCAAGTGGAGGTCTGTCTACCCAGCTCTCCATTAATCTACTTACTTGAATGTTCCATAGCAACTCAAAGTCCACATGTCCCAACCAGCCAATTCTCTACTCAAATTTATAATGATCAAGGCACTGACATAGGCATTGTATTTAATTCTTTCTTCTCCTTCATCCCATACTTCAACAATTTCCAAAATACATTGATTCTAACTCCTAAACATGAACATCCATTCCCCCCTTCTGTTTCAGTGGTACTCTCCTAGTCCAGGGTTCCTACAGTATCCTTCTAAATGAACCCCTGCATCTGATATAATCTTTCAAAATTATGATACAATCCCAGCAAACTCTCTGAGTGGAAATCTCATCCTGTCACTCTTGCTCTTGCCCCACTTTCACCAACTTTGGATAGAGTACTGAGGCCTGAGAGCCTTTATGATCTCACTCCTGCTTACTTCTCTAGCGTTGAGTATCTTTACTTCCTACTTCATTTTTCTTGTTTTTATTTAAAAATTTTTCCAGCTTTACTGAGATATAATTGACATATAGCATTGTGTTAGTGTAAGGTGTACAACATGATGTCTTGATATATGTATATATTGCAAAATCATTACACAATAAGGTTCATTAACACATCCATCACCTCACATAATTACAACTTTTGTGATGAGAATATCTAAGATTGACTCTCTTAGCAATGTTCAACTATATAGTACAGTTAACTAGAGGCACCATGCTATAGATTAGATCCTCAGAACTTATTCATTTTGCAGCTGGAAATTTGTACCCTTTGATCAACACCTCCCAGCCACCAACCACCAACACCCCCAGCTCCCAGTAACCATTATTCCACTCTAAAAAGTTTAGCTTTTTTTTTTTTTTTTAGATTCCACATGTAAGTGAGACCATACAGTATCTTTCCCTAACTTATTTCACTTAGCATAATGCCTTCAAGGTCCATCCTTGGCTTGATTGCTCATTTCCCTTTAGTGCTGAATAGTTTCTCATTGCTGCATATACTGAAGTTTATGTATCCATTCACCTACTGAAGGATATTTTGGCTGCTTTCATGTTTTAGCAATTATGAATAAAGCTGCTATAGGCATCCATACACAGGCTTTTATGTGGACAAAGGTTTTCCTCTCCTTTGGGTAAATACCAAGAAGCACAATTGCTGGGTCACATGGCAAGAATTTGTACAGTCTTGTAAGCAACTGCCAAAATGCCTTCCAAAGGGCCTGTACCTTTTCTTTTTTTTCTTTTTAAGATTTTATTTATTTATTTGTCAGAGAGAGTGAGAGAGAGAGAGCACAGGCAGGGGGAGAAGCAGGCTCCCCGCTGAGCAAGGAGCCCGATGCGGGACTCGATTCCAGGAACCTGGGATCATGACCTGAGCCAAAGGCAGATGCTTAACACACTGAGCCACCCAGGTGTCCCATGCCTGTACCTTTTCTGATTTCCACCAGCAACGAATGGAGTTCCTGATGCTCCACATTCTTGCCAGCATTTGGTATTGTTAGTGCTTTGGATTTTGGCCATTCTGATAGGTGTGTAGTAGAATAGTTCATTTTAAGCATCACTTTACATTTTATAAAAGCTGCCTCTTCTCAGATGATAATAGCCTATAAGTTAGACACTCAACTTATAAATAGCAACAAATACAATTCTGTCTTAAATAAGACTTGAGACTACTAAATAAATGAAAATGCATGATTTTATTCAATATAAAGTATGTGCTAGTGTATTCTATTTTTTTATAATCTTCATAGATTTTCAGATCAACATATCAAATGTAAAAGTGTAATTTCTTATATCAGAGGGGTAATGAACCACACTAGTCTCCTTAAAATACATAAGGATTTGTCTTTTTTTTTTTTAAAGATTTATTTATTTGAGAGAGCGCGAATGAGAGAGAGAGAGAATACATGAGAGGGGGTAGGGTCAGAGGGAGAAACAGGCTCCTTGTCGAGCAGGGAGAGCCCGATGCGGGACTCGATCCCGGGACTCCGGGATCATGACCTGAGCCGAAGGCAGTCGCTCAACCAACTGAGCCACTCAGACGCCAAAGGATTTGTCTTTAAACACATTTATAACATATTCAAACATCTGATTTTTATCAAAGAATACTGAAAATATGTGTGAGAAAGAGAAGGCAGTACAGGAAGTTTTAACACTTAAAAAATATATATTTTTTAAAGATTTTATTTATTTGACAGCGAGAGACACAGCGAGAGATGGAACACAAGCAGGGGGAGTGGGAGAGGGAGAAACAGGCTTCCCGTGGAGCAGGGAGCCGGATGCGGGGCTTGATCCCCGGACGTTGGGATCATGACCTGAGCCAAAGGCAGACACTTAACGACTGAGCCACCCAGGTGCCCAAAGAAAATATTTTAAAAGAACTTAGAATTTACAACATTGTTTGTAAGTTACTTCTTGCAATACTGAGGAAAGTCTTAACTCCTAACATTATAAAACAGAAAACAAAATTTCAGAGAACATAGGCAATAGCCAAAGTATCAAGGGCTTGAAAATCCTTCAATATCTGTTTAACGCAGGTGATAGATGCAAAGTCAAGATGCTGTTTAAGATTCCATGGGATAAAAATGGCATATACTCTCCAAAAAGACAGTCCACACTTATTGCATGTCCTGAGGGAAACAGGTAACCTCAAAGTCCTAGAAATAAACTTAAAATGGTAACGGATACAGTATATACAATGAAACCTAGATAAATTATTTCTCTCAGTTTTTGTTTATTTACTATATTGCATGCCGGCGCTGTGTCAGGCATTGTTGGAGTACAAAAGTGAATCAGCTACAATTCTCTTCTAGGTGCTAATAATGTCCCACAGAGAAGCTAAAAATACCTAAATATAATCTAATGAAGAAAGTGACAAATGCCATTGGAGGGATTAAAGACAAAATATTAGAATAATTTAGGGCAGGGAGGAGTACTTCTGCTTGCAGGAAGTCTCTCTAGATCAGGGGTCAGGAGCAGGGCCTGTCAGTATGGGTAATTACAGACAGAGACTATGAGAAAGTTATGTCAGCGAAAAGCAACAACTTAAGCAAAACAAAAGGAATCAAGTAGAAAAGTGTGGGATGTAGATAGAAAAGAGCAAATGGTTCAATAGATTTAGAGCATAGAATGACTGAAATGCAATAGTAGACAATGTTTGAAAATACAGGTTGGGTCCTGTCGTTAGAGGACTTTGAAGAGCATAGTAATGTAGTTCTTTTATTCTGGAATATTGGCTAAAATTTAAATCATATAATGAATTTGATTGGGAAATACCTTTAAGAGTGTGTGAGAATACAATAGCTCAAATCAGTATAAAGGTTGGTTCTGGGTTAAAGATGTAATAGTCCTCTTCAAAAGGACTCCAAAGATTAATGCTTTTCAAGTCAGCATTGGAAAAGACCTGGGATATTTGCATAACCCTCTGCTTTCATTTCCTATTTCTCAGTTTACTAAAACAAGAGTGTATCACCTTCAATTATTTGACATTTCTTCTCCTGTAAGAGGAATTTGTTTATATGCCCAAGCCAAAATTTCTGTCTTTCAAAAAAATAATTTCAACTATTAATAATATGATAATAAAGTATGACTCATAGAGTGTCCGTAGTATCCCATACTGACAAGCCTATTAAAATATATCATTTAATTCTCATAACAAGTCTACAAGTATAGTATTATTGAACTAATTTTACACATAATGAAATGGGTCTGAGAGACAAAATCACTTTTTCATTGTCATTTTTCATTACCATTACATGGTAATGTTAAGAGAGATAAGATTTGAACACAGGATACTTTGACTCCAAAATAAGCATAGTCTAACCACTATGATAATAATAGAAAATGCAGTAAATTCTACCTCTGGTGTTTCTTGCATAAAATGCCTAAAAATTTTATTAGTCTAGATTACATCTTCCAATCAATTCTGTCATTTGAATTTCCATAATAGAGATCTCAGACAAAATTTCTCTTTTTTCTCTGCATATAACATGACTCTTTTCTACATTTACCATGATTAATTGCTGCAGACTCAGTACCCTACATGATATTCGTGGTTCCCACAGGAAATATTCAAAGTATTTAATAACTAATATGACATGGCAGCCACCAATAAGAAGAGACCACCAAGCAATCAGGCTCAGTCATAAATAAAGAAAATGGCAGCTCTGATACAGACCAACTGAAACACACCTCTTGTCAATACCTCACTGGAATTGATAAACAGTATTGTCATCCAAACACATTCCTGGTTGACTGCATTTCTTGTCTTTTATGTACTTAACTGTCATAACAAGTTCTGACTCTTGAGGATTCATTCAAGGAGTAGTGGGCAGATTTTGAAGGGATGTGTGCTTCATGCTCCCTGCTTAGAGCTACATGGCCTTGCCCTCAAGTAATCCCTTACCTCTCAGAGTCTGTTTTCTCCTGTGGAAACAGTGGTCACAATACATATTATTCAGATATTTATCAGGACTAAATTAATGTGTGTCTAGGGCCTCGTAGCTGCTGATACAGAGAAGCCATGATCCTGGATACTAACCTTCACTCCTCATGGCCTGTGCATCGGTTCCCTTCCTTCTGTTTCTCCACCCTCTGCTTCTCAAATGGACTGATCTAAAGAAATGGTACAAAGTAAAAAGAAAAATCTCTGTTCCAAAATAACAGATGAGCAGTATATTTTTCTTTGTAATTCTTTTTTATTAACCCATTCTAAATCCTGTTTTCTGCTCTCCTTCTCTAAACTTTGCATTTGTCGCTGATTTTCAGTGTGATTCTATATCTTGAAACCTCAAGAAAAATTCAGGTCAAAATGTCTTTAGATAACGGTCAGGAACTTCAGCCTTATAAAATTAAATCTGCAGTGGAATTCCATTGAAAAACCTTTTATTCTCGTAAACCCAGCTCTTATATAGGATCATTCTTAAAAGATCTGTTCTTAACCATCTTCTTTGCTTGCTTCATACTCTTAATTCACACCCATAACTTCAAGTAAAGTATCCCAAATCTACGTCTGTACCATGCTGTCTTCTGAGAGAGATCCATACCCGTGTTTCTCTTTACTGTTTATCTCATTCTGAATGTCTCAACAGAATTGTTTCCCCTCCCATTAAACATTTCCAAAACTGTGTATCACCCCTCCCCCAAATTCTACCTTTAGTACTCATCTAGTTACCAAAATCAGAAACCTGGGAACCACACAAGATTCCACTGTCTCTTGCCACCTCTACCCCCAGATAAACTTGCCCTTTTTATCCTTTATTGAATCATTTACATATTCAGTCAGTCAGTTATTCAACGTGTATACACTGAGTAGCAAATATGTTCCAAATATATTGAGGAAAACAAGAGACAAAGACAGGCTTGGTCCTAGTTCTCATGGAGGAAAGGGGAAAAATCAAGGTAAACAACTGGATTTTGAGGTTCTCTACTTAAATGAATTTTGTGAGGTTCAGACTGGACAGATAAATAGAAATTGGGCAGCATTCTATTCTACCTTATGTTATAATTAGTTGTATATATGTCTATCTTTTTTATTCTCCATATTATAAGTGAAAGAACTATGTGTCATTCATCTCAGCAGAGTGCCTTCCACTTGGTCCATGATTAGTAAATGTTCACTGAATTAAAAGGGTGTGATGGAGTGAATGCGGAGGTTAAAGTGACTGGATAAAGGGGCACCTGGGTGGCTCAGTCAGTTAAGAGGCTGCCTTCGGCTTGGGTCATGGTCCCAGGGTCCTGGGGTTGGGCTCCCTGCTCAGCAGGGAGCCTGCTTCTCCCTCTCCCACTCCCCTTTTTGTTCCCTCTCTCACTGTCTCTCTCTGTCAAATAAATAAATAAAATCTTTAAAAAAAAAGTGACTGGCTATGATAAATAATCTCCCTTGAGAAACATGTATACAAACTTTCCACTTCAGGTGTTTAAAAGTAAATTGTAAATTATTAATAATCCATTTTTTTGCATTTTCAAGTATCCATAAATGGAGTGAAACAAAGATTTAATGACTCATGTTTCATTGAGGAAGAGTCAAGAACAGTGAGCTGAAATATACCTTGAAACACCACCTGGTTTGCGAAAGAGTGAAAAAAATCTGTTTCAATATCCAAATGCTTCCCTAAATGGTTTTTTTTTTTTTTTAATTTCTATTTGAGAGAGAGAGAGAGTGCAGGGGGAGGTGAGGAGGGGCACAAGGAGAGAAAGAGTCCCAAGCAGACTCTGTACTGAGCGTGAAGTCTCATGAGGGGCTGGATCCCATGACCCTGAGATAATGACCTGAGCTAAAACCTAGAGTTGGACACTTAACCAACTGCACCACCCAGGTGCCCCCTAAATGGGTTATTTTTAACGGACCTCTCCCCTGTGATGTGTCCTGAATCTATTCCTAAAAGGCAGCATAGGCAGGAAGTAGTTGAAAGCAAGGCCATAGCCTCTGCAGACCCCACAAGAATAGCCTCCTAGAAACATGGCTTTCCAGACAATGGAAAGAAGCTACATTGTTAATAGTCACAACAGGGTAGGATTGTTATCTGCCCAAGCATAAGGCTCAAGCCTAAATTCAGGAAAGAATATTTAATGAGTTAAAAGAATCACTTTTCCATTCTTTGCACCTGTCAGGATATATTATTATTATGTTTCTAAATATGAAATATCAGTATAGACAAAGAGTTGAAATAACGCCAAGGGAACAAATAATATGTGTGTTCCATTTCAGATCACTGCTGATATGTAAACTATTCTGTAACCTGCTTATTGCTTTCTGGACCATTATAAAAATAGCACATTCAGTGTGTTCTCCCTCCTAAGGATACTGGAGGAGCTCAATGAGAGTGAAGGGAATAGAATGAGTGATGAAATGTTTAGCATGCAAAGTTGGGCTCAACAAATAATGTAATGTTTCTTCTCTTGACTAATCCACACTTTATGAGAGCTATTTTTAAACGTGTGCCTCCTTCTCTATTGACTTTGCCTATGCTCCAGGAAGTCTGCTACACAGAGAAAACATTTGTATTCATATTTCGAAAGTGAACTTGTTCATTCATTTGATAGAGTATTTCTAATTCATCCATATCTGCTCTCTTTATATGTAGCAACACTACCTTGATTAGGTATAGTTGGCTGCCCTTTCTTCTACTACACATAGGAACTTATGATTGCTTATTAAGGAGAAATAGTTCTCATACATGCTTCCTCTAAAGGAAGAATAGCTTAAGCAAAGTTTGTTTTTAAAAATATGCCTAGTGAAATACATAAGACAGAAAGACAAATACTGTATGATCTCACTTACATGTAGAATCTTAAAAAAGAAAACTCACAGATGCAGAGAACAGATTGGTAGTTGCAAGAGGTGGAGGCTGGGGGCTGGGGGTGGGCAAAACGGGTAAAGGTGGTCAAAAGATCAAATTTCCAGTTATAACATAAATTAAGTCCTGGCGGTGTAATGTACAGTGTGATTACTATCGTTAACAATACTATATTGTATATTTGGAAGTTACCAAGTGAGTAGACCTTAGATGTTCTCATTACAAGAAAAGAAATATATGACTATGTGTGGTGATGGATGTTAACTAAACTTATTGTAATAATCATTTCACAATATATGCAAATATCAAATCACTCTGTTGTACAATGTTATATGCTAATTATATTGCAACTAAAAAGAACCCTCTGACCTTACCTGCTCTATAAGGATAATAATTTATACATAATGAATGTAAATGTGGATGTTTATTATAAAATCTAATTCTAAACCATATTTTTTTGGTAGTTACAAGTTTTTATTTAAATTCCAGTTAGTTAACATACAGTGTACTATTAGTTTCAGATGTAGAATTTAGTGATTCATCACTTACATACAACACCCGGTGCTCAGCACAAGTGCCCTCCTTAATGCCCATCACCCATTTAACCCATCCCTCTGCCTACCTCCCATCCAGCAACCCTCAGTTTGTTCTCTACAGTTTTATGGTTTGCCTCTCTCTTTTCTTTTCCCCCTATGTTCATCTGTTTTGTTTCTTAAGTTCCACATATGAGTGAAATCATATGATATTTGTCTTTGACTGACTTATTTCTTAGTGTAATAAGGCCGACCTCCATCTACATCATTGTAAATGGCAAGATTTCATTCTTTTTGATGCCTGGGTAATGTTCCCCTGTGTGTATATGTATCATATCTTCTTTATCCATTCATCAGTCAATGAATATTTGGGCTCTTTCCATAATTTGGCTATTGTTGATAATGCTGCTATAAACATGGGAGTACATGTGCCCCTCCAAATCAGTATTTTTGTGTCCTTTGGGTAAATACCTACTAGTACAATTGCTGAATGGTAGGGTAATTCTATTTTTAACTCTTTGAGGGAATGCCATACTGTTTTCCAGAGTGGCTGCACCAGTTGCCATTTCTACCAACAATACAAGAAGTTTCGCCTTTCTCCACATCCTCGCCAACACCTGTGTTGTTAATTTTAGCCAATCTGACTGGTATGAGATGACATCTCATTGTAGTTTTGGTTTGTATTCCCTGATGATGACTGATGTTGAGCATCTTATCATGTGTCTGTTAGCCATCTGGATGTCTTCTTTGGAAGATGCCTATTCATGTCTTCTGCCCATTTTTTTAACTGGATTAGTTGTTGTTTGGGTGCTGAGTTATATAAGTTCCATATATACTTTGGATACTAACCCTTTATCAGATATGTCATTTGCAAGATCTGTACTCTGAAAACTATACAACACTTATGAAAGCAATTGAAGATGACACAAAGAAATGGAAAAACTTTCCATGCTCATGGATTGGAAGAACAAATATTGTTAAAATTTCTGTACTACCCGAACCACTCTACATATTTCATTCAATCCCTATCAAAATACCACCAGCATTTTTCACAGAGCTAGAACAATCCTAAAATGTGTATGGAACCACAAAGACTCCGAATAGCCAAAGCAGTCTTGAAAAAGAAAAGCAAAGCTGTAGGTATCACAATTCTGGGCTTCAAGTTATATTATAAAGCTGTAGTGATCAAGACAGTATGGTACTGGCACAAAAACAGACACATAGATCAGTGGAACAGAATAAAAAACCCAGAAATGGATCCACTACTATATGGTCAACTAATCTTCATCAAAGCAGGAAAGAATAGCCAATGGAAAAAAGTCTCTTCAACAAATGGTGTTGGGAAAACTGGACAGCAACATGCAAAAGAATAAAACTGAACAACTTTCTTAATACAACAAAAGTAAACTCAAAATTGATGAAAGATCTAAATGTGAGACAGGAAACCATCAAAATCCTAGAGGAGAACATAGGCAGAACCTCTTTGACATCAGCAATAGCAACTTCTTACTAGATTTGTCTCCTGAGGCAAGGGAAACAAAAGCAAAAATAAACTATTGGGAATAATCGAGTTAAAAGGCTCTGTACAGCAAAGGAAACAATCAACAGAACCAAAAGGCAAACTTCAGAATGGGAGAAGTTTGCAAATGATATATCTAAACCATGTTCTTAAAAATTCAAGAGCCCAAATTTTGTATAGTCTTCTATAGTTGAATAAGTTAGAGCCTCATTATATAAATTGGCTCTATTTCCTTCATCTGGGCTCCAGGTTCTTTGAATTAGCTAATATTCATTTCTCAAGTTCATTTCTATTGGAAAATTTCTAAGGGCAAATTGTCAGGAAAGCCTGGGTTATGAATCAGAAATTAATCATGAGCAGATAGAAATCTAAGACTATGATTTACAATGACAATTGAATCAATTAAGAATAGAAATCTGCCAAACTAGTTGTTTTTTGTCAGCTACCATAGTAACCGCTTTCACCCACTTATTTCTGCTTTATATAGGCACAACCCAAATCTCTTTACTATCAAAACCATGCATGATTTGATTGTGACTAGATGTCAGACGCCCTTATTGTAGCGGACTCTTGCTTGGCTAGCTTCAGTAATCCCTACCCAATTTCTGGTAACTTCAATTTTCCTTTAGAGAACCAATCTTCTCTCACTCTCAGTCTTTGTGAATGTAATTGGACTGACCTCAGCTCCTAGCTTCATTGACCAATGAGAGTAACTGTGACTGGTTCAGAATGGGCATGGGATACAGGTTGGGCACAAGAGTCCCACCCTAAACTTACAGTGCTTGGAAAAGGCATCTCTCCTGATGTTGCTAAACTTCTTGAAAATAAGTGACTCTTTCACGGTCATTGCTTGGAGAGAGCCAACCTGAGAATAGATCCAATACAGAAAAACACAGAAGTCAAATATGGAGGAACGGATATTTTCCTGAAGTCATTGCTGAGTTTGTAGATCTACCTTTGACCAGAGCTGCAGAAAACCATACAACTCTGATTTAAAAAATAACAGATTTAAATAAATGAAGAGATAGCACATGAACATGGGCTGAAAGACTCAATCGATCTGAAGATTCAAGTGATTCAGAATCTTAGGTCCACACAAAAACTTGCACATGAATGTTTATAACTGTGTTGTTTATGAGTGGCAAAAGATAGATGCAACAGCCAAGAGGTGAATGGATAAATAAACAGGGACATTCATGTAATGGAATGTTATTCAATGGTAAAAGAAATGAGCTGTCAAGCCATAGAAAGACATGGTTGAATTTTAAATGCACATTGCTAAATATAAGAAGACTGAGAAGTTGTATGATTATATTATTAAATGATTACAATTATATGACATCATGGAAAAGGCAAACTATAGAGGCAGACAATAGGTCAGTGGTAGCTATAGGTTTGGGGGAGGGGAGGGTTGAATAAATGAAACGAGGGTTTGTTGGAAGCAGTAAAGCTATTCTGTATGATACTGATGGTAGATATGTAACATTGTGAATTGGTCAAACCCACAGAACTTTATAGGAAAGAGAGCTAATGATATTTATAAACATTATAAAAATCATTTAGGTTATTAAGTAACCCAAGAAGGAATGCAGATTGTGACAAGAAAATCTAACTGTATTACAAATATAAGAAACAACCTTACTGAAGGGAGTGAGGAGAAAGTCCTGACCTAAGTAATTTCAAAGTAAGTGGATTCTCTAAGAATAAGGGCAAAAGGAACTGCACAGAAGCACTGTACTTTAGTTGATAAAGTTAATTCCCACAGGAGTACTGGTTAACATTTCTGACACTGCTATACATATACACTAGAATTGAACAATTAAGTAAATAGATGGTGGATGGTGAGAATCATGTTTTTCACTATTGTTATAGGAAATTATGAATAAGGATAGGGAGAAGCCTAGAATGCTTTCTGTGGGAATAGATTAGAGTTAAATATTAGTATGAACTTATGTTTAGATTAATATGGACACTGAAGGCTACATATAGAAATATTTATAAATGTGTATGTACACTAGTTGGTATAAACACCCTTTTTTTTTCTGTCAGCTAAGAGGGCCTACAAGCAATGACATCCCAGTAGCAACTGGACACCAAATATCCAGAACCTGGTTTCTAATACTCTAATACCATACCTTACTCCATATATCCTTGGATAAATGGCTGATTCTAAAGCTAGTGCTGGAACCAGTGAAAG
Organism: Eumetopias jubatus; assembly: GCF_037043125.1. NCBI lineage: Eukaryota > Metazoa > Chordata > Mammalia > Carnivora > Otariidae > Eumetopias > Eumetopias jubatus. Next base: position 53,691,960 of record NW_028274820.1, on the reverse strand, counting down.
AGTTCTTAATGGCCAAAAGGAGAACAATTTGAGCAAATAAAGTCATATTTTATCATCACCCAAAGTATAAAGTCAATACTGATAAGGTTATACTGACATAAGTGAATGATTGAATGAATGGATAAATAGGGGAAAAAAGACCAATCTCTTACACAGAATAATTTCAAAGAATTTATGAAGATAAGCCATCTTCAAAGAAGAGGATATACTCCAACTTCAAGGAGTATATTGCATTATTATTGCTATACACGTGTCTATTATATGTTTACATATGGTACTTCTATATTGCATTATGTATATTTATATGCATTTATATTTATATTTCACTGCATATGTTGTATATTTATTATATATCATGTAAATATTATATATACATATATATGATATATACATATATATTTAGTGCTTAGCATGTGCCTGGCTCATACTCATTATTCAAAGAATAATAATGATGATGGTGGGAGTCTAACTGAAGAAATAATCAGTAATAGTAATTATTTAGTAATAATAAAAGGCACTGGTAGAACCATTTTGGAAACCTATTGGACAATATCTACCAAAGTTGAATATTTGTGCAACCTATGTCTCAGCAATCGCATTCCCAGGAGGGGTGTGTTTGTCCATGTATGTGTGTATATGTGTGGGTGTATTTGAAATATGCACATATTTCACCAAATGGCATATCCTAGAATATTCATAATAGTACTGTTTGTAATATCTAAATGCCTATCAACAGTAGAGTGGATAAAGAAGTTATAGTATATTTACAATTTGTGGAATAGCAAACAGCAATTAGAATAATAGTATAGAACTACATGCAACAATATGGATGAATTGCACAAGCATAATGTTGTTAAAAAAGACAAATACAAAAGAGAGCATAATATATAATTCCACTGATATAAAATACAAAACAAGGCAAAAATATGTGTTGTTAGAAGTCAGGATTCTGGTTAATCTTGGAATGTGGTGGAGTGGATAGTTACTAAAAGTGGGCATGAGGAGCATCTAAGACTCATGATCTGGCGCTAGTTACGTGTGTTTAATTTGCAAAACCCCATAAATCTGTACACTTATATGCACTTTTCTGTTTCTATATTATACTTCATCTCGAAAGCAAAAACTCTGAAGTAAACCTGTGTGTGTAGACACCACATGTGGGGTTTTTTGTTTTCATTTCCTTTCTGCACCTCTTACCAGTCTATCCAACTTCTCTTCTTTTCCCTCAAAAATAAATCAAGGCTGCAATGCAGCTGGTGCTGTTCACATTAAAAAAAAAAAAAAAGCCAACAAAAAATGTCACATAAAGGTCATTGAGTTTCTGGAAGCTGCCCATAATTAGTTGTAAGAGCCTGAGCTACCTAACTTCTGAAACTGAATTTACCCAATTGCAATATATTAGAGGGTTATCATGAGGATTAAATAAAATCAAAGTATGTAGAATCATCACAAAAGAACTTAGCCAGTATTCACCATACTTACTTATGTAATGGGTTTCAGACTACTGAATTGTCAGTATCACTGATGGAGAAATGAGTGATATATTCCTCATTTTCAGTTACTTTGTGTATTCGTTATCTAGAGTATGATTACCTCAAACTCAGTCATTAAGGAGGTCCTATACCTATGAGCTTGTGTCACATGGCATGACTGCCAAGTGGATACAAAGTGAAATAAGATAATGTGAAATTTGCTTCTTCACGGTGTCAAAGGATGCCAATAGCTATTTTGGGCACTGTGTCATGGTAAGAGGATTGCCATATGACTGTGTTAAGATTGCACCTGGAAAACTATTTTTTTTAAATATTTGACAGCTCAAGAGCCTCCAGCAATAGACCAAGTGGTGGGGAGCCTAGGAAGTGGTACAAAGAATCCATGAAGTTCTATGCCTGTAAAAAAAGAAAAACGAAAGATGGTAGGTTAAAAATGCACATTGTTTTGCTTTGTCAGTGAGAATGAACATAATAGCTCATAGATATGAGAAAGGTGTAAATTCTAAAATAAGAGAAGGATAAATGACTATAGTCAAGTGTAAGAAGGTATATCTATGAGTAGTAGACATCATTGTTTAAAATAACAATTAGTTTAGGGACACCTGGGTGGCTTGGTGGGTTGGGTGTCTGTCTTAGGCTCAGGTCATGATCTCAGGGTCCTGGAATCAAGTCTGGCATCAGGCTCCCTGCTTAGCAGGGAGCCTGCTTCTCCCTCTGCCTGCCACTCCCCCTGCTTGTGCTCTCTCTGTCTCTCTCTGATAAATAAATAAATAAAATCTTAAAATAACTATTTAGTTTAAACACCAGAAAGAAAAGCCTCCTGAGAATAACAACTATTCAACTATGGAATACTCATTTCAGAGAGACAATGTGAGCTCCATTTCTCAAGACAGGGCAAACAAAAGCAGTCTGAGCAGCCAGAGGGTGAGTTATAGGGAGTAATGATTTGCTGACAAGATTTGGTTTTGTTTAGTATCCAAAATATGAAAACTGGTCTCCATATATACTGAGTCTTAAAATATACTAAAAGTTAACTAACTTCAGATACATAATTTTTTCTTTGTTTTTAGCTTGTCTTGTTACCAATTGTTTGTCTCTGCGTGGGTGGATAAGAAAGATAAAAGACCTGTTTTATGAAATATAGTAATGTGTCTGTAATGTCTTTAAAACTAATGATATTTTAAATTTTTTGAGCCAAAAAAAGAGTAGGTTTTTCTGTTCTACTCTCAGCTCATAAAACAGTGCTTTGCAGGCAGGCAGTAAATATGTTTTTGAATAAATGATGAAAACACTGAACTCAGAGGAAAATGTCCATACCCAAATTAGGCTCAGTATTTGTATGTAAAATGGACAAATTATTATGGTATGCCAAATCCAATTATTGGTAACCATATTGAATCCAGATTCTATTAGAGTATTTAAGTCCTATGGAATAAGTTCAATCCTTGAATATTTAGAAATGAGTCATTTTATCTTTTCTTATCCCTTAAAACTCTTTGAAGTTCAAAGAGTAGTACAGTATTAGATTTCCTATGTAGAAATGAAATTATAATAAGAATTTCTGAATCTACCGAACTCTACTTACCAAATCTTTTATATCATTGACCATATAGTACAATAAACAAAATCATACTCAATGAAATGGACAAGTTACTGTTTTGCCGGCATATGACTTTTCCTCAGAGAGGAAACCTGTTTTGCCAGGTTCTTCTCAATCTTCTGTAAGTGTTAAACGTGTACTACAAAATATGATGATAAGAATCTTAGACTAAGTCATACCTTATGGGATGGTTAAATTCTCATGAAAGCAGCATTTGTTCACTCTTTTGCTGTCTTCTGGTTTATAATTGTTTATTACATAAAACTGGTATAAACATTCTCCTCAAAACTTTTTTTAATATGAAAGATCACATTGTTTTTTAATTCAAATTATTTTACTTAAATTATTTCCAGGGTTTCTTATAAAAGTCAATATGATGGAGGACCAGAGAGATATTTTTTCCACCCACAAATTGTTGTATAAGAGTTCAAGACACATACACAATCAAAAAAGTTGGAGAATAATTTTGTCCTGGATCCATCATGGTCCATCCTGAGAGGGTTATTGTCCAAATCAGCCCTTCTCAACCAGGGGTTCCATAAGAATTAAGCCCTACAGCCCTAAGATATTCATTATATATAATGAGTTATCTTTTTTCCTATGTTTTTAAAATGGTACTACCTATAAACCATCCTTGGTAAAATTTACAAAATACTCGTTTCCTGTTAATCTTAATTTTTTTTGCAGAACCTTGGTTGGGAAAGGGCGGCCTAATCCACATGTGATCCATGTTAAGCCTATTCCTTGATGACTTGGAGTATCCATTCATCTCCTCTCAGCTACTAGGACTTTTTGACATTTCCAAGGATCCTTCCTGTACCAGCAATTGCATATAACAGCTCCATCAGATGTCCTTCCACCTCCCAAAGTCCTGCATGGGCATAGGGACCAGATTTTATCACTCAGAGAAATTACTTCCTCCAATTGTCCCTGAATCCTGGGAAATCCAGTCTTCCCTAACTTTTCTTTCAACCCTACCAAGAGCCCTCCAAGTCTTTCCTTCTACTAAAACAAAGCTTTTGGCTTTCTCCTGGAGCAAAGCAAGTCTCAAGATGAATTTGCTCTTTTGAAAGAAAAGATATTACCCCTGTTCTTTCTGAAAGAGCCTTAGAAGCAGTAGGGCAACAAGGTAAGTTCTCAGTTTATTTAGACATGAGCATCTGAACTATCTCAATGTTCTTAATTGTTCCTTCCCGAGGTACAGTATTGAGTTTCCTGACCTTCCTCAAATCAAGGCACATAGAGAAGATGATGGAAGATGTATGGCCTACTAGGGAAAAATGGCGGGAATTTGGGGACAGATATTTTTATATCAAGTGTTTCCTAATAACCATCTGTAATTGCAAAACTGCTTGCAACTGGCTTACATGGTACTAAAAGGGCAAAAGAGCCACGAAAAATTTTTTCCAATAGGGGCACCTGGGTGTCTCAGTTGGTTAAGCATCCAACTCTTGATTTCAGCTCAGGTCATGATCTTAGAGTCTGGGATCAAGCCCCACGTGGAGTCTCTTGTGGAGACCCATATGGAGCCCCATTTTGGGCTCCGTGCTCAGTGGGGAGTCAGCTGGAGGTTCTTTCTCTCCTTCTGGCCCTCCCCTGTGCTCCCTCTCTCTCTCTCAAATAAATAAATAAATCTTTAAAAAAATTTTTTTCAGAGCACCTTGGTGGCTCAGTTAGGCGTCTACCTTTGGCTCAGGTCATGATCCTAGGGTCCTGGGATGGAGCCACCTTCGGGGTGTCTGTTACTCTGTCTCCCTCAGCCCCTCTCCATGCTCATGCTCTCTCTCTCTCAAATAAATAAATTTGAAAATCTTTAAAAAATATTTTTTTCTCAATAAAAGTAAAGACACTACTACATAAGGCTATGCCCTCTAGAAGTTTCCATCTGGCCACTTATCCCCCTTCTCCTGACACTGTTACCTTGGGCTGCTTCAGTGATCCTTAGGCACCAATAATCCTTAGGGTCATCTCTTTAGCCACTTAATCCACGGAGCATGTTTGCACCTGGCTCCTGAAGTAGGTGCCCCAAAGAAAGAGTACCTCCTCGGCAATGCTAAGTATCACATACCATACCAGCAAGTACTGGAGGATATTGAGTACTCTTCTGCCTACAGTGATTGCAGATTCATCCTGCAGTGAGACATATCCATTGGTGGGTATGTCACCAATGAAGGTAAGGAGAAGGGGCACTGTAAAATAAGATTACAGTTGAATGCTCTATTTTTTTTAAGATTTTTTTTAAAGTAATCGCTACACCCAATATGGGGCCTGAACTCACAACCCCAAGATCAAGAGTTATATGCTCCACCAACTGAACTGGCCAAGTGGCCCCTTGAATGCTCTGTTTATTTTTTAATTCAGATTTCCTCTCTTGCACAATATTGTCAAAATGTCCTTCTCACTACCTCTCTAGTTCCAGCCTTCATTTATAATTGTAATTGACTCATACTTCTTCCATTCCCACCCCAGCCCTCAGTGGATTGTATCTGGAGTTAGCAGATGCAGAAATAGATTTTATTAAAATATAAATCATCTTATGTCACTTCCCTTCTCAAAACCTTCTAATCTATCAACTTAGAATTAAAGACAAAATATTACCATGGTCCAGCAGCCTTAAGTAATCTCATCCCTGGCTACCTTTTTAACCTCATTTCCAACTGCTTTCTGCCTAACTCACTAGGCTTCAGCCATTATAGAAACGTTCATTGCCCATTTCTGCCCACATAGCAGGCAAAGCTATGTGTTTCTCCAGCTCTTCCTCTGGTTCACACACTCACTTCATCCAGGTCTCTCTGATCATATGTCACCCACTGAACACTATCTAAAATACCCATCACTTCATTCCCATACCTTAACAATTTACTTCACTATCTGAAATTATATCATATAATCACTTATTGACTTGTTTGTTGTATGAATCTTCCTCAGAGTGTAAACTCTTTAGGGCAGATATTGTATCTTATTTATGGTCTATCCATAGTAGCTAGAATAGTGTCTGGTACACAGTAAGCATTCTATGATATTAGCTATTATTCATCTTCAGTATTATTTCATGAATCAGTATTGCCCTGTGCTGCTCAGAAAATGTTTCCAGGGCCTGAGTCCATACACAGTCAAGATCTGGTGTGTGGGCGAGGATAAACTAATTACAATAATTGAGAAGAAAAATTAATTTAATCTAACTTATTTTTGATATTATATAATAGTGTTCTTCCTAACTTCCTAAGCCCTTCAAAAGAAAGGTTGACCTACTTCTTTAAATCTTCTACTGTAATGGGCAATGCAACTGTCCAGTCAATTGGTAAACCTAAAATTTTTAACTGCTTTTGGCTGTGTACAAAGTTCCTAACAAAGAACACTCCTAAGTTATCAATGAAATGTAAAACCTGCTTTTATTCTTTAAGATCTTACTAATTGAAGAAGCAGGAAGTGAAATAAAATACTAATTTTATTTGTGTCTCAGTGGCCTCAGAAAGTGAACAGAACTTCTGATGTTTATTATTTATTCCCAGCAATTGGCATACAAGCTGAGAGAATTGAGTGTCAGCTGAACAAAAGTGTTTGCTTTGAAATCTCAGAAACCTTATGCTTACTCAGTCCCTGTAGCATATGATCTACTACAGTTATGGCCTATCACTGGAAGAATAAACTCTTTCTTCTCATTGTAATTTCCCTATTCCCTTATCATTCCTTAAAGGCAGAAGAATATATAATTTTTTTAATTTTAAGATTTCTAATTTAAAAAATTATTTTTAAACTTCTGCTTTATTACTCCAGGTCTAAAGCTGGGAATATTTAACATAATATAACTTTAATTTTCAAACATTATTGTTAACTTAGAATTTTAAATTAAATTTAAATATAATGATGTTCTGTGGAGGTACTGAGATTCATAGATATTTTCCCACCCACATTAAGCAACGCCAGACTGCTGTGCTTCTTAGTTCCTGTTTCTCATTGTATAACTTTTTCTGATTAAAAATTAATACAAGTTTTTTGTTCACAAATTGAAAAGTACAGAAAGTATAAAGGAGAGAATAAAAAACATCTATAATCACCACCTAGAGCACTAATAAAATGTGTAATTCCTTACAGTGTTCTTTATATTCATAATTTTTAAAGAAAATTAGGATTGTTTTGTTTACTTACATGATTTTTAAAGTATAGTTTCAACTCACTTTATTGCTATAATATATAATTTTAAAATGTAATTTTAATGACTATAAATTATTCTATTTTATAACTTTACAGTTCTTTACTTTTAGCCTTTAATTGGAAAATTAGGCTGGTTTTAACCTTTTTCTTCAAATGATACTGTTATGAACAATTGTATATGTAATCCTTTTGATCATTAATAGATATTTTATTAGAATAAAATGCATAAGTTAAATTACTGAGTCAAAATACATTAGTATTTTTAATAGTCCTGATATATATTACTAAATATCTTTTAAAAATATTGTACCCATTTAGATTTCCATAGCATTTATGAAACTCTTTAACTTCACCCCAACAACACTAATTATCATTTTAAAATAAATAACTAGCAAAAAATAAATAATTAATTAAATAGCCATTTGTTATATTTGTTTAGGTATGAACACTGCTTGTTCATACATTGTGATCTTTTCAATCAACTTGTTCTCTTTTTGACTTGAAAGAGATATTTGTATGTGAAGAATAAAACTGTCATAATTTTTTCTCATTTTTTCCAGGTTATTATTCACCTTTTTTATTTTTAAATGAGTCATTGAAGGAAGCAAGGAGAGGAATTACCATGCTGGTTTGATTTTTTGTAATTAAATATAAGTAGTTGAAGAAGTTGTGGATAAAGTCCTAGAAAAATAACATCTCTCTGTTTTCATCAGTTTTATATTTTTATTTTTCATATGTTTGTTCAACAGATATTTGTTAAGTATTTATTCAATGAGTTTATAAGTTAGTGTCAACTCAAGATAGGGGAAACAAATATTGACATAGTGAGATATACACCCAGATGTCTACATTTTATAAGAAGAGCCCCTAGCCAGATACTTTAGCTATAAGATAGCTGAACTGGACAGGAATCTCTTAAAACCAAAATTCTGATTATAACTACAAATTCCCCATTTAAGGGAAAATAAAAGAATAAAAATCATTAAATCTTATACCTGTCCAAGAACTATTCAGATAAGTATATATTTGAGGGGAAATATGAAAAGCTGAAAGTTGGGATGTATACATGATGATAAACCCTAGAGTAGCAGGAATCTAGAAATACAGAGAAAAGCAAAAGCATAAATAAGCAGAAGCTTGTTAAAAATGCCAAAGACAATAAAAATGACATTTTTAGAAATGTTCAGAACAAGAAGAATGAGGCCAGAATAGGCCCACTGCTTGGGGGCATATGACATATAATTCTGGAAGGACTAGCTAGGGCATGGCATGACAGAAAGAGCAAAAAGATCTCAGCATGAAAGAATTAAGGGCCAAAGCCAACAAGAGGAAATTAGATAGTGATAAATGAATAAACCTGCCCTTAGGTTAAAAAAAAAAATCAACTGTCTGAGTACAAGATTGGGGAAACAGGATAGTCCACAGGAAAAATACTCTGGGGTTTTCATTGGTTGAAAACTTGGCCTGAATCAGTGGTTCACAGTGTGACCAATTGACCACAGTATTATAGGGCACATTAACCGAAATATAGAACTACAGAGATGATTATCCTCCAGTACTTGGTTCTTATTGGAACACAAGTGTTGTATTTTTTTTTTCTGTGAACCATTTATTCTTAGCAAACCGGAGCCCAGTAACAAAATTCAATTTAAAAAAGCAATATAAAATTTAATATGTTGACGGAGGACATTAAAAAGTAGCAGGCAAGTAATTTAGAACAGAGAAATTGAGTCCAAATAGATTATTGCAGTACATTATGCAAAATATAAATACATAAAAAGAAAAGTTTATGTTTTTCTACCTAAACAGAAATCAGTCTCCACAAGTGTTATATTTTAAAATTTATACATATTTTTATTTTAGAGAAACAGGGACAAGTTAAGACTCCCTATTATCAGTGACCTGGACCATTTTTTATGATCTTGAAGGGACTTGGAAATTTTTCCTGTAAACATTGGATGTGACACAGTCATGAAAATTGCAAGATATTTGCATGATTATGACAATAAAAATAGTGTTTACTTGTTTTCTGTTATTCCAGAAGATAGAATTGAATGCAGTGAACGGGATTCACAAAGAGGTAAATGTTGGTTTAATATGCAGACTTTTTAAAATGTGATCCGTTCCTGGTGACTAGAAGAGTTGAAGAAGAGGTCAGGAATGTGGTAGAAAGGATCTAAATATAGGATGAAATTAATCAAGAGGGTTTCTCATGGCTCTATCAATTGTACTATTCTGTGCTAATCTACTTTTGGTGTTTATTAATGCAACCTAAGAGTTTGTTCTTCTCAATTTCTTTGCCCCTGAAATAATTATGTAAATGGTCACTCAGTTGAGAAATACATAACAAAAGTGTTATAACTTAGCACTCATTTTTAAAGTGTAAGAGTATCAGAAATTAGAAATGCGTGTAGGTTGAGAAGAATAGGTATTAACTCTTCCTTAAATGTTTGGTAGAATTCCCCTGTGAAGCCATCTAGCCCTGAACTTTTGTTTTCTGTGAGGTTTTTTGTGTACTGATTCAATTTCTTTACTGGTTATCAGTCTGTTGAAGTTTTCTATTCTTCCTCTTTCAGTTTTGGTAGTTTATATGTTTCTAGGAATTTATCCATTTCTTCCAGGTTTTCCAACTTGCTGACATATAGTTTTTCATGATATTCTCTTACAATTGTTTGTATTTCTATGGTGCGAGTTATGATTTCTCCTCTTTCATTTGTGATTTTATTTATTTGAGTCCTTTCTCCTTTCTTTTTGATAAGTCTGGCTAGAGGTTTATCAATTTTATTAATTTTTTCAAAAAACCAGCTCCTGGTTTCATTGATCTGTTCTATTATTTCTAGCTTCTGTATCATTTAATTCTGCTCTAATCTTTATTATTTCCTTCCTTCTGCTGGCTTTAGGTTCCGTTTGTTCTTTTTCTAGCTCCTTTAGGTGAAAGGTCAGGTTGTTTATTTTTAAAGAACTAATAAAACTCAATACCCCAAAACCAAATAGCCCAATTAAAAATGGGCAGAGGACATGAACACACATTTCTCCAAAGAAGACATCCAGATGACCAATAGACACATGAAAAGATGCTCAACATCACTCATCATTAGGGAAATACAAATCAAAACTACATGAGATGTCACCTCATACCTGTCAGATTGGCTAAAATTAACACAGAAAATAACAGGTATTGGCGAGGATGTGGAGAAAGGCGAAACCTCTTGCATTGTTGGTAAGAATGGCAACTGGTGCAGCCACTCTGGAAAACAGTATGGCATTCCCTCAAAAAGTCAAAAATAGAACTACTCTGTAATCAGCAATTGTACTAGTAGGTGTTTACCCAAAGAATACAAAAATACTAATTCAAAGGGATACATGCACCCCAATGTGTATAGCAGCATTATCAACAATAGCCAAAGTATTCAAACAGCCCAAGTCCATCAATAGATGGATAAAGAAGAAGTGATACACACACACACACACACACACACACACACACACACACACACACACACACACCATGGAATATTACTCAGCCAATTTAAAAAGAATGAAATTTTGCCATTTACAATGACATGAATGGAGCTACAGAGTATTATGCTAAGTGAAATAAGTCAGAGAAAGACAAATATATCATTTCATTCTATGTGGTATTTAAGAAACAAAGCAAATGAGCAAAGGGGAAAAAAAAGGAGAGAAACAAACCAAGAAACAGATTCTTAACTGTAGAAAACAAGCTGCTGTTTACCAGGGGGGAAGTGGGTGGGGGCATGGGTGACATAGGGGATGAGGATTAAATAGGGCACTTGCTGTGATGAGCACCATATGTTGTATGGAAGTGCTGAATCACTATATTGTACACCTGAAACTAATATTATACTATATGGTAACTAACTGGAATTTAAATAAAAACTTAACAAAATAAAAATAAAAAAGAAATGACAGTGTGAAACCTGCATCTTTCTGGCTGCAAGAATTTGGGCCTTCTCCTTTGTTTTAGCTATTAATTTTCTTGGCTGTACTGGAATTGGAAACTGTATCTTGCATGGCATCTCTGGTCTCAATTGCAAAAACAATGCAAAAACATTGTTTCTGGTTACCAATATATCTACCACAATGATGCTCAGTATTCCTTTGTATATACCCAAGTTTCCTTCTGGCATATTTTAATTCTGCTTGAAGAATATTTCTTTTTATATTTCTTATGGTGAAGATCTTATGTCTTTACTAAATAAATTTAGTAAGTAAATTCTCTCAGCCTTTGGTCTGAATGAATCTGTTTCCCTTTCATTTTTTAAGGCATTTTTCTGTGTATACAATTCTAGGTTAATAGAGGTTTGGGGGGTTGTTTTTGAATTTCAGTACTTTAAAATGTCATTCACTTGTCCTCTGGATTGAATAATTTTAAATGAGAAGTCTGGAATTCCTGCCTCTTTTCCTCTGTACATATGTGTCCTTTTTCGTCTGGCTGCTTTTAATTTTTAATCTTTATCACTGGTTTCCAGCAATTTGATTGTGATATGCCTTGTTGTGTTTATCCTACTTGTGGTTTACTGAGCTTCTTGGATATGTGGGTTTGTAGTTTTCACCACATTTGGAAAATAATAAGCCATTATTACTTCAAGTATTTTTACTTCCTCTTCTAGAATTTATATTATATATATGCCTCACTTCTTGAATTGTCCTACAGGTCAATGAGTCTCTCTCTCTCTCTCTCTCTCTCAGTCTTTCAGTTTTTCAGTGATGTAATTTGTATTGTGGGTTTTGGGTTTTTTTGATGTTTGGGGTTTTTTTGCTGTAATTCTAATTTCTATTGTTGTATCTTAATATTCACTGATCATTCCTTCTTTAGTGTCTACTCTGCTATTACTTTCAAATGTACTGTTTTTGATTTCAGATATACAATTTTTCATCTGTAGATATTGTACTTTGTTGTTTGTTGTATCTTCAATTTATATAGTATCACATTACTATTTTCCTCTTCATCTTTGAACATATTTCTAATATTTATAATAGAGATTTTAAAGTGTTATCTAATTTCATCATCTCTGATATCTCAGTTATGGATCACATTTTCCAGCTTTTTTCATATTTCAGATAACTGAATAGGGTATACTGTGACTTTTACACTGTTGAGTGATGGTTTGTCATTTTCTTTAAGATGTGTTAAACTTTGTTGAGTTACTTACAGAGGAGACTGATACTTTAGAGGCCTGTTTTGAAGTATTTTCAGGTCAGATATAGAGTCACCTTTACTCCAGGCATCGGTTAGCCCTATTATCTGTGTGTGCCCCACCTGAGTTCCACTGAAGGCTGAGTGTTCATCAAAGACTCTTCTTGGCTGCTATGAACCTTAACATTCATGACATCTTGTAAGCTTCAGATTTTAGTTCTCTAATCATTCTGCTTCTAGTCTTATAGAGTTGTATCCCATGATTGTGTGGCTAAGAATTTAACAACAAACTCAAGGGATCCCTATGGAGATCTATTTCTCCCTGAAACACCCTTCCCTCTAGTACTTTGTCCTGAAAAAACCTCCAGAAACTCTGCTATTTGCCCCAGAAATTCAATAAAACCACCATGTTCTGCTTGGTACTCCTTTTCTTGTAGAAAGACCAGAACAGAAAACTTACTTCTCTTCTCCTGGAGATTACAGTGCTGCACTGTTTGTCATACAGTATCTGAACAGCTTATTTGAATACACTGTATGTAGTAGGAAAGTAAGTCCAGTCCCATTTACTCTATAATGGCCAGGAGTAGAAATACCCACACTTTATTAATAGAAATCACTACAAAATACATCATTTATGGGTTTTTTTCACAATAAAAGTTGTTAGTAATCAAAGGATATTTCAGACATAAACAGAAAATTGTGATACAGTACTAAATACTACTATATGTCTTCTAATTTTCATAAGCACTGACAATACTATTAGATAATGACTTCTAAGATCTACTATCACTAGAAAACAAAAAAAGACAAATTCAATTTTAATTATCTCTGCTTCTTTATATTTGAATAAGGAAAAATATCTTCAGAATATTGTTTTCTTTTTCCCCTTTTTAGCAGTCACTTTATCAAATCCTAAGTCTTTAGGTACAATCGTTTCTGTATTTGTACAATACAAAGTATTCAGATATAAAATAGACTTGTAACACTTAAAAACTGCTAAATGGCTTGTAATGATTTTGTGATTTTTCTTTTCCTTAATCTTTAGACTTCATTAGTCATTCAGTCCAGTGCTGGGGTCACCATACAAATTTAGTTTATAAAAGCTTGAACACTTAAAATCAGATCCCAAAGTTAATCAGTTTAAAATTTCGAACTTTTCAGTTACTAAATCTGTATGAGTGATTGAGTTGCTTATTTCATCAACTCACTTCATTATAATATTAAGATAGGTGGTATTTGTTTACCAACTCTTGGGTTCTCCTTTATCCATATATTAAAATTTCTATAAGTCTTATTTGGGAAGATGAAGGCACTAGTTTCTCAGAACTCTTAAATACTTATTGGCAGAACTTAGGTCCTTAAAGAAGGCAATTATGAAGGATTATTTTTCTGATTAGCTAATAAGTTTAATAAGAATTATTTTAAGTTACCTACACATTCATATTCACCATATCATAAACAAGCCAGCAGGTGGCAAACTTGAGATTTTTTTATACTCTGGCTCTTATTGAAGATGTACAAGTATTGAGCCATATATCTCTGGATCTCATGAATAGCTCTTTTGGTGTAACATGACATAAGAAAAATTAAACCCTCTAATTGTAGAGCCTCTGGTATTTGGATAGCAATGCACTCTATTTATGCATGTATTTATTTAGTTTTAATTTGATTTGCTGTTTTATCCTATAATTCTTTCTCTAACAAATAGTTTGAAGAGATGTAAAATGCCAGTTTGAATCCATTTTTGTTATGGTTTCCATGATTATGGAAGTAAATTTTAGTGGTCCTTTTGTTTACTTTGGGAGGAACTTTATATCATTTAAAAGGGCACACAAAATCTATTTTTTTCCCAGAACAGGTAATATTCTTTTGATAGTTCTAACAGCATTGATCCCCATGTTTTTAAACACAAAACATAATTTCCTGTGGGTAATTATTGTTTTTATTTTATTCCTATAAATGTTTCTGTTTATGTGTGACTCCCTTGTAGTCACTGGTAAGTAAAGATGGATATAGTTTCTTCTATATAGAGGTTTGGGCTTTGCACCAATGACTCAGGATCACTCAAGGTTGGTTATATTCAGGCATATGATTAGGCTTTGGGGTATTTAAGTAAACACATTTCTAGCCATCACATTCAGGGATAATTCAAACGTAATATATGACTTACTCATTTCTTTCTCTCTTTGAAATCTATCTATTGTTAACACTACCTGTATGTCTTCTATAAAATTAATTTCCCTTCTTGTAAGTTACACTCCTTCCAAATGTCTGCATTAACCAATCTATTTTAATAATTACTGTAACTTGTTATTCTCTTTCAAATGGAGAAGAATTAAAAAAAAAAAAAGGAAAAGCAGTGACTGAAGACAAACCAAAGTTGGGCAACCTAGATACTTCATTATTTCTACATATAAATTGGATCATTTAGATGACTTCTACAAGATTTAAATAAAATAAACTGTGCTTCATTAAAATCAAAAAATATTTGAAGGATTCTAACAATTGGCTGTTTGGCACACTGAGCTTTCAAGATGTGGAAAATGAATTCACTAATTAGTCAATATAAATGTTTGAATTGTTCCCCAAATTTCACAATAACTGAGGACTCTTTAAGGCCTAAGAAGTTATACTTCATCCTGCTTTTATATTTTTAAGGGAAGTAAGACTCAAGTTTTTTAAAATGTAGAGTATAAATATATCATAAAGAAAGTAAATTATAGTGTAGAATTGAATGTAAACTATTAAACAAGCCCTGAACCAAATTTAAGAAAACTGAAATTGGTGCATATGCTTTAGATTGCATATCCCTCAGCTTTAGTGATCTCAGCATTGAGGCTTTAAAAAAAGAAACTTCTAATCAGAGAGATGCCTACATTGCACTAGTCTGCATGTATTCAGAGGTCAAGGTGTCCTGGTTTTGTGTAATGTTTCCTAACTCAATCGTCCTTTCTTCTATTTTCCTTCAATCTATCTCCAACTGTGAAACCCAGGTTTGAGAAAGATGGCTCATACCCCAAAACACCTTCTCATCTCCCTGCTTCCTGAATCTCCCTGCTAAACTACCCTGTGATTTTTCATGAAGTAAAATCAGGGACATGAAAATGGGGTCCAGATACAGCAATTCCTAGACTTCCAGAGCCCCATGTGCATCAGACTACAACACAAAAACACCCAAGCTAGGGTTGGCTCCTGCCCTAATGATTCTGAATGACTGTCAGCTGTTCAATGAGCCAGATTTTTGTTCTTAATAATGCCCTTTCCAATGAAATACTTAAATGTATACATTTCTTGAATTTGAATGAGAACACACGGTCCCAGTCGTGCTCAGTCTGGTGATGTATCCCCAAAATGTAGCATTGCTGCTGGGTAAGAGCAAGGGTCTGCCGGCTGGAGAGGAACAGCCACCAGTATCCCCACAGAAGACTGTGGGGCCAATTGTGTCTCCACACCATCCCGCCACCGACACACAAGGGACAGGTCGTGACAGTGGAGAGTTGGCGCTCCTTATGAACAGGCTTGAGTCTACCTCTTTAGAAAGAGGTATTCCTGGGTGAGAGTCCTTAGGAGTCCTAGCGAATTTAGGAGTCTGGCCTTTCTCCACCGCTCAGCTCTTTCTGTCTTTTTTCCCCAGTGCGCCCCCACCCTACCCCGTGTACACGCAGAAGAAAGTTTTACACAAAATGAGCCCCACGTTGACGTAGGCATCCCTCCCCTTCCATCTGGATAAAAGCCCAGAAGGGAGCTAGTAGGGGAGGTGCGGAGATAGGGATCCTTTGGATCACTGTGGTCAGGGTCCCGAGGCGTGGCCGATCAGGAGCCAGCCAAGAGTAGACCCACAAACATATCAGGCTTTTCCTTCCTCCATCAACCTCTCAAATCCCAATGAGGTCACTGAAATGAAAGAGAATCAGACCAAGAGAGAGGGGGAGGAAGAGGACGACGACAAGGGAGAAGAAACCCAGACGGAAAAAGGCCATCAGACAAGGTCGCTTTTTCTGGCGACACAGCAACTGCGAGGAGCGTGGTACTGAATATATCCGCCCGCTCAGCCTGCGGACCGAAGGACTCGCAGAAGCACTTTGTGTTACCACGAAAACAAAGGAGAGGAGACGGGAGGGAGAGAGAGAGAGATTGAAGCTCTGAGCAGTTCCGCTTTGGATCTCCGGGAAACAAGGTTCATCTCCTCCGCAAGGAAAAGAAAGAGGAGCCTGAAGGGTCTGGGAGGTTAGAAGGGAGCAGGTTTCCTGCGGAGACTTGGGACGCGGCAGAACTCTGGACAGCGCCTCGCGAGCGGGGCTCATTGCTCCCAGCTCCTCCAGGTTTCTGGCTCCTTCTTGAAAGCCCTTCTACCAGTGCACTCTCCTCTCCTGGACTCCGACCACCAAACCCAGGAAAATCCTACGATTCCTGTCTGAACGTGCCAGGGGGTGGAGCGACTCGGCCTCTGGCCCGGTCCGGGAAGAGGGTCTCCGGTTCTGGAAATCTAGTCCTTGTGGATAATGCTTCGCTGGTGAAGAAAGAAAAGTTTTGGGGTCTGGTTGGGGGCGGAAGGGGTAAGGAAGATAGTGGAAGGAAGAAGGTGGATGGTTGGTTTCCCTCTCTGATCTGGAAGGAATGATGACCGAGGAAGGATGTGCACCAGCGGCCAGATTATTGGGAGCCTCTTGGTGCTCTCTGTGCTGGAGATAGGGCTGGGGGTGTCCAGCGTGGCCGTGGGGGCGGTCAGCTTCAGCCTGGCCCTCCGAGAGCACAAGCCGCAGCTCGGAGACTCGTCCCCGGTATGGAGCGGGGTGTGTGTACGTTGAGCCATTTCACTCTCTCTTTACCTCTTTACGGTGATGGTCAGTGTGCGTGCGTTAGTCACTCCCTCCCTGGGGAGGAAAATCATAAATCTCCTCTGGCTTGCATGTAGGTTCTTGTTGGCAGACTCTGCCTTTTTATGTTGTCCTTTTATTTACTAATTGTTTTTTTTTTCCCCCTCTTACCTTGGCCTAAGACCAAATTAAATGGCTTTGTTTCAAGTTGGGGGTGGGGGAGGGGAGTTTCCACTAGCTGAAGCTGCATAAGGCTGCTTAGTGGTGCTGATTAGGGAGTCACACCTGTCAAGGGCAGACTCACTTAGCCTGTTTCTTTTACAAGGAAAATCAAAATGAAAGTGTTACATCATTTTCTTGTATCAGGAACAAGCAAGGGTAGATTTATGCATTTATTTCTGGGCAACAGGGTCCAAGGTACAGTAAAGGCAGCACTGATACAACAAAAAGAAATGTGTGAGTGTAAAAGGAGTATTTTATCCCAGAAAACATTGCTCTTAATCTTTCTTTGCTAGCTTTCTGATACTTCACATCTAAAAACTCTTTTGTAAGTTCTAGGCAATAAGTTAAACAATGAATGGTATGATATGTAACAACATTCTAATTGGAGAATAACTCAGCTTAAATAGTACCTAATGCTCAGAGAAAATGTCATAATTTCCTCTAGGTCAGATGTCAGACCCAATGACCTTCTTGTTTGCTTTGGGTGAATCTCCAGGAAAGCCTCAGAGACCCACTCCTTCCACCAACGATCAATAAAATAACTGCACTATTCCTAGCGTGGACCTAATTGTGAAAATAATTTTTTCTTCTCCTTTAAGTTATATAACTTCTATATCCTTCTTGGTTTCTAGTTGGATTCCAGTTTCCAAGATAATTTAATAAGATGCTATTCTGTCACTGATGATCAATAGGTGTAATTAACAATCATGGTTTGGTTATTTGTGCTTTGAGTCACTGAGGGGAAAAAATGACTATGGGTTTAAGAAAAATCCTTTTGAAGTAATTCATTCTTGAGGGAAGTTCTAGTATTTGAAAAAGTGGTACAATTGTGCTTTGGAAAAATAGTTTTTATATTTTAATTTTTCAAAATGAGGCAAATGCTTTTAAATTGCAGAAGTTAAAAGGAAAAGTAAAAATGGTACTCAATTTCAACACTGACTTTTTCCTAAGAATCCTTGTTCTGAATTCAATAAGTTACTATCAGCCTGCAAATAATTACCTTTTTCTTTATTACGTAATTTTTCATCAACATACACTTTAAACTTAAATATGAAAGGCTAAAAGGCAAACCTTAAATTTGGTCATTTTATATCTTATATATTATTATTATTATTTAAACAGAAACAGAAATAGACTTTAAAACTTCTATCAGACAATTGTCAAAATGAAATAGAATACCAACATTTAAAACAAAAGGGAGAAACCTTTTGATGGCTCACAAGGGAGAAGACTCAAATACTCTTCAAATCACTTCCCCTTTTAAATGCAAGAAATTGGGTGAATAAACATAGGTTTTCTCTAAATAGTATTAGTATCCATTTTATTTTCAAGAATTAAAAAAGTGGTTACATTTGCTTGGTATCGCATAAGAAAAATAATTATTTTTTTTCTTCCCAGACTATTTACCATTATCTAAATGAGTCAACATATGTATTTGTACAAAAAAATTAAATTTTTGAATCAGCTCAATAAAAAGCAAGTAAAAGAATAATATGTACAGTCATTATCATAAAGAATTAGTTCCATTTTCAACTGGTTCTTTAGAGTAACCAAAATTCAGCTAGGATCCTCAAACAATAATTTTGAATTCTGTCATCTGGTTCAATAAAAATTTTTAAAGAATGCATGTAATTGAATGAATGGATTTGAAACTAGGAGGCCCAAACTGGTCACTTTTTGATCATTTTTATAAACTCAAGTTAAAAAAATCAAATTTGTGAAGAAATACTGTTTTGATCACTACTTATTACATTATAGACTTGCTAAATTGATTTTTTAGATTGTTTTTCAGAGGTCATTTGTGATATAGTCTGAATTATCTCTTATATCTGTCAATGATGAATTCACTTAACCAGTATCAATAGAGGGCTTACCATGTGCATTTTACTATTTAACACAAAGACCATTAAGATGAATCAGAATACCTAGCAGAGGAAACAAGAGGAGTACATCACTAACTTTATCAGGGGTGAGAAATTAAAGTTTGACCTTAGAGAGCTACAGGGGCAGATAAAGAGGAGAGAATTTGGGGAGGTCAATGAAATATCCATGGGAGAACAATTGTTTTCTCTTGATCTTGACAGTTTACTGGGACTTGTAATTTATGTATCACAGTGTTAAATAATGCATCACAGAGTGAAATCTGAAGTCTACCTGGGTGCAGATCCCAGATCTGTCATTTACTATCTGGATGACTACCAAAGTTTCTCATATTCTGTAAAATAGTGTTGTTAAAAGGCACAAATGAAATAATGCTCTTACTAAATGCATGGTGTGTAGTAAACATTTAATAAATGCAAGCCACTAATACTGGGTGCACAGACTGGCAGTGAAGGGCATGAGAAATGAGAGCCTTTCAGGCAGCGTGGATGAAGGCACAAACTGAGATGGTATGGGTTATGTTCCAGGTGGAAGAGGCTCTTCTATTTTTCTGGAGCTTATGTGTGAGGGGAAGATAAGGAAGGAAAGAGTGGCTGGGGCCAGACCACAGGAGGCTGTGTGCCAGTTGAAAGCAATAGATTTATTTCCTCATATTTTTAATAATAATAATAATACCACCAATTCTTACTTCCCAAGGAGATTCAAGGAGATGCAGAGGAAAGCTAGATCAAAAATTATCACTCTCTTTGGTATTTTATGAATTTAAAAATCTATATTATTTATGAACATTAGATGGGATTTTATAATTAACCTGTCATGATAACCACAGTCTATAATCAGAGTGTGTTTTGATTGGTGCCATGAAGTTTTTTTCAATATATTATTGTCATTATTACAAGATCTTTTAATTAAATTTTAGAAGTCAGATAAAACTGTACTATGAAGGTATTACTTTTTATGTATGGATTCTGACATCATAAGCTTTTTATCTAGGTCAAGTACACTAAGAATTCAGGCAACTATTTTGATCTTTGAACCCAAAAACACACATTTTTTAAAATGTGGTTTAAAAATAAAATAGTAAAATAAAATAAAGAGCTTAAAAATCCGTGGGATGGATACTTATATTTCCAGTCACTATTTCACAATCAGGCAAGGGTGCTTCCTGTGATCAGTATGGGCAATTAGCAGGAAAAAAAATTATTTCACTATCATTTCATAGAGAAAGAAAGCTGTAAATGCCTTATAGGATTTTAGCTTCTTCTTATTCACTTGTTATAGCTGATAGAGTCACCTGTTGAAAGCCTAAAAGAAGACATTACTGCTAGATAACAATGAGAGAACCATTGGGTAAACTGTTTTGGAAAGACAGTCATGTAAAATATAATTGATGTGTAAGATTTATTGACAGAGTTAAATAGACAGGGCTGTTTCCAAGTTGCTATGTGATAGTCACTTTTCTCCATCTCCAGTGCATCATCTCTAATGGAAATAGACTGTATTTAGTAGTACACAGATTCATGGTTCCAAGAGGATTTATTTTTTGTTGTTCTAGATTGGCACTTAGAAATATAGAGATTCAGGGCGCCTGGGTGGCTCAGATGGTTAAGCGTCTGCCTTCGGCTCAGGTCATGATCCCAGAGTCCTGGGATCGAGTCCCGCATCAGGGGGAGCAGGGAGCCTGCTTCTCCCTCTCCCTCTGCCTCTGCCTCTCTCTCTCTCTCTCTCTCTGACTCTCATGAATAAATAAATAAAACATTAAAAAAAAAAGAAATATAGAGATTCAGATGGTTGTGTCCAGAACAACATCTGGTGCTCAGTTGTATTTGATATATACCATACCAAATTCCAGCCACCTATATCTGATAATTATTCTATAAATCAAATGTATTAAAAAGAAATTTTCTTTTTTTTTAAGATTCTATTGATTTATTTGTCAGAGAGTGAGAAAGAGAGAGCGCACAAGCAGGGGGAGCGGCAGGCAGAGAGAGAAACAGGCTCCCTGCTCCCCCTGATGCGGGACTCGATCCCAGGACTCTGGGATCATGACCCGAGCTGAACACAGACTTAACTGACTGAGCCACCCAGGTACCCCTAAAAGGAACTTTTCTAAGCCTTATTAACCTCACATGTAAACACAGTCTTCAGAAAAATTTTATCTAAATCATACAAAGTTTGGATGATTTTTATTGCTAATTTTTCTAGACAATACTTGATTTGTATAACTTTCTCCACTTAGTAAATCTGATACTTTAGGTGAGTGAAATTTATAGCATAATCAAGGCTACCTGTTATGTGGACTCCTGATTCACCATGGCAACAACCCAGCCAATTGTAGGTTTGTGTTGAAATCCATCTACTGTACCTTCCGATCCATACTACAGCAATATAAGAGAGGTGCTATAAATAATTGAGAGCTGCCTCAAAATATTATTTTTAATAATTAAATCTAGTCCAATTCATTTAAGGGATAACAAATGAAACAAGGTCAAAGAAACCTCTCAAACATTTGAAGTTACTTCAAATGTATAAAATTTGAAGCTAGTATGTCTCTAATCAGATGATATATCACTTTTCTCCAGATTCAAAACATATAACTTAAAGGATTCATATTGCCTAGCATGAGCTGAAATCATTGCCCCATCCTCATAAAAAACTACAAATATACAAATATTATAACCAATTTTAGGATTAGTTTTAGTCATATAAGTAATTTAAGCATAAATTCTCATTTCAAAGGGTTAACAAGAGAATCAAAGCTGACTTCATCAAAATTAGCCACAATTATAAATTTAGTGTGTAATCTCATAGATATTTCCCCGCATAGGAATAGTATCATTTGAACATATAGATCAATTTTAAGTTTTTGGATAGAATAAAGCCCATTTGTGGACTCTGTAGAGCCCAGATAAAGAATCTCTTATCTGATTCATACTGTTATTCTCAAGTGCCACTTTTATCTACTGGGGTTAGGGCTATTAGATACTTGGCAATTAAATCAGTTAGACAAGCCAAACTACTAGGAAGTGTAATTATTATTCAAGGAACCATATTGTGTGCCAAAGAAAGACAAATAAAATGTCTATTTCTGGTATTGATTGGTAATGCTATGATAGAAGAAAAATGGTCACTTTTGCCATTATCTGATAAGATATTTTGTTTTAGTCTATATTTCATCCACATATAAGTGACATGTGTTTGAATTTCTACCTAGAGCCTATGACAAATTCTGTCTCAGGATTTTGGCCCTTATTCAAGGGTATAACTGATCTTGAAGACTTTAGCATAGAAATAGGGAATAATTGATAATAATTACCTTGGTCACCCAGTTGTTGATAATTTTCTTGATAGAAACATGATCTGAATAAAGTCAAATCCTTTCATTTGGATGATTTTGCTTAAAACACTCAAGTTGGCTTTAAGTATTGGCATGATTATTAACCAGATCATCCAATATATGCTTCAAATATGGCCAAGAAATTTAACTTTTTGTATATTCACTTAACCCTCAGATAATATTTAATTCTGTTGGTAGATGGGAAGCATAGCCCAGCCATCCAAACTGAAATGCCTGTCTTCAAAATTCTATAAAAACTAGAATAGATTTTGGTGAATGTGTGTGTACACCCACTGAAGGTGGGAAAACCCCAGCAGTTTTATGTCCAAATGATGTTGGATCATTTACTTGTGAAGTAAACAAAATTTCATTTTACTACCCCACTATATATATCTATCTATATATAATCTTATTCATTTAAATGGCATTCATATATATATAACTAAGCTCAGAGTCTTAAAAAATACTTGACTTTACTGTCTTAGTAATTTAGTAAAATCACCAGGTGGTCCCTCTGCAGATAGATGTTTATTTCAACATGCCAAGTGGACAATTCCAGAATAAAGGGATGGTAGTATATAAAGACTCTCATTCAGCATATTTCTAAGAGAGAAAGAGAGGAGAAATTGTATGACTACTTTCCTCTGTGATATAGGAAACTGTGCAGTTCTCATGAATGCAGATTTAATCTATAAATACTTTATTCAAATTGAATGATAGATTGGATTCATATATCACACTCCATATAACTGTGGTACTGGATCACATATGTTTCTTCATGAAGTCAAAGCGAGGAATATCAGTACCAGTTTCATGGGTTACCGTCAGTACCAAGCCTGGCACAAAGTAAGTGTTCAGTGAGCATTCACTGCCTCTTTCCTTTACTGCCCTCATGCCTTCCCATGACTGCCTGGGACCTAGACCACACTAGTTCTAAACTTGTTCTCAGCATTTCTCCAACACCCTCAACCAACTCTAATTTAACTCATCTTTTTCTTTTTATAGTATGTGTCATTAGCTTTGAATTTAGTTCATGTATATCTATTAGCAACTACAAAAATGTACCAAAATATCTACATTGGAGAGGTCATGTAAAATATCCAGCTTAAAACTGAATGGGGAAACAGCTGCTGCTATAAGACACATAAAAATATTCAATAATCAGACAAATTAGACAATTACCTAAGTTAGGCAAGTCAAACAGTGGGGATATAGGAACCACTATTTATGCCACAAAACAAAGTCCTTGTAAACATTTAAACTATATGAGTTCTTGTCATTAGTCAAAATGAAAGTACAAATTAATATTTCTAATAAAGATATTTAATATCTTGGAGACTTGTATAGTTTTGCTTGAACTACCCAAGTACTTTTGAAGAAATGTTTATTACATGTTGTATTATTAATAGGTGCATCAATGAAATATCTAGATTTCAACAATGATTCTTGTAACACTAATTAATGCTTATGGTTTTTAGCGTCAGTATCAAGACTCCTGAGAAAAAAATCTAAGTTCTGTTAGTTCAAGATCTGTTATTAAATACTGGACAAATTTATGTGGTCAAGACAAAAAAGAAAATATTAATGGTTAAGAAGACCACCTTGGAAGATAGGGTGTCTTGAGCTGTTTGTCCTGTAGAAATAATACATGATATGATTTATTATTAGTTAACGGTGCTCCAGATGCTTTTATATTCGTTATTATTTCCAGTTTTAACAACTCCATAAAGAATGTAGTATTTTATAAAATTTATGTAGGGAAAAGAGCTTACCTAGAACCTACTGTTATTTAATCAGCTGAGTTAGTATTTAAAGCTGACAGTCTTATTTTAAAATCTGTACTTTTTCTATTGCATTGTGTGGAACATGGGAAATTGTCATGAAAAAGTCATTCACTAATGTCTGACCTCATTATTTGCTTCCACCCCTGAATATATGAGTCAGGCAAAATGGCATAAAGATCAATCTCCATCACTGTTTGTATCTATTTCCCAGAAGAGACTGGCATAGTCAACTGATCAACAAGCACAACCTCCATATCCCCAGAAGAGTGTGAAATAGTAGACTAAATTGTTCCTACCTTCAGAGCTTAGGCTTTAGCCTTAAAAAGTAAAACAAAATTATGCATCTCAAATGATCATTAAATATTATGAGAGCAGGTCAGGAAGACATAAAACAACATATTTAAACATAGTTCAAAATGAGAGTTAACAGTGAGGGATCAGGGTTGACTCCTGTGTGGAGGGAGATCTTCATCCAGGCCTTGGAGATTGGGCAGCTTTCCAGTAGGCAGAGAGAGAAGAAGATGTGCTAAGCAGAGCTATAAAGTCATGGAAGGAACAATAAAATGGAGAATTTGTGGAGTATTGAGGAGACCGGACTTGTTGTAGCAAAGATATATTCACAGTAATAACTGGCAAGTGAAGATCTAATTCATCTAAATACAAGGAGACCAGCTTTAAAAGGTCCTAAAAGAGTAAGACTAGTCTGCCCTTGATTTTGGTGACCTCTGCTGGGTAGAACTTGATCATGAGGCCAAGGCAGTTGGGCTAGGCATTGCTGCTCAATTTCAAGGCAAAACACCGGCCCTTGATTCCAAGATGTGTGTCCTGTTTCAAAAGAAAGACTTGAGGGAAATCTTGGGACTTGAGGGAAGTATAAATCTACCATCACAAATCTAACCCCATTTCAAGTGACTTTCTTGTTGATGGTGCATTTATAAGATCATAGTTTCCTTGTGTTGAATTATTCTTAAAGCTGCCTGACATATAAAAATAAGAGTTCATTTATTTAACTGGAGGTATCAGCATGACATTAAGAAATTAAAATAGATTTTGAAGGTATTAAGACGTGGGTTCAAATTCTATCTCTAGCATTTGATAGTTAAGTTTGAGTGAGTTACATTACTTCCCTGAGCAAACAGCTAACTTACCTGTAAAATAGCAATACTACTATCTCATGGAGTTCAAAAAATTAGAAGTAATACTTATATAAAGGGCTTGATACATATTAAGTGTTTAATAACTAAGACTAGCCCACAACAATGACTACATGCTAGTGCTATATTTCTGGAAAATCAATTTTCTGTATGTGGTTTCTATTTGTGTATTAATAGACATTTTATTTTTATATTTCTGAGGGGGAGCTTCTTGTAAAGCCATTGATGAAATTGATCTTGGACTCAATGCTTGGTAACAGTTAAATCATATACCCTCTCTTAGAAAATATGTACTTTTCATAACCAATTTTGAACATTAATAGTTGTGATTTAGTGTGCATGTCCCAGGGCCCTAGGAATATTTTCTAGGTCAATATTGGGATAAAGAGGTACAATTTTTGTTTGTTCTACCAAGTGGAGATGTGTATTTGATTTTACCATTATTTTTGGCTGGGCTGTTGGAATTCCTAGTTCCTTCTACTTGTTTCCCACCAACTATTTTTGTATATCATTTACTCTGAGGAATTAAAATAATGATAATAATGACATTAATAATAGTAACAATGGCAGCTTATATTTACAATATACTACATTGCCTAAGAATTTCAACTGCTTTGTTGTATCATTTATCTCAGCAGATGAAT
This sequence comes from Eumetopias jubatus, assembly GCF_037043125.1. Lineage (NCBI taxonomy): Eukaryota > Metazoa > Chordata > Mammalia > Carnivora > Otariidae > Eumetopias > Eumetopias jubatus. Next base: position 53,665,712 of record NW_028274820.1, on the reverse strand, counting down.
TTCTTCACTTAAGGGATGAGAACCTAAAGGATTTAGGATTTAGTGATCTAAATCACCTGAAGAAAGAATGTGTGCATGTGTGTATGCGTGTACATACACACATGCATTTGCTGATATGCATGTGCAGGAGAGATGAAAAGATAAGAAATTCATACAAGGAAGTTGATAACTGTCACTGATATGCAATGTATGCTGCATTTAGGCTGCTAGTACCCTGATTTGGGTACAAGTTCACAATGTTGTGATCCTCTGTGAGCTGCAACTTATTTCCATTACTGGCTGGCTTTCAGAAACTGCCAGGCGTGTTGGATGGACATTTTTCTATGGTGTTGACAATTCTTGGGAAGAGCATAACTTCTACCCTCTAGTCCCCTGGAGTTCCTGCCTGTTTTCAATTCTGTGAGAACAGGTCACAAATCATAGACTCAAAGCTGGCACATACCCAAGGGAATTTTTTTTTTCTATCATCCTCACCAAATCCATCTTCTATACTATAAACTTTGTTGTATTTTCTACATGTATCAAGTTGTGGGTGTTATATTTGAGTGTTGTCCAAATATATTACAGCATCTACATTAATTTTGTTCAAAAGAGAAAAGAATTCTTAAACATACAAATGTAAACAAAAATAATGCAAATTGGGATAACCCACATTAATGTAACATTACCTTAAGCTATATATAAATACTTACTAAATTATTATCATGAAATAGATCATACAGAGGCCCTGTTTTATATATATATATATATATATATAAAGTTTAAGTTGCCTTAATAAACAGAATGTTATCGACAATATTTCCATAGCTGGGTGTTCAATATTGATTGCATCCTCTTTTGCTTCCCTCCAGAAATAATCATTATCTTAAATTTTTATATTAGTTTGAATTTTAAAATTAATTTATTTATTGTAACTGGCTAAAAATTGGCTAAAATAACAAAAATTTGGGCTCAGGAGACAGACTTCTGATTTTGTTGCTATATTCTATGAGATAGTTTTATTTTGTCTCATTTTAAAGATCAACATGAGTAATGACTATACATAAAAATTATTTGGACAATTGACATTTAAATATACCGCAAATTCAAAGTCCCTCTTACCAAAAATTCACAAGTTTAGTTATAATTTCCCTTGCTACTTTTGGAGCAGAAAAAACTCTAACATTAAAAAGCCTATTTACTCAGCATACTCAAAATAATCAACAGATTATTTTTTTAAAAAGAAAAACTATCACAAAGCAGAATTGGAATAGGACAAAATGCATAATGCACTAAATACAAGAGAGATTGCATTCCAGGAACACTGAAAGGGAGATGTGAAGGAATGGCATTCTGAGAATCAAGGCTGATTTTTTTCTATACACTGAAGGATTTGGGTACTGGGGTAGTGGGAAGTTTCTGAGGTTTTTGGACTTGGATTCATTTAGAAGAGTTTAACATGCCAATCAGCTACATGCTATGTTTGATGATTTCTTCTGAAATTCATTCTTAGGATTGTTGGTTTCATTCATTTGCTTTACAGTCTCTGAAAAAGGTTTCTTTCACTACCTGCTGTGCATCCCTATTTACCACTGTGGTGGTTTTCTTTCCATCTCTCCCTTGAGTGATTTTGGTTTGATTTCTTTATTCACTGTGGTTGCTTCTTATCCCATGCTATCTGCTAAGCCACCAAGATGGCCCGATGCTTAGCACAACAGCCTATCTGTTATACATCTTACCTCTTGGTAGTTTTTTTATTGTGAAGGTAATCATATTTGTGAGAGGTCATGGCTCTATTGATAAAAATGTACATTTACCCTTTCTCAGTTGAATTTTTGAAATATTGAAAATTTCAACATTTTCTGGAGTGGAAGAAATATGGATCTATGTGCCTTGCTTTTTTCAGTTCTCTGTTTTGGAGTGGAAAATAAGAAATTAGTTCTAGCTTAAGGGAAAAAAATAACATTGCATAATTAGCAGGGTTTTCCATGGACTAAGAAAAGAAAGAAATATAATTAGGAAAGTGGAAAAGTGACTTCTTTTAAAGATGAACACTATGCTAAAAATGCAAAAGAATTGGGAGAGGAGAAAGTAGGGGCCATTGAGATCTATAAATCTAATAAAGGCAGAGAAATCCCAGGGATCTGGGTTGTGGGATAGCACAGCTCAGGGCCTGGGACCCCTAAGGGTTAGGCTTATGGAGATGGGGCCAAATCAATGTTGAGATCAATGGTAAAGACACTTGTTGGGCCTGAGCAACGTGGTCTGTGCTGGGTTGGGATGAGTCGAGAAGAGGAATGACAATGTAGTGTGAAGAAAGCGCTAAAATGAAACAGAATAGTCAGGTTCCTATTCCAATTCTCATGAGCCAGATGCTCATTCTCCTTAGTTCTCTTTCCTATAAGATTTAGTCAACATATATTGATTCTACTGTGACAGCATCTTACAGTCTGAGTTAGGTTTTGAGGATCTAGCTATGAATAAAATAATCATGATTCCTGATCTTCTGAAGCTTAATTTTAAAAAATAGAGAGACAATGAACAAATAATGCACAGATTAACAATTACGGGTTGTGACATCTTAAACAGGAGAAATGTAGGCTTATGAAGAATACAACTTACTGATAATGGCAAAATCAGCAAAAACACCACCAAGGAAGCAATATTTTCTGAAGGATGTTGAGGCATTACCCAGATGAAGCAGGAGAAAAATACTGTTTAAACTGGACAGAATAGCATGGATAAAGACCCTCAGATAAGAAAGGTTCGATGTGTTTGAGAATCTGAGAGAAGGCCAGCGTGACTGGGTTATGGCAAATGATGGGAGGAGATAGAAGGCCCTCAGTGAGGTGGAGAGGCAAATGGGGGGAAAAATCACTTAAGGCTTTACACACACGCTAGTGTTTTGATTTCCCCTTAATTACAACAGGAGCCTATTAAAACTAATAGGTTTCAAGTAGAAAAGTGACGAGATTATATTGGCATTTAAAGAAGCTCACTTGGGGCGGCAGTTTCTAAAATATATTGGAATCAGACTAGAAGCCACAAGTCTAGTTAGGAGGCCACTGGCATGTATGGTATTATGGTTACATGGATGACAGTGAGAGAATAAAATAAACACAGAAGAAGCACAGATATTTGAGATACAGTATTGACAAGACTTTGTGTCTGATTAGATGCCATTGTTGAATAAAGTATTAAGAACGAGTCTCAGATCTAGAGACTGAGCAACTGACAGGATCCCATGCATTCATTTGAGAATTAGATGATTAGAAAAGGAAAAATTCTGCATGGATGTGTGTGTGTTGGTGCATCTGTGTGTCTCTGTAGGATACAATTGTGTAAGATGGGGAGAGGTCAAGAATTTATCTGTTATCTGCTAAGTTAGAGTTACCTGTGAGATTGGAGACATGCTGGGGACTATTAGATGGGTCTACAGTCCAGAACACAGGACTGTGCTGGAAATGTAAACATGGGAGTAGTCTGTAAATACATTAAGCACACATTTAAAGGTACTTTTAAAGCCATGTTACTGATTGAAACCACCTAAAACAAAGCCTTCAATTATTCAGAAACTGGATATTGATGAGGAGGTAGAAAAGAGAGACTGAGAAGTTGTGACCAGAGAAATGTGTGGAAAACCACGAGAGTATGGTGTCGGAGAAATCCAAAGGAGAGACCTTCCATGTAAGATGAGGTTTGTAACGTGGAAGTCATTGCTGACCTTAGCAAAAGCAGCTGAAGTAATGGGCATATACTCCAGTACAAAGTCTGCTAAAGAAAGAATGGGAAGTAAGAATATGGAAGCCAGAAGGACAGCGGTGGTGAAGGGTCTGTGTAGACAGATAGAGTAATTGATATAAAAAGATTTGGACAGGGAGGTTTTTGTCTTTAAGGGAGATTTTGGAACAATTTTCCTTGCTGAGGTGAATAATGGAGTAGAAAGGAAGGAGAAATTCTGAGTAGATGAAGGGTGATTGAATTTAGAGATGAAGTGCAGGTTTTGTGTTGATAAATTTTATTTTTGTATATTAAATAAAAGAAAGCAAGATGAGTATGACTGAAGATGCAGTTTGTCACACTTAACTGGCAAAGGATGAGAGGATGGCTTTTGTGTTTTCTCTCTAATCTGAGGTCTACCATAGCTGAGGGTAAAGAAGAGAACACCATTCAAATGTTTCCTCTCCCTGCCAGTTGAGAATAATAAAGTCACACAATATAAACTGGATGGAAACATAGAAATAATTTATTCCAAATTCATCCTTTTACAGATAAGTGAACTAAAGCTCAGAGAGTTAGCACTGCTGGCTAACTATAGAACCAGGACAATAGGGCAAGTCATCTAATTCTTAGTCTAACACAGTTCTCACAGATGCCTCAAAATATTAAGTAATCCTTAAGGTAATGCTCAATCAAAAGGAACATGCAGTTATTTGGTTACTGCCTCACACTGAACAGGAATGATCTCAAATTATTGGCACTGCTAAGCTATCATGAGGATATAAGGATTTTAACAAATTTTATTTTTAAAGATTTTATTTATTTATTTGACAGAGAGAGACACAGCAAGAGAGGGAACACAAGCAGGGGGAGTGGGAGAGGGAGAAGCAGACTTCCCGCTGAGCAGGGAGCCCAATGTGGGGCTCGATCCCAGGACCCTGGGATCATGACCTGAGCCAAAGGCAGATGCTTAATGACTGAGCCACCCAGGTGCCCCGATTTCAACAAATTTTAAGGGTCTCCCCCCAGTTGGGAATTTTTCACTTTGGCTCAGGTCATGATCTTGGGGTCCTGGGATCGAGCCCCTCTGCTCAGATACACACTCTCTCTTAAAAAAAAAAAAGATTTTTTTTTTTCCTTTGGCTTATGACCTTAACTAGAATTAGGTATCATCTAGATTTACACAGAGTAGCCATTAGCCACATATATCAGTTGAACACTTTAAATGTAGCCAATCTAAGTTGAGATGTGCTATAAGTCTAAAATACACACTTGGATTTCAAGGACTGAGTATGGAAAAAAGGACTGTAAAATATTTCAAGTTTTTAATGTTGATTCCATGGAGAAATGGTAATAACTTGAATATATTGAGTTGAGTAAAATATATTATTAAATTTTTCAACTTTTTTAATGTAACTATGAGAAAATGCAAAGTTCTATATGTGACTCAAAACTTTGGCTTGTGTTAGATTTCTAATTTCTCTCATCTAGCTACATTTTTCTTATGAAAAGAAGTAATTAGCTGGTCAGGAAAATCTTCATGCTTTGTTTACCTAAGATGGATGAGGGAAGCCTTTAAGACAATTTGAGTTATTAGTGAACTGGCAGGCTAAATTGGCTTAGTTGGCTGGTAGAGACAGCAGAAACTGCTAAGTGTTCCAGTGGCATTTCCCAAAGTGGACACCCAAGTTACCTGCCCCCATGACGTAAGCCTTTCAATCTTTCTTGTTTAAATGGTGAAATCCAAGTCTGTGGGTGACTTTTCATTAAGAGGATTTCAGGTATCATTTTCCAAGTACCAAAAGTGTTTTGAGAGAAGAGAGGCTTTTTTCCACTTCTACCAACTGGAAATTCATTTATCCATTCATCAACAAGTATTCATCAAACTTTTTGTACATGTGAGGTCCTATGTTAGAGCTTAAGTTTTAAAGAATAAAAATATGTAACACCTGACTAGGAGTTCAGAACCTTTTGGAATGACAGATATGTAGCGAATAATTACCACAGAATATGATCAGTGCATCAGTGTTATAATAGATCTGAATATAATATATTTTGTTAGGTTCTGACTAAGAGTACATGGAGGGGTTGAAAAGGCTTCACAGATAAACTTAATATTTTTACAGGAACTTGATGTTTAAGGAAAAAATATTCCAGGGACCCTAGGTGGCTCAGTCACGTTAAGCATCTGCCTTCGGCTCAGGTCATGATCCCAGGGTTCTGGGATTGAGTTCCCTTTCAGGCTCCTTGCTCAGCGGGGAGCCTGCTGCTCCCCCTGCTTGTGTCTCTCTCTTTCAAATAAATAAAGAAAATCTTTAAAAAAAAGAAATTTTCCAATTAGAGGGAGAATATAAACTTTTATCGGCACCCACCATGTACCATAGCAAGGCAGAGCACTTTCACATGGATTGCTTCTTTTAATTCCATAATCATGTGATACTAGTATTAGTCTCCTCATTTCTATAAAGGGAATGGAGAATATCATTTCATTACAAATGACATATGCAGTGTCGGAGAGCTGTGATAGTGTCATGGTATTTACGCGAGAAATACCTCATAAATACTGGAGAAACGTCTGGAAAAAATGAGCGGGGGGGGAGAAAACAGGGCCATTTAGATTAGTGATCAGTGTCAGAGCAGGGAGGAACTCGGGACTCCCATCCAATCCAACTCCCTCCCTTTAAAGATTAAGCCCCAGAGAATTCAGTTGACTTGCCAAATGTAGTTAAATGACAAAGGAAAACTGAATGGGAGCCTAAGGGTTCTGTTCTAAAGCACAGATTTTTCTCAGTAGTGAATGGTCATAGCCTCTTAGCCCCGGACTACAAAGAACGATTCCATCAAAAGCTGCACTTTGGTAACAATACTTATCAAGCCCTACTATCATTTGCTATTATAAGTCTTCAGCTTGTTTATACAAGATTCCTTTGTGTATTCTCCTTTTTAGAGTTGCAATTACAGTATTATTGATAACGTTTTCACATAATTTCCCCCTTTTTAAAAATTCTGATAAATTTCACTCCCCTTTCCTTGCTTTCCTAAATAGTTGTTTCTTTAACAGGATCTTCTTGAGGCAGTTGTGGTAATACAAAGCCTCAAGATATACAGGACCCTAGAACTTCCCAACCAATCAATTTGACAAACAATTACTGGTTTTACTTTGAATGAAGCACTTTGTTGAGAATTTGGAGATAGATAATTATCTGTACTCTGGATCTAAGGGCTATATAGCTGGTAGCATAAATGTATGCAAACAGAAACAGATAGTGAGCACGTGAATTCTTCTAAGTGATTTGCCCCAATTATTTTATCTAATTATTTACAGCAATTCTATGAAGTAGGTTCTCTTATGCATCCAATTAAGGAGAAAACTGTGGCGAATACTTTAACTTCCTCAAAGTCACACAGATTGAAAATGATGAAACCATGATTCAAACTCAGCCCATTTGACTGTACAGAAGCCATTCTTATCACTAAACTATACTGTCTCCTACTAAATCCAAATAAATATAGTTCAATACAGAATGCAGTGTATGAACATCCTGTGGATACACAAAGGAAAGTAAGGAGGGAGACAGAAGACTTCATGGAGGATGTGCCTTTGGTGGCAAGTCTGAAAAAATAAAGTAGTGAGGGCTTACTGGGAAGGGAGGAAAGAAAGGCACTCCAGGTTAGTGGAGACATGATGCACGGAGAGCTTGAGAATGGTAAAGAGCACACTGGTTTCAGAACACACACTGTGCAGAAAGAAGAGAGTATAAAGAGGTAGGCTTGACCTAACTGTGAGGAACTTGAAGAGTATACTATGGAATTTGAACTGCATACTTTTTAAGAAATGGATGGTTCTAAGAATGTTTTAAAGGTTCTGAGGATAGGAGTAACATGAGTCAACACGTATTTTAGGAATAATCACCTAGGCAGCAGTGTGAAGAATTAGAGCCAGGGGGATTATGTACATCATTCTTGTTAAAATTTAGAATCAGAAGGAAGCTCACTTTAGTGGGAATGGAAATAAAAAGGCCATACATGAGAAAGTCTATGGAGGCAGATTCAACAAGAGTTGGTGGGAAACAGGCTATGAAAAATGAGAGTGGAAGAGACTGGAAATTAAGGCTGACTTTCTGCCCTGGTTAAAGAGAATGAGAGTATACTGTGCTCAGAAAAACAAAAACAGAGGCTGGTTTGTAGGGCAAGAAAACAAATTAAGTTTAGACAAGTTGTGCCTCTTTGATTCATTTATTCATGAAATATTCATCCATCAATTTATAATAGACTTTGTGCTATATTCTGGGGATACTGTAAAGAACAAGAAGATAATGTTCCTGCCTTCAAGACACAATCTGTGGTAGCAGTACAAACATTAAACAAATAAATATACAAGTAAGTATTTCATTATAATGCTACGAGGGGAAAAAGGATGCTATAAGAGCTTAAAATGGAAAAAAAAAAAAAAAAAAGAGCTTAAAATGGGAACTCAGTCCAGAAAGTTAAGAGGGCGTCTTCTATGAAGAAGTAATATTTAGCTAATATTTAAATTAGGAAAAACAGCCAGTCAGAGATGAACAGTACTATTTCAGGCCATGGAAACATCACATGTCAAGTCTTTGAGGGAGAAGGAATCTGATGAGTTCCAAGAAGTTAAGAGAGAAATCAGTGAAGGTTGAGGCTGTAGAAGAAGGCAGATTATGAAACACTTTATCAACCATGTAAAGATTTTGAGTTTTTTCTTGAAGGCAATGGGATAAAATTGAAAGATTTGAAATATGGAAATAACAAGTTCAGAGAAGAGTGGGTTTGATGAAGGCAAGGATGGAAAGAACAAATTTGGAAGCTTTTGCTGTAAAATGGATGAGAGATGATAGTGGTTTGGAATAGAGCAGAAGCAATGGGAGTGAACAGAAGCAGATATATTTCAGCTATATTCTGAAGACAAAAAGAGTACTGCGTGGTTCACTGACATACATGAGAGTTTGAATGAGGTGTCAGTTAGGAGTCCCAGATGTCAGGAATGAGAACTCAGTGGATGGCTGTGCTATTTCCAGAAGTGAGAAGTTTTGGAGGAGGATAATATCTTCAGGGGGATGATGAGAGTATTTTCAGGAGAATATTTTCTCAATATCTTCAAGAAATGATTAGGACACTCTGAGTGCAAAACATTTTTGTGAGGCACCTCAGTGCCTGATTTTTCTGGTTGACTAGCAGTTCTTGGGTCATATCATCACCATACCTAGGCCAGTGGGAAAGATAGTCTGCCTCCCTGAATAATGAAATAAAATTTCTAGAATTTATTCTCATTCCCTCTGATTGGCCTTACTTGTATCTTGTGGAAATCTCTGAAGCAATCACTGTGACAAGGAGGACAGAACATCCTAATTCATTAAAAGTTGGCTCACAGAGCTGTGGGAGGTGGGAAACACATGACTGAAAGGGAGGGGTAGTGACTTCCTCAGCAGAAAAATGAGGTAGGATTGCCAGAAAATGGGTAAAGAAATTCTGAAGACCAAAATAATGGCTTTCTACCACCAAATATAATAACTGATCTTGCAGAAGTGAATAAAGAAAGATAAAAATGTGTAGTTTGAAATTTGGGGAGGGCATCTTTGTGAAAAATACAGTTGGAACTCTGTTGCTGAGTTCAGATAGAGGCCGGTACTTGAGGTATAGGTGTGAGAAGTTTCTGGCAGAGAAGTACCAGTGAGGGCGCCTGGGTGGCTCAGTTGGTTGAGCGACTGCCTTCGGCTCAGGTCATGATCCTGGAGTCCCGGGATCGAGTCCCGCATCCGGCTCCCTGGCTCGGCGGGGAGTCTGCTTCTCCCTCTGACCCTCTTCCCTCTCGTGCTCTCTATCTCTCATTCTCTCTCTCTCAAATAAATAAATAAAATCTTTAAAAAAAAAAAGAAGTAACAGTGAAAGCTGCAAGCAGAGAGTGAGAACTGACACTTCAGGAATCCCAGCAGACAGTATGGGCAGGAAAAAATGAGCCCAATGGTAGGGGCTGAGGAGTGAAGGGCAGAAAAGAAGGAAGGCAATCAGGAGTGTGGGATGGAATCCTGTGCAGAGACTATTTCAAAAAATAAAAGAATAGTCAGTAGAGTGTCATTGATAATCTCAGAATGAGCAATTTTACAGAAGTGTAGGAATAAAAACTACATGTATTACTTTATTCAGCAAACAATTATTGAGAACCTCCTGCTTGATAAGTACCATGACCAAAGACCCTCCTCTTCCATTCCAGTGATTTCATAAGTGTGTCCTGGGACCATTCTAAGTATTCTGTTTGGGAGGAGGGTATTGGCGGTAGTTATAAATACGGAAAAAGTTCTCTTAAGGAGCTTAATGTCTAGTGATACAGGTAATAAACATGAAAATAACTGAGTCATAATGTAACAAGGTCCAAAACAGATGCACATAAGGTACTATGAGAAATCAGAAAAAAAGATGAAATCACGTCTGGTTAGAAAACTTGAGATGAGCCCTGGAGAATAGGCAAGAATAAGGACAAAATTTTGCAAGTAGAAAAGTGGATATAAGCAAAGATGATACACTGAGTATATACAAGGATTCTTAAGTCCACTTTGGCTGTAGGATATCCGCAGGAGACCAGTTTGCAAACTGGATTGGAACTATCCATCTAGGCTCTGATGACAAGCCAAGACATTTGCTGAGTCATTAAAAAAAATTGTATGAAGGAGTGAGGTACTAAAAATCATGCTTAGAATGGACTTCAAATGACGCTAGAGAAACAGAAGGCAGAGAGACTCTCTAGAAAGCTCTTAGATAATCCAAGGGAGCGTTGGGGAGGGCCGGAATGAGATAAGAGGTTCACTGTGGGTGCGGAATTCCTGGCACACAGTAATTGGATTGGTGGAAATGGTATGGAAAAGGGGAAGATCAAAAGTGCCTCTGAGTTTTGAGAAAATAGTGGTAAGAGTGATGGAAACAAGAGAGGGATGAGGGGACGCAGATTTGAAACTCATATTTTGTGAGTACGGTATCCCTGCTGGATCTCTTTTGTTGACTCCCATGCATCTGACTGTGAGCACACTGAATTGTAGAATGATTGTAGCCTGAGCCAAAAATAGACAAAGCTTTCACAATGACCAACATCCTGTGTTATTCTCTGGTCTCTTGGAACATGGACCTACTTTAGACATGACATTTTTGCTTTGAAATAGCACATTCAGCAGCAAGTATTATTGGGAACACTTAGAAGACTTCCTTTGCATCAAATAGAAATTAATACATTTGATAATTACTTTCTAAAAGGTAGTCCACTTATAAGCCTAAAAAATTTTGTTAATTGCTGCTCAGCATATCACGGCTGGAAATTGGAGAAAATAATAGTGCATACATTAGTGAGTACATACTGATTTGATATGGGACAACCCACCTCCATGAAGGAGGGAACATGAGCAAACATACACACAGTTTTGGCCTATGGCAAGAGTCTGTGAATGAGAAAAAAAAAAACAAATAATGTATATCTAAATATTTTTTTATAATGCCTATCAGGTATTCAGACACTGATCTGTACTCATCAGATACTAAAAAAAAATTATATAATTTTAATAATTTTACTAATAACTTCAGTTATATCTGGTTTATTGCATAGTAGAAATTATACCAAGTATCTCATAAACATTATCTCGTTAATCCTTTTAATAACACTGCAAGATACGTTTTAAGATACTTGTAGCAGTCTGCCTATCTTACGGATAGGGAAGTTGACATTCAGAGAGTTTAAGTAGATGCTACAAGTCCACTAATCTGTGTGGCATAGCCAGATTTAAAGCCCATGTTTTCCTTACTCCAAAGTCTGTGTACCCCCAACCATTATGTTATACTCCATCCATTTCTTTTAAGCTCTGCCCATAAAGAACAGTGCTGTTTCTAAATCCCAGACCCTAGTAGACAGCACCCACCAACTAACCTTTCCCCAGATTGAGAAATGTCCTGGAGCCTACATATGACTCCTCTAATGCTCCAGAGTACCCAGCAGTTCTGTATGAAAAACCATCACAAATACCTTTGTCCTACTTGTAATCTCGTTCTGCTAGCTGATGCATAACCATCATGCTATCTATCTTATCAGGGCAAAGGGATTATTTTCTCTCCCAATATATGTGTTTCCTCTTCATGCCATTTAGCAGAAAAATCATGCCAACCCTCTTCTTCCTAGTTCTGCACTAAAACCCTAAATAACCATAATATCCTTTTTATCTAATCAGATGTTCTCCTTACTGTTTCCCCCTGAAATCAGAGTAAATCTTAAAATCGCATTGCATTTAACCTTAATTCCCCTCAGCTTGTTCCAACCTCTATAGTTACTCCTTCACAGACACCTTTGGGAACAAAATACTATTCACAAAAACGAGCATTAGGAAATTGTAATCTTTAAATAAAAAGGCATAATACATGATTGTTCCTCCTTCACAGATTCTGAAGCTGTATTTTGGTTAAAATTGAGCAAACCTCACTTTATTTCTGAGGAAATGATGTCATTTCTATTGGGCTCTGTAAGTTATAGAACTACTCGTAAAGGAAAGGAATTGGATAATGGATGGTGTTTGTTTATAGACTTCTAAACATTGTAGACCCAATGTATTTTAATCTCTGTTGTACTTTCTGAAGAGTACAAAATGGCCTGCAATTGATAAAGAATACCACAGGGTCAATGCTTAAAAGTATCTCCCACCCCATGGCCAATCTCTGTAGGTAAAGACTGATCTGTGTTAATTCTCCTGAGATACAGATACCTGTAGGGAGGGCAAATGTTATGGGCCAGACGTAATAATGATTAGGAACATCAGTGAGCCGGAAGTTTACTAGAAAGAAATCTGACTCAAAGAAGAAGCTCTGCCAATTTATTGATTTGCTTACCAGGCAATTCCATGACTGGCGTTTTTTTCCTTAAAGAGACACAGAGAGAGTGGGGTGCCTGGGTGGCTCAGTCAGTTAAGAGTCCAACTCTTGATCCCAGCTCAGGTCTTGATCTCAGGGTCATGAGTTCAAGCCCCACATTGCGTTCCATGCTGGGTGTAGAACCTACTTAAAAAAAAAAAATAATAAACAGAGAGAGACAGAGAGAAAGGCAACAGAACGTTTAAGAGAGAACGATCGTGAAGATGGCTGAGAAACCAGGGTATGTTTGCCCTAGAGAAAACGCAGGGTTAAATGGTGTATTTGTCATACGTTGGGGGGCAATGGGTGGATATCACAGGCATAAAGGCCTCAGGCTTAATGAAAGAAAGAACTTTCTGATGATCAGAATGACTTAAAGGTGAAAAATCCTGCCTCTCTTAATGGAAGAGATTGATCCTAAAGTGTAAAGGCTCTTGTCAAGTCAGAAATACAAATAAAATATTGATGTTGGGCACCTTATGATTCACTACCATTCTAGTTTCCACTGCAACAGTTGGAGCTTAGCCTCGGTAAGCATAATTGTTTGTGAATGTTGTTTATTTGGAAGAAAGAGGATTAATGGAAGAGAGGAATCTGGAGGAGCTGTTAATGAACACAAGGCTAACTCACAAAAAGCCTTGACGTTCCCTTTCATTGAAACCAGGACTCTCCAGGACAATTAGCATTGCTCTGGATTATTATAGAGGGTTCTCACATACACATAAAGGAGGAAAATGGTGTTTTTCCCACATGGATACTAATTTTTTGTGTGTAGAACCCACCCAAGTTATAGGATGGATTTTATTTTTTTATTTTTTTTTAAGATTTTATTTATTTATTTGATAGAGAGAGAATGAAAGATAGAGAGCATGGGAGGGAAGATGGTCAGAGGGAGAAGCAGACTCCCTGCGGAGCAGGGAGCCCAACGCGGGACTCGATCCTGGGACTCCAGGATCATGACCTGAGCAGAAGGCAGTCGCTCAACCAACTGAGCCACCCAGGCGCTCAGGATGGATTTTAAATGGATGCCCTTTGGGGATTCTGTGACTTAATTCAAATAAATCATTCACATGGTGGGAACTTAAAAGCCATCAAGGAAAATATTTTGATGAACTCTTTCCAATGCATGCTTTATGAGGAGGTCCTCCCTCACTTTTTAAGAAAGTTGCCTCTGCTGGCTTTTTTCCCATCTTGTTATGTTCATTAACTCCTCTAAATGCTAAAGCCATAGGTCGACATGATGTGATGTGATCACAAAGTTCTGGAAAGATTATATGAAACATCCTATTATTTTATAAAAGTTTACCTTAAAGAATTGGGAAAATACAAAAGAACCAGAATGACATTAAAATGACCAGTGATAGGGCACCTGGGTGGCTCAGTCGTTAAGTGTCTGCCTTCGGCTCAGGTCATGATCCCAGGGTCCTGGGATCGAGTCCCACATCGGGCTCCCTGCTCAGCGGGAAGCCTGCTTCTTCCTCTCCCACTGCTTGTGTTCCTGCTCTCACTGTCTCTCTCTGTCAAATAAATAAATAAAATCTAAAAATAAAATAAAATAAAATAAAATGACCAGTGATCCCACCACTCAGAGAAAGTCACTATTTACATTGTCATATTATTGCCCTGGCTTTGCATGTATGAAAATAATAATTTTTGCAATATAAGAACAAAACATGCATAGTTTTGTAGTCTGCTGTTTTGTTAAAACAGTGTTATAAGCATTTCATTCATGGCCTAACATATTCTAAAAAAAAAAAACCCATGATTTTAAGTCCTAAATTTCAGTACTTTAGTCCAGTCTTCTGCTTTCAGGTAGTTCCATACAATTATTTAAGACTAATATTATCCTCACTTCCCCAAAAAGTTTTGCCTTAGCTCATTTATGTAGACTACTCTAACTTTCTGCCTGACTTTAAAGCTACACAAAATATATTTTTTATCACTGTACACTCATTTCTTCTTCTTGTCTCTATATTGGAGACTTGAATATCCTTAGAATTTTGATATTCCCTTTTAAGCCTGAAAATTAGAAGTCTTTTGTGACTGCTTTCTTTCTTAGAATAATAATACTATTGTCAGAAAGGCAGAATGAGACAGGGGAGAGTGCACATACTTTGGAGTCAGAGTGATCTGGATTTGAATTCCACTTCTGTCATTTATTAGCTGTATACTCCATTAAAGTGTCTCTTGGATAAGACCACTTAGACTTCCCTGGACCTTAGCTTATTCTTCTGTGAAATGGACTGCATGTGTGGATTGAGAAAACATGCTTGGTGTTTCTTGCATACTAAGTTAACACTCATTGATTATAAATTGTCTTCTATTTATGGTTTGATAAGCTGTCCTGTCTGTTCTTTCCAAGCTGTCATTAACTTCTTTTGGTCAGCCACCCAGCGCACACCTCTGAAGCTCTGAAGTTGAACGGAGGAAACCGGAAACTTTTCTATTGTCTTTATCTATGGCCTTTATTCTAAAGGGAAATCCATGGACCTGAATGATATCCAAGACAATAATCAATAAGAATAAGAATAAATATATTTATTTATTGGAAATAAATGTATTACATGAAAAGGTTAATTAATTGAAAGGAGAAATCTTTTTAAAGAACTGTTCCCAAATAGAAATAAAGACCACGACTTTAAATTGAAAAACAGCACTGTGAATTAATTGGTAGCTACTGCCACCAAGTGGTAGAAAAATACTTCTTTTGAGACTAGAATCCAGTAGCCTTTAGGGGGAAAAGATCCCCGACCACAATTTAGTAATTTACCCGTGGACCTGAACTTATTTCATCCCTTCCCAAAGCATCATTCCCCCAACAAAAAGTTGGGGTAAAATTATTGGAAAATCCTAAATTAGTTTAGCCGCTAGAGTTAGAAAGGCCATTGTTTGAATACCACTTCTGCCAAATGCCAACCGTATGGTGTGAAAAAGTTGTCTTGAGGATCAGTTTTCGCAACTGAATATGTGAATTAAATTAGGTAATGTATATAAAATGTTTAGCCCAGAGCCTGGTATCTAGCAAGTGCTCCATAAATGTTATCTCTTATCTTTTTGATAATGGCTATTCTAACAAGCATGAGGTAATATCTCGTTATGGTTTTAATTTGCATTTCCCTAACGACTAGTGATGTTGAGCATCTTTTCATGTACATGTTGTCCTTTTGCATATCTTTGTAGAAATATCTATTCAAGTCCTTTGCCTGTTTTTTAACTGGGTTGTTTTTTGACTTTTTTATATTGAATTGTATGTGTTTTTAATATATTTTGGATACGTATTTATATATTCTGGATATTGATCCCTTATCAGATATATGATTGCAAATTTTTTTTCACGTTCTGTAGGTTGTCTTTTCACTTTGTTGATGGTTTCTTTTGCTGTGCAGAGGCTTTTTAGTTTGTTGTAGTCCCACATGTGTATTTGTTGTTGGTGCTTTAGATGTCATACTCAAAAACTCATTATCAAGATCCATGTTAAGCAGCTTTATTCTTATGCTTTCTTCTAGGAGTTTCATGATTTCAGGTTTTACATTGAAGTCTTTAATCCATTTTTTTAAAAGATTTTATTTATTTATTTGACAGAGAGAGACACAGCCAGAGAGGGAACACAAGCAGGGGGAGTGGGAGAAGGAGAAGCAGGCTTCCGGCTGAGCAGGGAGCCTGATGTGGGGCTGGATCCCAGGACCTGAGCCAAAGGCAGATGCTTAACGACTGAGTCACCCAGGCACCCCTCTTTAATCCATTTTGAGTTAATTTTTGTGAGTGGTATAAGACAGTGGTCCAGTTTCATTCTTTTACATGTGAATATCCAATTATCTCAGCACCATTTATTGGAAAGACTATCTTTTCTCCATTAAGCATTCTTGGTTCCCTTGTCAAATATTAGTTGAATGTATATGCTTCAGTTTATTTCTGGGCTCTTGAGTCTATTCCATTGTTCTATTTGTTTTAATGCCAGTACCATACTGTTTAGATGACTATCGCTTTATTGCTTTCCTGAATTCAGGAAGTGTGGTGCCTCCTGCTTTGTTCTTTTTTCCTCAGGATTTCTTTGGCTATTTGGAGTCTTTTTACGTTATAATGTCTCTCTCTCTTTTTTTTTTTTTTTCATTTATAATTTGTTGATTTAGGTCCTTTCTCTTTTTTCCTTGGTTGGTCTAGCTAAGGGTTTATTTTGTTTCTCTTTTCAAAGAACCAATTCTTAGTTTGGTTCATCTTTTCTATTGCTTTTCTGTTCTCTACTGCATTTATTTCTGCTCTAATCTCTATTATATCCTTTCTTCTGCTGATTTTGAACTCCACACCTGGTACTAGTTTTACTTTAGGGGCATTCAGCTCTGCCCTTCCACTCTCAGCTTGAGTGCCCCTGGGCCGTACAGCTTCAGGGGATGTTGCCAGCCCTTCTGATCAGATGGGCCCAGAAAACACTCCCCACAGCAGGAAGGGCTGTGATTCTGCTCTTTGCCTGGGCATGGGCAAATCGGGCTCTAGGGCCCGCAGAACTCCTTGACTGAGTATCTGAATCAGGCACATCTGCACCCTGCTGAGTGTGTACCCTTTACTTGGTTCTACAGATGGACAGAGATGCTGGTTGGGATTACTATTGGGCGGTACCAGGTACGAACTCAGGAGTCTACTGAGATCTGTGTGCCGGTGGTTGCAAGCCTCTCCCCCACTTCTCCATCCCAGTCACATTCCCAGTGGTCAAGTCCCATAGATTCCCCTGTAATCCCCATGGTATGGAGTCAGAGTAGGGGCTCCCACAAAATGACCCACAATGCTGGTGGGATTTGTTTTCCCTCCTGGGTTCTCTTTTCTCACTGGAGGAACCAGAGGCTCATGCAAGACTTCGCTGCATGGTGATGCGCTGGTCTGGGGGAGAGGCGATGTGGTCAACATGTAGTTGCTTCTCTTGCCCTACAAATGCAGCCTGTTTTGGTCTCTGTGGTGCCAGGGGCTACTTCAGTCTCACCCCCATGTTCCAGGATTCTTTCAGTGGTGTCTTCTTGAATAGCTGTTAGTTCTTCTCATGACGGGGAGCAAAGTCAGGAACAGCCTATGTCACCATCTTGATCACGTCACTCTAAGTTCTCAATCTAGATCTGGCCGTAGTTCCTTCCTGCTGAGGTTCTAGGCAAAGTAATAAAGTCCCCTAACTCCCACAGTGCTATAAAGACTATAAATTAACTAATGTCTTGGCAAGTGGCCTAAACTATAAAATCTGTCTGTGGATGCCAGTTATAATTCTATACACTAGGAATCATAAAAAGTCATCTATTATTAACCGTAAATAAAAAGAAAGGTAAAAATGGCACAGCTGTTTCTGCAGTTACAGTAAACCGTTACCTGGCCTTCTATATTCGGTAGTGTCAATTAACCACACATTTATATGTTGTCTTGGCTAATTTATGGTCACAACAATACATAGCCGAAGATGCTGAGGAGCCTGAAATGTCTTCTGTTTCCTCAGAGATAGACGGCACGGTGCCACTTTTGTCACTGAACTCCAATTCTTTGAAAATGGATCTTGTAGCCGTGTGGTAAATTAATCTCAATCAGAATGTCAGTATATTTCATGGAATCCTACTTCAATCCCTTGTCAGAACTGTACCAATCTGTTCTCTGCACCCTAAGAGATGGTCATTCAGTCACTCTCCAAACATTCCCAAAGGACCTCATTCATTGTTATGAGGATAGGTCTGTTCATTAGAAAAATGTTCCTGGTAATGAGTGGAAATCTCCCTCCATATAACTCCTACCCATTATTCTTGATTACAACATTTAAATCCAGAAATAATAGGCAACACTTTAAACTACCCCCATTTCCCAGATACACCAATGAACAGAATTTTCAGTAGTCCTAGTTTCAACCTATGAATACACACATCCTGCTGCACCAAATGTACCTGTTTTTTATGATTTATCTTTCAACCATCAGGTAATCTCATAGATAGGCATTTTTATGGTCTCAGCATTTTAAAATGAATAAAAATAAAGGTCCTCGGAGTTATTTCATGAAATCTGGATAGAAATCAGAAGGAAAAGCAAAAGAATCACCATTTGTATCAAATCAACTCACAGAATCCGTGATTCTGTGATAATGTTTTGGCAAGTGGCCTAAACTAAAATCTGTCTGTGGATGCCAGTTATAATTTTAATTATATTTTATATATTATATATATATTATATATATTATATAATTATATATAATTATATAATATATTATTATATTTTAATTTTAATTTTAGTTGGGAGGAGATGACCCTGAAAGTGGTCCCTGACACTTTGTCTCCTAATGTTTTGTACCCTCTTGGAATCATCAGTCCTGGGTCCTTCAGATGGGATGTGGGATGGCACAGCGCTTACAGAGTGGATGAGATACGCATCAGGAAGGGGACCACTGCTGTGCATCCTACAATTCCTTTCTTAATTTTGCTGTTGTACCCCCTTTGGTTTTTTATCAAGTTCGTTTGAAAATATCAGCTTATTTTAGTTGTGGTGAGGGGATTAGACAGGGATTTATCTTACTTTAGGTTTTATCCACCACTGGACTAGAGATACAGCTGGAACCTGAGGCCGAGAATGATAGTGACTGTGAGGAAAAAGACAACACAAATTCCAGAGGAAGTTTAAAACCAAGGTGATAGTCATTCTTGTATAGCCATCATTCCCACCAGAGAGATTTCTCTCACAAGGTTTTCATTAGGAACGTTTTATGACTTGTCTATTAAAAAGAATATTTTTTGACAAGGTGTTTCTGATTTTCTTAGAGCTAACATGAAATGGGGTATAATGCACAATAAGCAATAATCTGGGAACCCCCATGTTCTGCTCTTGTTGAACTTCTGCCCCTGGCTTACCGTATGATTTTTTTGGCTTCTTAATTCCTCTACCCACAAAGTGGAAATAGTAAAGAGTGGTTTTTTTAGCCTTCCCAGAAATACTGGGAGAGAGAACCCAAATAGTAAGTGTTGTGAATTTTTGAAAAAGTAAACTTTGGAAATTTGAGAATTTATCCCAACAGAATGCTTGAGAAAGTATTTCCATTTGGGGTCCTTTAACAGGAACCAAACTAAAAGGACTGGAAGATGAGGGTAAAAGTCCATCTGCTAAGATATCTTGTAAACTTTCTTCCAGTAAGGCAAATAATCTTTGTGCTGAAGGATATTGATGGAGAGTGCAGCGTTTAATATTTTCTCCAGAGCCCATTACCCAAGTGTGTTTTTTAATGCTCCAAAATTATTTCTTTTTTCTACATTATTATTTCTTCCTGCAATCTTTGTGGGTTTTTCAGTAAAAGCACACCTTAACTCCAGGAAGTAGAAAATCTGTCAGGCTTAATCTTTTTGCCTCTTTAAGAGCCAGCACCTACTGTCTGGCTCTACCGAGTTTGTAACTTATTTTTTATTCACTATAGTATCACCTTATAATGCTACAAAGATGGGCTAGTGTCTATGCAACTTCACTGGGATAATACAGTTGCTGAGTAATGAAGAAATGAATCAGTGGGAGATTGGAAGGAGGGCTCAAAATTATTTTGTTATGGTCCTCTTTATCCAGAGAAAGCTGAAAGCCATCACATCAATAACATAAATCATTGAGACTCAGAAGCCACCATTTAGAGCTATTCTGAAACAATTTAGAAACTCAGCATCTTCCTTGGGTCCTTTATTAACTTAAGTTTATAAATCTTCTGCACCATTATTGCACTTCAATTAAATGATTCCTTCCAAAATGTAGTCCTCAAAAACCTCACTCTCCAGAGTCACTTCCCAGAATCTGCTAGTTTTAACAGCCTAATTTGTGTTCTTAAAAGATATTACTTTAGATCTTTTAAGACAATGAGGAATTTTTAATCAGCTCTCAGATTTATAAATTTTCCAATTACCTCTTTTGAGGATTGATGTACAAGTTTCCCTGTTTACTTTGTTTGAGGGCTCTCTGGCAATCAAATTGAACCAGGTTACCGGAAAGATGTAACGAATGCTTGCCATCATTTAAAATCAGTTTGAAGTTACCTAAATAGGAAAGAAAGGACATGTCCACCCCTAGTAAATTTCAGGTGTGTTATAAATAGTGCTCTGCAACTCTGATTACCCATGGAATTTGGAAACATTCTAGTTTACTCTTTCCAACCTAATGGTTTTCACAGCCCAATTGTGTATACTGACAGGCTCTGGCATAAATACATTCAGGAAGAAAACTATTATTTCCTACCTGATCCAAAATATTCATTATGAGAACTGTAGCAGATATAGAAACTTGGCTAAATAATATAAACTATAATGCTGACCCACAGAGTGGGAGTAAAGCTCTTCTCTGTGTTACTTTTGCAAGACTCTAATCAACTGCTTCAGACACTCTTAAAAGAGAGGGAGACAGAAAACAATGAAGAGAAAAAGTTAGGCAAGAAAATGTCCCTTTGTTAATGTCCTTTTTTGGAAGGAACAGCTCTTTTATTCCTTAGAGGCTCTCTGTGGAGCACTAATAGCCCCACCTTTGCTTCAGTCTAGGTGTTCGGATGACCGGAAGTGATTTATCCTCAGGGGAATGGGTTGTGGGGAGTGTAAAGACCTTAAAAGCCACTATTCTTTGATGGGGGAAATGAACCTGTCAAAGATAAGCCACTTAAAACTTGCCATGCAAAGGCATAAAATGTCTACAGTAGGATCCAGAGAAAGCAACATCAATTTCCTTCCCTACCCCGCCCACCATAGTTGAAGGAGATATGTATGAAAACACCCTTACTTCTTCTGGGGTGCTTCTGGTAACTGTCTTTACACCCGGGAATGAAGAGACAAATATTCTCCATTAAGTCCTTCAGGAAAGAGAAGAAGCTTCATTCATCACATAAGCCTAGGGAGTCTCCAGAGTCTGGTAGTAGACATACATCCATTGTTGGTCCCTTCAGGCCTGCTACACCCGTGGTAGGTCCCACATCGGGCCGGCTTCTGGTAGCGCCAGCTCACCTAAGCCAAACTAGAGAATTAAATCAGTCCTGTGATTCTATACCTAAGGTTCTCCTACAATTAGGAGTATAACAGTTACCCCAGAATTTATCCAAGATGCAGATTCTTGGACCCCACCCCACCAAAATTTGATTCAATGGGGGCCCATGACTCTGCATTTATGACAAATATCCCCATGTCATTCTGATAAAAAATGGTTTACAGATGCCATTATTATTATTTTTTAAAGATTTTATTTATTTATTTGACAGAGAGAGACAGCAAGAGCAGGAACACAAGCAGGGGAAGTGGGAGAGGGAGAAGCAGGCTTCCTGCTGAGCAGGGAGCCCGATGTGGGACTCGATCCCAGGACCCTGGGATCATGACCTGAGCCGAAGGCAGACGCTTAACGACTGAGCCACCCAGGCGCCCCAGATGCCATTATTTGAAAAATTTTTGTCAAGGCTTTGTAACTGAGGTCATGTAATCCAAATTGGGTCCAATCATTAAGGCACCAAAAGTGTTTTCTCAAAGATTATCCTGGTAGAACAAAAAAGGAGGTAGCATGGGCAGCTTTTATAACTTGCCTAAATCTCAAGAGTGTTGGGGGAAATCTTGGTACTTGAAACTGGATAGATACATATTCAGATGGGATTATTGTATGAGACATCTGCCCTCAACTGGGAAGAGATCCCTTCACTTTGAGATCTTACGAAGGATTTCAAGAAGGATTCATATGGTTAGGATTGTTATAATAGTGACATAAGCTCTAAAGTTTGATAAAGTTGTTTTTAGGGACCCTACTCTGCCTACCACAGTATTCTCTTTTTCCCCAGAGGGAACACGTATGGATGGTAGTTACCTACCTTAAGTCATGGTCCATCCGGACAGGTGATTGCTTATAATCATAAAATGAGGAACTCGTCTCCTTCCTTTAGAATCTCTGCTTTCAGGTGGAAAGGCTTGCCAGCCATAGTACCCGAGGGCTTGAAAGAACCCTAAAGTAACAAACCAACTGATCTCACATTTTAAAAAATTATATTGATTTTTTAATGTCCTGAAGCTTTTTGTGATACCTGTTGACTGTTTTTTACATTATTTGATCTTGACTAAATGACAAGTATCTGATTTCTTCCAAGAGCAGATTTCTGAATGTGACTGGGATGGTGTGTGCCTCAAGGGACAGTGTCTGTATAAAGGGTATTTAAAGGGGAGATTGCATTATAATCACTCAGAGCAGTTTTCAGAACGGACTAGGTGATAGTAAGTAATAGCATTCAGTTGAGAGTGTTGAGACACTGCCCAATTTCTAGTTTCACCAAGGGGAAATGTCTATGCTGTGTCTATTGAGAGAAAATAAATAAACGGCTGGGATATATACTCGTAGGGCCCTTTCCCAAGCCATTTTCTGTCTCACATAATTAAGAATACAAACTAATATTATATGTCAATTATACACCAATAAAAAATTTAAAAAGAATACAACCTTTTTTAGTTTGGGAAGTCACTCACATTAAAAAAGGATCTTCTAGCAGTTACCATTCAGTGTCAAGGTAATATCTTTTTCAGTGATTTTTTTTTTTTAATAGAAAGCTCTACTTGTGCTGACATCTCAAGGACATCTGAGGTTTGAGAAGGAAACTTTTGAAACCCGCAAAGCTAGGATTGTGACATTAAAAAGGTCAACACCATCCAAATCATTTTCAAATGCCACCATTGAGAAGAAAATTAACCTAATCTGACCAATCATGAGTGTTGCAGGAGAACAAAAAAGAAGTTAATGGGATTTGATTCAGTGAAAAGACTAACTGCACCCAGCTATGTGTCTGGAATTGGCTAAATCTGATTAATTTCTGCCCCTCCCCATGCATACTGTGATACATTCATTTACCCATCTACCAATTCATTCATCCAGGCTGAAATTCCATCCTGTCATCTAGAAAATTCATTTTAACAGCGCAGCTTTGTCCAAGGAGCTATGGCAAAGTTGAATATAAAAATACATGATCTCTAACTCTAACAGTACCAGTAATGGCAAATGAAATTACAGATTCAATTTTACTTTTATGTAGCATGAGGTTCAAAACTGTTTCTTTGAATCCGTAATTTCTTTTCTTCACTCACTTGCCCATCGTGAAAAAAAAAAATCCCCTTTTCAATACATTTTTTTCTGGAGAATTGAGAGACAATCAAAATGCTTTGCAACATGAATGCTTTATTTCAGCCACTACTATGAATGTGTTGAACTAAAAAAAACTTTCCAAGTAAAAATGAAATGTTGTGGTTACTGAAGCTATATGTACTTTAATATGAAGTGGTTTATGATTTGTTATATTTAACTGAGAATAAAACTACCCATCCTGATGAGGATAGCCAGAAAATCACTATCATATCAGCACAGTTTCAGGGAAAATATGAACTATGTTAGCACAGCAGCATTTTCTGTGCTAAACTATGAAATAATCCTTTAAGAAACTCCAGTTGTCATTCTTGAACAGGTGATTGAAGTAGAATAAAAATATCCAAGAACTGGTGGTTGCAAAGCAAATCATCAAACTTTCAATCCATGTACAAGGAAAAATACATTGTTTAACCAGAAATAGGTTTCTTTCCAATCAGTCTCCCAACATTTAATATTTGTTTTCTTGATCATATTTCTATATATTTTAAAGAAACCTTAATTTTGACAAAATTGTATAAATCATTAAAGTTTATCAAAGTATTAAGTTCAATGTGTGGTTTAGCTCATTATCTTGAGTGGGGGCAAGTAGCATCATTTCTGCTTTCTAGTATGTATATCTTGTGTAATGGCTAGTGAATTTCAGTGAAAATTGTTTCATCTGAGGTCGTTAAATATGATGTGGCAAAATTTTTAATAAGCTCTCTTAAAACAAGATTGGCCCACCATCTTTCATAATCTCTTCACCCAACACTTGCTTGTTCTTCTGGCCACTGTTTTTATCTGCTTCCATTACAACCATGGTTTCAACATTTTCCATCACATAATTTAAAATTGAGAAACTCTACAAGAGCCTTTTTTTTTTTACTCTTAGTCTTTTCCCAGAATAAACTTTCTTGGACAGAAAGAAATACTAATAAAGAATTTATTAACAAGCATCTAGGTCAGTGCTGAGAGAGGAACAGAAAGAAACGAAACAGAGAGGCAGACAGAGACAGAGAGAAAAGCAGATGGAGAGAAGCGGTTTTCATTCATGTATTCATTTTAGGGATCTTTTAACAAACCCCTTTCCTTCTTTACCTAGTAGACTTTTTTTCCCCTTCTGTTTTCCCTCTTAGGAGGAAAACTGAATGCGTTCACATTTAGTCTGATTGCTTACACTATTGAATTGTTTATTCCAACTTATTTTATAGTTCCACTTTATTTCCTTTCATTTTTTTAAAACTTCCCTGACATCTCTTGGTTCCCTCTTTACTGTCAAATTGTATTTTTCTCTTTATTATTATTTTCTCAGTCTCTGTATTTTAATGCACAAAATTAAAGTTGTACTTTCCGTCAATATCTAGAACTAGTTAGCTTGTCTGTTATTCTGCTAAATGATAAGAGTTTTAGAATACTACTTATATCTTCTTTACCCCCACCTCACCCTCTCATGCCAAAATCACCTGGGATATTCATTCGAAACAGATAATTAATTTTTCCAATCAATACTTTTGAATCTAAAAGATTTACTGTTTTGTTTTATTTTGTGCTTTTTCTCCTACATTTCTTTTTTATCTCCTGGCTTTCCCTGCTTGTTTTCCTGAACAGCTTCTAGTAATTCTTGTAGCGTGTGTCATGTAAAATGTTTTGGAGCCTGTATCAGTTTCCTATACCTGCTGGAACAAATTGCCACAAATTTAGTGGCTTAAAACAACAGAAATATATTCTCTTTCACAGTTCTGGGGGCCAGAAATCTAAAATATGTCTGTGGTGCTAGATTCCTTCTGGAGGCCACAGGGGAGAATCCATTTCCAGCTCACAGAGGCTGCCTACATCCTGGGCCTCGGGACTCTCCTCCCCCTCACAGCCAGCAGTATGGACTCTTCACAACTCTCTCTTTGTCTTTTTGTGTCTTCTTGGAACCTTCTGTCTCTTTTTACCTTCTTCTCTTCCTCTTAAAGGACTCTTGTGACTATATTTAGGGCCTACCTGGACAATCCACAATAATCTCATTTTGAGATTCTTAATTTAATCACATCTACAAAGGCTTTTTTTTTTTTTTTTTTTTTTTTGCCATATGAGGTAACATTCGTGGATTCTGGGGATTGGGGCTCTTTGGAGAGCCATAATTCAGCCCACCACAGTGCTTTTGCCCAAATGATCCTGTCTTTTCTGTAATCTCTTGTGTGAATGAGAATTTGACTGGATGTCAAAAGTTGGAACGTGCTTTATCTTCAGAATCTTGCCAGTATTTTATCTTGATACAGTCTTTATGCTGTTCGTGCAAAAGGCAGTCATTCTAGTGAGGAAATGATTGTGCTATTATCGTGATTATCTTTGGTGCAGATATATTTTTCTACATTTCCTCTAGTTAGAGTTGCAATCCATATTTGCATAAATCCTGGAAACAGTAAGCTTTGCTACCCCTTTGCCAGGGGCTTAAAGCATTTGCTTCATACGAAAGGAAGCCTAAGGACAGAGCAGAGCTTTGCACCGTCCCCTCCCTGCCCACACACCCATTTATGTGACAACGCACGTCCCCTCCTCCTATCTCTGCAACAAAAGGTACATAGTTTGTTTGTCTAGAATTTCCTTTGAGGGCCTTATTCCTCTTTGAACTGCAGTTATTCCATTGCCTTGGACTTCAGCATTCTGAGGGGCTCTCTCAAAGTTATCACTCTCTTAGTTTTTCTGCTTTATCTTATTGTTTAAGTGGGAATGACATCTTTGTTCTTTCTCCATCTTAAGCAAAAAAGCAGAAGGCTCCCTGGACCTTTCATGAAGAAAATCCACTCAAAATATAGAATGCTAGTTCCATATTAGCTCCATTTCATCCTACAATGAGTCACAACCTTAGTTATCTACTGAATTTAATCTAAATTGGAATCAAATGAATTCCACTTGGAGGGCTAACTAGTTTCATTACATAGTTGCACTTCCTATCATTAGATCACTTGATCTATATAACTTCATAGTAAAAGCAAAGCCAATAGCTCTCCTGGGTTTAAATAGCCCATCTTCTCAGAAATAAAATTATATTGTCTCATGTAATATTGTTTATCTAATTCAGATACATATGTCTCCAGCTGTCAGTTTTACTTTTTTAAACTGATTTGTTTTTCACTTGTTTCATAATGTAGTGTGAGTGTTTGCATCCTTGATAAAGTTATATTGAGCAAAAAGAAAAGTATTTTGAAATAGAACAAATTCCCTTTATAATAAGGTACACTTAATTGTAGACTGTAATACAATTGATTGATCTTATAATCATTCTTTTTTTAAAAAAGATTTTATTTATTTATTTGAGAGAGAGAGTGAGAGAGAGCACATGCGAAGGGGGAGGGTCAGAGGGAGAAGTAGACTCCCTGCCGAGCAGGGAGCCCGATGCGGGACTCGATCCTGGGACTCCAGGATCATGACCTGAGCTGAAGGCAGTCGCTTAACCAACTGAGCCACCCAGGCGCCCTGATCTTATAATTATTCTTATTACAACAAAAATTAATAATGGGAAGGGCAAAGAGAGCAATTACAGATGGCCAGGTGTTCGTTGAACACTTTTGGTTGGATTTGCTAGTCTGATGCACTGTACTAGCACTGAAAATCCTTTTGAAGAGCATTTCAATACAATATTAGAAATAAATTAACTCTATTTTTTTTAGTTTTTTTTTTAAGATTTTATTTATTTATTTGAGAGAGAGAGAGAGAGAGCACAGCAGGGGGAGGAGCAGCAGAGGGAGAGGGAGAAGCTGGCTCCCTGCCGAGCAGGGAGCCCGATGCGGGACTCAATCCCAGGACCCTGGGATCATAACCTGAGTCAAAGGCAGATGCTTAACTGACTGAGCCACCCAGGCGCACCAACTCAGACACTTTAAAGAGCCTTAGATTACGTGGGTAATTTGTGACCCTGATGAGTGACCTTGAGCAAGTCACTAAGCCTGTCTGGATCTGTACTTCCCCACATGCAAACTGCAAGGACTGAATTAAGTCATCTTTTAAGATCCCTTCCAGGGCACCTGGGTGGCTCAGTCGTTAAGCGTCTGCCTTCGGCTCAGGTCATGATCCCAGGGGCCTGGGATCGAGTCCTGCATCGGGCTCCCTGCTCGGCGGGGAGCCTGCTTCTCCCTCTGCCTGTCTCTCTCTGTCTCTTCTGAATAAATAAATAAAATCTTTAAAAAAAAAAAATCCCTTCCCGTGCTCTGACTTGGAGTACAAGACAGCCCATGAAATTAAAAGATCATTTACTGCTTTTTTGTGCTTCTTTTACACTTCTCTATAAACTGTGATGGCTAAATTTCAGCTAACATCCCTTACAGCCTCCTCATAAATGTTGTGATTTTATATACTGCCCATTATATGGGTAAATTTTTTCTCAGATTAATAGTTTCCTCCAGGGAATGCAGATTTTGCATACCCTGACAGAAGTAACTATCCAGAAGTATTTATTCTCTAGGCGTGACTGGGAGTAGAAATATATCATTTGATTCCCCCCACTACGCCAAGCCCTGAAATTCCTTTCCTTAGTGGACCATAGAAGGAAGCAATTTTATTGCCATCTCGGTGTTCTAACCAAGTGGCTGGGAAGGAGAACTCGGCTTAAACTCCTGAGGTCCGCTCAAGCTTGGCTGTGAATAAATAATGGCAATGTTTATAGATTTCAGAAGAGATCCAAGGAACACAAAACTACATCGCTTTCAAATTATTTCAGGAATGAGTTCTGGGTGAATGGACTTTCAGGGTGAGTAATGGGTTAGTCAGGCAAGCAAGGAGGAGGGCATGCTGAGGCTTTGATCTGAAGCTTGGCAGCACCAAGAGGTACAGAACCGTTCCAAACTGGAATGGCTTGAACACAGCCCTTATAGACATGAGACAGGATCAGTAAGGAAGAGTCCTTAAGGACAAGTTCATCTGGATCCAGGACACAAAGGGGAATGGGCGTGACAAATGGTTACTCAGAAGTAGGTTTTTAAAACTTCTGAAAAGTATGTGAGTATTCAAGCTTTATAAAGTTCTGAGTTTTTATCCTCTCATGGTTTAAGATATTAAAATTATTTTATTAGATCAATTTATATAATATGTTAACCCTTGTCTGTCATAGGCTTTCTAAATATGATTCCATTTATTTTTTTGCCTTTCAGAGGTATGTTATTTTTTACTATTGAAAATACAATTTTATGTATTAACATTTATAAGTATTTTCCATTTTGGTCTGTGACTTTGCTGTTATGTCTAGTAAATCCTTCCCACTCCTCTAAAATTACATAAATATTTAACTTCGTTGAATATTAATTTGAAAGATCATCTATATTATAAGCAAATTGTTACATATCCTTGGTTTCTCTGATCTGTCCGGCCACATCATTGCCTGCTTTATAATTATTTCGTTCCCTTATATGGAAAGATCCCTGCACAGGAAAACTTCCTTAACTCATTATTTCTTTATCAAATTTTGTTGGTGTTTCTCACATGCATTTTATTTATTTCAGATAATTCTTAGATTATTTTTATGTATATATTTAAAGTCTACCCATGTGTGAAACTCACTTAAAACCACTCATATTATTAGTTCTGACTTGAGATAGCACAATTTAAAAGAAAGTCAAAAGGAAAAACTTAACTGCATTCAAAGCTTTATCTGCTAGTCTGAAAGCCCTTAGTGGGCTTATTATTTATTAATGACTGTATTATTTTATTTATATGGTTTGCTTCTAGCCAGATGTATGTGTAAATGCACATTCAAATAGCTCTAAATGTTTCTAACCAAGTTAAATGATCTACCATTCTCCGATAACCAAAGTATCTAATAGTGTGTCATTGGTAGACTATTTGATGCATCTTTTCTTTGCAAAGTGATTATGTCACCAACGTGCTTATTTACAAGAAATGACATGCCATCAATAGCTTCGTCTCCTTGAGTTCTTCCAACATATCCACAAGGACCATATTTCTGGTAGAATGAGGAGGTCACCATTTTACCTGACATAGTTTGAGAGGTACAAAGAATGTCTCTGATGAAGAACATTTCCCTTTCTGATGTCTTATCTTTTTGTTTGTGTGAGATTCACTACCTATAGTAGAGCGCATTGATTCCGAATTGCTTGGAAATCAATTATGAATGAATGTATCACACCACTTTTCTCCCTAAGAAAGTAGAAAGGGATAAGAAGACAGTGAAAAAAAATAGGAAGAACAAAACTCTAAATTTATTTACTTCATAATTTTGCCTGGTGTAAAACTGACTCAGGTTTTGTTTAAGTACCACAGTTACCTGTATCAATCTTGCAAAGAACACATTTTCACTAAAGTTAACATTTTTATCTCTTACCATTCTAAATGAGGTATCTTCCTTTCTAGCTTTTGATGGGAACGTAAAATTTTCACACTTCCCTGGAACAAGTGTCATGAGTGAGCTATAAGCTAAAAAAAAAAAAAATAGAAGTTTTCTTATCTTTGAATATGGAATAATTTTTATTCTTTTCCCTTTCAGTTTCTTCTTTGTGGCATATGTGGAATACTGTGCGCCAAAAAAAAATCTGGACTTGTCGTAAGTTTCTGCCTTGTTTGTATTTTGCATTGAAGTATTTGAAACGTAGGAACCTGAAAATGGAAATGATGACAAGCCAACTTTCACATAGTGAATGTTACTCATTTAGGATGAAAAGAGGACCGACCATTAAATACTGGCTTTTTCATTTTCAAAAAAAAAAAAAAAAAAACCCATCAAGATTATTAGAGACTATGACAAAAGAAAAAGAAAGAAAAGCTTTGATATACTCTTTAAATGCGTGAATATGCTGCCCATAATGACTGCTGTGGTTGACAATCTCCACTTTCCCGGTTTACAGATGCCCAGACACTCACATGAATCCTTCAGTAAGCTAAAAAAGACATGGCCTGAGTTCATGGGAAACTTAACTGTTTAAATGTGGAACTGGGCCTACTAATTACTGGCTTTGACTGTGAAGTCAATTTTTCAATGCAGCAGAACAGCTGGGTTGTTATAGTTACCGTTAATTCCCAATGATTTTTTTTTATTTAATTTATTTTATTACTGTGAACACAAACATAAGTGTTTTCAGATGTTTTTCAGTACTGTCATGGGTTTCCGGGGTATGGAACATACTTCCAGTTAACTCTGATAATGGCTGGAGGAGAACTTCTGTATGCTGAAGGGTGGGTTCCCCACTTCCCTCCATGATGTTTTTTTGAGAGTTCAAAAGAGGGGAAAAGCATTGTTTATTTTTTTGTGTGCAATAGGAAAGTTCATAGACCTTTTTTTTTTTTAAAGATTTTTATTTATTTTTGACAGAGAGAGAGAGCATAAGCAGGGGAAGCAGCAGACAGAGGGAGAAGCAGGCTCCCCACCAAGCAGGGAGCCCGATGTGGGGTGGATCCCAGGACCCCAGGATCATGACCTGAGCCGAAGGCAGACGCTCAGCCGACTGAGCCACCCAGGCGCCCCAAGATCATAGACCTTTATAAGTTGGCAAAATTAATACTACACTTGGACCCTAGAAAGTGGTCTTTGATCCTAAAAAGAGTTTTCCAGGGGGAAGCCAGTTATCTGAGGAGGGCATGGATGGGATTATTAGTTATTTTTGTTTAACTACTGTTTTGAATCACATCTTTTTTTGTGAGGATAGCTCTTGTGACCAAAAAATGAAGCACCCATTGCCTTAGACATGCGAGATGGAATTCTTTAAAGTTACATAAAGGGAAAGCATTAGATACAGATTTTGGGAGGCTTGTAATTTGCATCTGTGAATCTTCCATCACTTTTTAGACATGGCCTTCATTCTCTCTCTACTTTTATTTTACTGGCGTCTTTATGGCTATATAATAACAATTTCTTGGAACTTAGAAGAAAGAGAGAGAGAGAGGAAGGAAGGAAGGACGGAGGGACGGGCAAACAAAGAAAGAATGAGGGAGGGAGAGGAAAATAGGGAGAGGCAGAGCAGAAAGGGAACAGGGGAAGGAAAGGGAAGGGAGATGTCTTCATCTCTTTGGGCTGTTATAACAAAGTACCATAGACTGGGTGGCTTATAAACAACAGAAATTTATTTTTCACTGTGCTGGAGGCTGGACCCAGACTAGGGACCCATTTTGTGTAGCTAGGTTCTGGTAAGGTTCTCTTCCAGGTTGCAAATGTTTGACTGTGTCCTCATTTGGCAAAAGGGGAAAGAAAACTCTCTAGAATCTCTTTTATAAAGACACTGACCTCATTTATGAGGACTCCACCTTCCTGACCTAATTATCTTCCAAAGATCCCACCTGCAAATACTATAGTATTGGGGATTAGGCTTCAACATTTGTATTTAGAGGGACACAAATATTCAGTTCATAGGAGAAGGGAAGAGAAAGAATTTTTAAAAAGGCACTAGTGTCTTTTTTCTGTCTTTCTAATTCTCTTAAGAGTTATTTAAAAAAATCATAAGAGCTGAACTTTTTATAACTACCATTCACTTTAACTTCTTTTACACTCTGATATTCCCGTAGATGACATTTAGCTCTCAAGAATTTTCTATCCTTCAATCAAATTGCATGATAATTTCTCCACTCCAAATATCTCTGGAGTCTAAATTCTCTAGTCTGGTGAGATTTGAAAATCATATATGGTTATAAATGTGGGTATAGATTTTAATATTTCAATTCCTAGGTGAGAATGTTCTATTTGCACACATTAATGAAGTGTCATGCCTTTCAAGAAGGAATGAGACTAATATCAGGAGAGATTACATGTTTTCTAATAATAGTCAAATAATTTGTCATTTACTTTCTTAAATAGTATTCATTACTTGAAGGCTAGAATGTAACATTTTCCCATATTTTCTAAGAATGAGTCAACACCAAAATATTTCCCAAGAAACTGCATGCTATCTGAATATACTTTAAAGGTAGAATATTGATTCTTTGTGAAACTGGAGGCAACAGCTTCCCACTTGGGATGATTCAGTTATTTGGTCATTGATATTCAGCATTATGTTTAATCAACCATAAAAATATATATTCATCCATCATTGGATTTTCAGTCTTGATGATAAATACTGTGAGACAGACACAGTAAAGATGCTGAATTAAGTTAGAGAAACAAAACAAACTACTTGTAGTTCTTTCTGCCCACCATGCTATTTCAGGTATCTGTGGCCTTACCCTTTTCTGGAAACTGTATGCACTTAGTTTAGATGACATGGTATCAGGGAAGTCCTGTCTGAAACCCCTGGCTGGGCTACATTCTCCTCCTTATTCCAAGGGCAACCAATTCATCCCTCTTTTTTTTTTTTTTTTAAGATTTTATTTATTTGACAGAGAGAGACACAGCGAGAGAGGGAACACAAGCAGGGGGAGTGGGAGAGGGAGAAGCAGGCTTCCCGTGGAGCAGGGAGCCCGATGAGAGGGTCGATCCCGGGACCCTGGGATCATGACCTGAGCCAAAGGCAGATGCCCAACGACTGAGCCACCCAGGCGCCCCTCATCCCTCTTTCTTAATATTTGCCATCCATGTTGAAATGTGGGTATCTTCTCTCACACAAGACTGCAGAGTACTCAAGGGCAGTAACTCTGAGCTATTCTTTTGTAATGCCAACAGCTGCCTCACTCAAAGCCTAACAGATGCTAGGTGCTCAATAAATGCTTGCTAAACTCAGCTAAATGTCAACAGCAAATAATTCCCAATAGTGTAAAATTAAATGCTAAATTAAGTTACATCGGTGTTTGCCCGATGGAATTATACCAAAGGAGGAGATCAACAAATCCAGGAAGGCTTTCTGAAGCAGTTAGGACTGCCTTTGGGCCTTCCATCTAGGAGTCCAAGAAAGAAGCAATATCATTTCCAGGAAATGGAAAATATCATTGAGGTGGGAATGAACAAGTTGTAGGATTGGCAAGAGAGAGGACTGTAGTGGAGACCATGTTCTGGAGAAAAATGGAAATAAGTGTAGATAATTAAATTAGTATCACACTCTAAAGTATAAGGAAAGCCCATGGGGGAATTTAGACAAAATGCAAATACAAAATAAAATCATTAAAGCTTTTGGAATATTCAGTTACATTTATGATATTTAGGTAGAATAAAACCCCCGAGGTCTCTTAACAGAGACCCAGATCAAACCAATAATAGGATCAAAAGCAAAGCCACATCCTGTGTTTCGCCAAAACAACCAGACAGTATTTTTGGAATGTCTACTGTGTATTCTTCACTGTGGTGCCACAGAGTAACAAAAGATTTGTAATATAAAGGGCCAGTTCACAGGGGGTCCCTTAACTCTCCTTTGGGGGGAAATCGATACACAATAAAACTCCTAGGAATGAAAAAGAGAAGTAACCAAATTCCCCAGGATCATTTAGCTAGAGAGGTATAAAGATCTGCAGTTTGGTGGAACTCATGACAGTTCAATGAGAAGATATTTAGATATTTTAGGGGGATTAACATAGTGAAACTGGATTTAGAGTCAGAAAATCTGGATTCAGTCCCTACACTTGAATATTACCTGCTCACCATTCATTGTCCAAAATGTATATTACGATTTCTCTCAGAGGTTTGGTGGGTGGGTTAATTGAGATAGTATCTGTTCAAGTTCCTAGCATAGTAAGCACATGATAGATAGTAAGTAAATATTATTTAAATCTGAATCTACCTTGAAGACAAGTTTTGCTTATTTCAGCATTTTCAAAAGATGTATCCCTGGCCTTCATACAGTCAGCGATTAATTCCAAAACACTGTGGTCTGCGCTCTTTCCATTGAGTCCGATTGCCCAGAAACTTGGTGAAAGGTTAGCTCCTGTCCTCTGAGAAGCACCCAAAGTTTCTTGCCTTTAGTGTAGCTCAGCTATTCTTGAGGTGCAGCCAGGACAGTGCCCTGTGTCCTGGTCAGCTTTGTTTCCTCGACTTTGACACTCCCTTTCTTTTCCTTATCAGATGATCCTTTTCTCTGCCTGCTGCATCTGTGGGCTCATTGGGGGCATCCTGAATTTTCAGTTCCTTCGGGCAGTGACAAAGAAGACCTCTTCCCTCTATCCTCTGCATCTCGCCTCCATGTCCCTTGCGTGCATCGGGATCGGCGGCTGCACCCTCTCTTCCTGGCTCACTTGTCGACTAGCCAGCTATGAACAGAGGAGGATGTTCTCTGAAAGGGAGCATTCTCTGCACCACTCTCATGAAATGGCTGAGAAAGTGAGTTTTGTAGCTCTTCTGTTCACTGCTAGCTTGGCTTGAAGGCTGCAGTCAAATCTTGGTCAGGCATCTGGCAGCTTTAGACGAGAATTTGAGGAATTGGATTTTCTAAAACTTTGGCCCTAGTGGGCTAAGAATAGGAATTTTTTATTTTTTTTCTCTGCTATTTGGGGTACACCTATTTTCAATAATTTCAGAGCTCTCTATCTATACCAAAACCCAGTTCCTAAAATAGCATTCCATAAAATATTGAATGCCTTATAAATATGGATTTTTATGTGTTGTACAGAGGAAAAACACGAACTAAATACCCTCTCAACTCAATAGTGCCAGTTGTAGAAATCTGATGAATTCCCCTTTCTAGCTCACCTCCTGTGCTTGTAAGCAGATGCATTTGATTATGTAAATTAGATTTTGAAGCATAAAAGGACCTTTTAATAAGGCAACAAAAAGCCTTGCCTACCGGGGCAGATATTACAGTCCACATAAAGCTTCATTAAATTCTCATCTAAACTTCATGCATATTTTGGTAGCTTTGCCTATATTTTAAATAATATTCTTGCATAATTGTTTCATGACACTCATTCAAACAGGAAGTAACATCTATTGCTTGAAGGACAAACGATAGAGTGAGCGGTCTGTGTTTCTATTGCATTTTGCACATATTTCTTAATTCAGCTCCTGTTACTGGATCTATGAAGGAAAAGATAAAACATCCGTAAACTAACCTGGTTAAGATAAGGGCCACATCATATTTCACTTGACATCATGGAAATAAAACTGCTCAACCACAGAATAGAAGACACAGTAGCAAAAGAGTTACTACTGCATTTTTCTTCAGAATGTTATTTGGAAGAAAAACTATTTATTCCATAGTTTTAAGTGTTTCCATTTTGTACGCAATCAATACATTCAAATAAAGAGAGTAGATATCCTTAAACTGCTCCATGAAAAAGGCAATTTGAAACAGATATACACATGTTCTTAAAAAAAAATTATAGTACTGTTAGCAGGCCTGATAATTTAAAGAAATGGGTTGTTAAAAAGAGATTACCATTATGTATTTGGATAGTGGCTCATTTGTGCTCTATTTTTATACTACTGTGATTTCGTTTTTTTGTGTGTATGTTTGTGCAATATTTATTATATGATTGTTATATTTATATTAGAGATTGAGGGCTATTGAAATAACCGACTTGCCCAGCTGCCCGGTGGTGCCCCCGACACCAGAGTTACCTACAAGGTACGCTGATTTCTAGGGAGTTACCATGTTGTAATGTCACCTCGGGAAGCAATGCCTCTTCCTAGGAAGGCATGATGTCAGCAGATCAGTCTGGACTGATGCTGTGATGTCTGTTTCTCCTCAAAGTATCTCTTTCATGAGAACTACTTTGAGGACCCAACATAAACCTACATGGCAGAGTCTTGCAGCTTAAAATGTGGTTGAGTATTTAAAATATTCAGCCTCCTATAAGCATCCAAACACATTTCTGTTTGGATGATTCATGACTCCCTTATTTTCTGCTACATCATGATTCTGACTCAATAACATCATTCACAGACCAGAGTTTTGTTTTTAATAGGTGTGTCTGATGAAGACAAACTGTATCTCCCTCGTGCCAAAACTGCATGAGCAGATAACATAAGTTTGACACTAATACAGTAAAAATGCTGTATGAGAGTTGTCTTTTTACAAGATTATCTGATGTGATACATTTCACATTTATTTCCTATACTTTGGGCTGCTAAAAATAAATAGTCGCCATTCTCGCTTTGGTTAAACAATATAATTGGAAATGCAGAAAGTCACATTGATACTATGGCCCAATGGCAGAAAGTATATCCACTTGCAAATAGTCACATTTGGTCCTGCCCAAATTTAGAGTATATTCTTCTTGCCAAATTGGACATGCCTATTTGCAAATAAACTAAAAATGCTAATGCATTTAAAACCTAATTTTGCTCTTTTCTCCTACCCTTGATTTTCCTGTGTCCATAAGAGTGTGAATTTAGTTAGGAAAATGCTTTTCTTCTGTAAGCTTTTTAAAAACTAGATTTATTTTTTAAAGATTTTATTTATTTATTTGACAGAAAGAAAGAGAGACCGCGAGAGAGGGAACACAAGCAGGGGGAGTGGGAGAGGGAGAAGCAGGCTTCCTGCGGAGCAGGGAGACCGACCGATGTGGGGCTCGATCCAGGGACCCTGGGATCATGACCTGAGCCGAAGGCAGACACCTAACGACTGAGCCACCCAGGCGCCCCTAGATTTTTTTCTTAATCCTGCAATAAAATATCCTACATTAGATTAATTTTTATGGTTTTTAAGCTACTTTTTGAATGCAAATTCATTTTAGAAGTACAAGCACCTAAGAATCTTACTTCTGTCAGTTCATTAGGAAATTATTTTTATACTATTGTGAGGAATAGAAAAAGCTATATGAGTAAATTTTGTTAAAGATCATTTTTGAAGAATTGTTTCTATTTAACTTGCCCCCCATAGTGAGTTCCTGAATGAAGCCTCAAATCAGGTTTCCTGCCTATGAAATTAACCTCAGCCCGACAACCCCACTGTGTCTCCACACTTACTTTTACTGTGCGCACGCCTAGTGAGCCAGTCACTGAACCATCACCAGGCCGTAGAAGCAGGCTGCTGGCTCCAAAGGACCTTCTTCACGTTCTGTCAGTCTTTACCCTAAAGGAGTGTGAGTTTCTAGGCTTTCCTCGGCACCTTACTTGGGAGGTATAATGGGTACCCAGGAATGAGATAACTCCTTAGGACCTGGAAGGGGCCAGGCACTTTGCCTGGAAAGACAGATCTTTTTTTTATTTTAAAGATTTTATTTACTTATTTGACAGAGAGAGACACAGCAAGAGCAGGAACACAAGCAGGGGGAGTGGGAGCGGGAGAAGCAGGGCTTCCCGACGAGCAGGGAGCCCAGGACCCTGGGATCATGACCGGAGCCAAAGGCAGACACCTAATGACTGAGCCCCCCCAGGCGCCCCGTGGGAAGACAGATCTTGATGTGAGAATGGGACACGGCCCCAGTGCCTATTGTCTCCTTTCTCCAAATTTTCTTGGAAGAAATTCTACCACATCTTTCAAAAGACAACAACATTTTCAAAAGCAAAGTTCAAAAACCAGGCCAATTTCTACCTTCCAGTCCCTCACAGATCCTCCTCCTAAGCAAATTGCCAAACCAGCCAAAACAAGAAGCAAGTATCTTTATTCTATTTCATCTCCTATATTGAATTTTCTAAGAGAAGAGATTCAAAATAGGGCATGGATACCTTTTCGTTTTTCAAATAAATATTTGGGAAGAATTTCTAAAGTTAAAAGCAAACAGTTCTAATTCTCCTGAGCAGAAATCAAATATAAACTGATAGACTTGAGATAAATGAGCAATAATTTGGATTTGAATTTTCTTTACTACACTTTTGCTAATAGGCTTGTTCAAGTGTGAAAAGATTTTTAGATCGTTTTGCCTAAATATTATTTATAATAAGGCACACTAACCATGATAAATGTGAATGGGCTTCACATCTCATTACATTTTAATATTTAGGGAGGAGTTTAATGTTCAATAAAATGTATGAATTCAAAACATCTTAATTTTTCTTAAACTAACATTTTCTCAAATTACAAATGGAACTTATGTGAGTTCATCCTTTCTATCTAAATTTTCATTTGCCTTCCATGTAGTTTTTCTTATTACCATCCTTAAATTGATCCCTTAAGAAACATATTAACAGGTTTTACTATTTGTTTGGTTGGGCTTTTTTTTTTTTTTTTTTTACTATATGTGTGATAGTGTCGTGAAAACCAACCTTCCCCACTGTGATTTATTTGTGACCCACCATTACATATACGCAGTGATCCCATTGTGGGTCTATTTCATTTCTCCGCGAAAAGGCCACACATTTTTCTATAGAATGAGGTAACCCCTAGACTAGGTTGGCACTTTGTTGACACGCTCAGCAGAGAGGCCAATGCAAGGGGGAAAAAAGTAGGCATTTAACCATCTTCTTCTTTCTAGGTGAGGTCTTTCCAAAATAAAGTTGAGAAACAAAAGGAGAGACTCAAGGGACTGGGGACAGATTGAAGTGTTTCTGTGTGTAGAAGACTTTGGCCATGAAATTTCATTTTCTCAAATGCAACAACAATATCAATCCTTGTCCTTCCCCAAAACTCAGCAAGTTTTTCAGTGGCTTGAAATTTGTTTTGCAAACCCATTAACCAAATCAGTATCTTACTCTGGAAGTAAATTTTAACTAATTCATCTTATTTTCCTAACAGGAAATGACAGACAACATGAGCAATGGAGGACCACAACTGATATTTAATGGAAGAGTATAATCAATGTTTTAAAGAACTGAACATTTTTTAGGATTTTCATGAGGACAGGAAATACCAAAGGAGTAGGGGATAAAATTAAAACAGTTCTTGCATTTGTTTTTATCTATTGTGAGCACCCAGTATAATCATTCTCCCTCAGTTTTGCCTCAGTTATTTCTTCAGCTTTTTTTTGGGGTGGGGGGAGGTGAGAACCTTCCAGAAATGTTCTGGTGCAGGAATTTGAACAGACTTTCGAGATTGTTCTAAAGACTTTTCAGGAAAAAAAAAAAAGGAATAAACAGAAAGATTAATATTCTACAAAAACACTATTTGACTAGCATGAGTATTAGGTTTGTAATGACATATTTCTTATAAGTAATCAAAAGTGCAAATATCAAGAAATAACAGTAATTTATTGATGTCTTTGTTTTGAAAGACAATGACTTCAAGAATACCACAATTCAAAACCTCGGTAATGCCTTGTTGTAAAAACATTATAATTATTTCCAATTTGTGAATGAATTATATTTCATAATTTATTTGTAAATGACAAAAAACCCTAAAGCATAAAAAAGAAATTTTTTTTTAGAGAGAGACCATACTAATCTGTATGATATTTTTGCATTTTTGCACAGGGTGAAAAGTTATAAATGAATATCCTCAAAGAAAATAAATATGTTTTGATTATACCGTGCAGATTGATCTGCATGTTCATGAATAAGCCTAAGAATAAAATATAGTATGTGTGTATGTGTGTGTATATATACTGTAAATATAAAAATATATACAGCATATATTTATAACATTCATGAATGTAAATAGGTAATCAAAAAGAAATTGTAATGCTCTTGGGGTATTATCAAGATTCTATTCCCAAAGAGATGGGAAAGCAATTTTTCAAGGCTTTTATATGTCCACAAAATCACACGTTTGATTTCTACTAAATTTGTTCATTTTTATTCTTTTTATTATGTCTGCTGTGTGTAAATATCATTGTGACTGATCTTTATGGAGTTGAGTGATCTGAATAGTGTAGTATAAAGATAGATTACTTATCTGGCTATTTTACTACTATGGTATTTATGTAATAACAATGATTAATACTGATTTATAAACATAACAACTTTAAAATCACATACTTCCACATTTATAAATACAGACATAATGACTTGTGATTTTCATGATAATTACATTTCAAATACTTTGCAGCCCAATTAAATTATATAAAAGGACAGATGATGTATACCCAAAAGGTAAAGTTATAATTCACTTTGCTAGAATTTAATTTAGATCTTTTTAAAATTTTAAAATTTATGTGAAATAATACAGACAGACCATTTTTAAGAATACATATATCCAAAGAACCTGGAAGAGTTCTTTGTAGAAGGAAATAAAAAGATAGGCTTACATTTATACAGTTAGATTCAATCCTTCTCTTCCATAATGAAATGTTAAAATAGCCATCTATGACAATATGAATAGGCAAGAAAATAGCATGGTCTTTGAAAATATTTATGACAATACAACCTCTGGTAACAGATAAAAAAAAATCTACTATTTTAAAATATGTGGTTCTCACTGTATTGTATACTTTTATTTTTCCCCAAAGCTAATCAATTTTCAGCTCATTTTTATGAGTTACTTATTGAACCACAGGTAAATTCAACCTTGAATATTCAGGATGAGAACATGTTATCATTTAGAAACAAAATATGGGTTTTAATTATGATAACAAAATAATAACTCCACTCAATGGAAATCTGAAGGTCTTCTCGTTTTAGAGCATCGTGATCATCACTTACCCTATTTAAGTCGACTCATAAAAAAATTCTGGCTGTAGACAGTCAAAAGAAATAGCTGGGCTATGGTTGTTTGGTGTAGTGTTTGAAGTCTCCTAACTCATATGAATAACTTCATTATCCAGTAGATAACAGAAGTTGCCCATAAATGCAACCTCAAATAGTGAATCAACATTATCACTATTCTTTTGATGCCACAAACAGGCATAGGCTTTATCACTGAAAATCTAAACTATATGATGCAGATATTTTGTGTGTGTATATATATATATATATATATATATATATATGGCTCTACTGAATTTACACAAGGGTGTAGTTTTGTACTGAAGGAATAACCACTGACTAATTTTAGGTGGCATTTCTTTGTAGACATGTTTGTATAATACAGAGTTCTAATACATCAGTAAGATGTTTTAATGCCTTTTGAAATAATTTATGAAATCACCCATCAAAGGACAAAAGTGGGCATATCACTGCTTCGATATAGAGTTAAGAAGAGATGCAATCATGACAATTATCCAAATAGTCTACTGTGTATATAACCAGATATAGATATGTCTTTAAATGTAGTTCTCTTAACCCAATATTTTCAGGGCTCAGTTGTTTAGAGGGATTTATTTGGGATGTAGAATGATTCTTTCTGAGATAAGTAGGGGATGTTAGGAAGACATTGTTCAAGTACCTGAAAATTTAATTTTCACGGTAAATGAACTATGAACTAGAATACTTTAAGTGACCACATTATAGTTTTGGTATGAGCCTACCCTTGGGGGAAAGTAAATTAGGAAAAAAATATGTGACACTAGTGTGATGGTGTGCTACAAAAGGTGAAGTTATTATAAGCATAGAAGAATAAAAGTGGGCTCTGCTTGGAAATTTTTAAACGTGTGTGTTTAAACACACACACACATACACAATTGTTTAGAAGTGGAACGTGGTATGATGACTCTATTGATATGTCTGTGTAATAAAATGGTGTGCTTTGAAACTGCATATGGTGTGAACTCTCTTTTCATTGTGATAGAAGAAATAGTTTCCCCCGCTAGGTTCTGAGATTGGCAGGGGACAGGATGCTGTGAATGAAAAGGCAGAGAGAGTCCCAGCTAGTGGATGTGGAATTCATACAGGGTATTTTCCGAGACAGGAAGGATGAAAGTGTGTTCAAATGTAGAGAGGGAGTGGGTGAAGATGCAGGACAAAACGAACATGAGAAAGGGAGGTCCCGCGGAGGCGGGAGTTAATAAGATGCACGTTGTAGGAGACAGATTTAGCTATAGATAGGACTGAAGTTGCAGGGGATCTCAGAGATGAAACCACAATATTCAGAGAACTCTGCTAACCTTGTGCTTGTCAAATTATTGCTACTGGCTTTTGGGGTGGACGGTAATTCATTGTGCAGACTGCCCTATGCGTTTTAGGCCATTAAGCATCTCTAGTACTCCCTCTACTAAATGTCAGGAAGATTCCCCGGGTGTTACAAACAAAAATGTCCTAACAAATTTTCACCTATCTCTTTGGCAGGTAAATATTGCCTCCTAATTGAGAGCCACTGAGGAAAACCCGTGAACACAATCCGGAGCGGCCAATGTTAATGCTACTTACAAATGTAGACTTGAATTGCTCAGAATCATAAACTCACTATTCTAGGGTCTGCCTATATTATCTGATACAGTAGCCACTAACCTAACCACGTGTGATTAAATGTATATATAAATTAATCAAAACAAAATTAAATACTCAGTTTCGCAGTTGAACTGAGCTAGCCACATTCCAAGTGTTGAATAGCCAAATAGGGACAACAGCACCTCAGAAAGTGTTATGGGTCAATGCTAGTCAAAACCACAGAGAGGGCAACTATCCTTAACCCTCAGTCAACCAAGTATCATTATAATAAAATGTGAAAAAAATCAGTAAACTCTCCATGGAATTTGAAGCTGATGAAACAGTTAAATCCATGGACAAAGAAAAACTAGCAAAAATGCAATGTAGGCCAAATCCATAGTGAAGTTTAAAGGTGTTAGAGTTTTCATGTTTTAAAAAAATTCTGTTCATGGAAATATTCTACTAAATAACTAAATATTTTATGTTTGACAGGTAAAATGAGATGTTGTATAACTTCTATTTTTGAAGAAATTTACTCACCCTATTACCATGCATCAATGAAAAATTCTGCATTTCTTATGCTTGGGAAGGTGGGAACAACAGTCAGCTGCCCTCCACTTTTTTCACTGACTTAAGCTCAAAAGTGGCATGTTTAGAAACCGTATGTCCAAGGCTACATTTTCAAAGATTATTTAGCAAACACGTTCCAGAAATTAAGATAGAGCATCTTAAGTGCCATTTGGTTAGAACACAGTTTCCCAAATAAAGTTTCAGAACTTGGCATTACTTCATTCTTGTCTTCCTTAAATCATTTTTCTGGAAACATATGTAATATTTCTTACTCAAAGTATGTGACAGCCAAGAAATTCAATTATTCCAAAACCATAAATCACAGGTTGTGAGTTACTCAGAACAGAGGAAACTGATTCAGGAATTGCTTGATATGTGGATGCCTAGTAAAATTATACAAAAGTTTGGTTTTTTATTATTTTTTTCGCCAGGAAAAATATTTACTGAATACAAGAGTCTTTTACTAGGAATGTATTTCCCAAGAAATATATTGTAAAAAGTTAAATTCTAGATCTAAACAAATGGATTTCAATATTTTAATAGTTCAATAGTGTCTACATTAACTATTTATAGGCACATAGCCTTCATTTAACCATAAATCCTGAAGAACTAGGTTCCATCTTTAAACTTTCCTTCACATAGACTAGGGACTATTGATTTTTGAAGTTTTTTTTTTTTTCTTCATTAACACCCAGAGGCTCTAATCTCTTAGCCACATAATAAATTATTGCAAGCCCTACCTCAAAAGCCAAAATGTATTGTGTTACTGAAAATTGCCAGAGAGACTCTAGAATTTGGCTGAAGCTTCACAGAAAGTCCTAAAATCTTGTCAAATTTGCATCAAGTGTTTGACTAACCTCAAGGAATCAGGACTCATGACTGCTCCTTGTTATTTATCAGTGAGGATATTTGTCCTCACCTACTCACTAAGACAGAGGTCCTCTAATGTCATTTCACAATCCAGATGGAGGGCTGGAAGATATTCCTTGGGCTCTCCAAGATCATTGCTCAGGAAAGAAAAGCTACAGGTTCC
This sequence comes from Eumetopias jubatus, assembly GCF_037043125.1. NCBI lineage: Eukaryota > Metazoa > Chordata > Mammalia > Carnivora > Otariidae > Eumetopias > Eumetopias jubatus. The sequence goes on along the minus strand of NW_028274820.1, from coordinate 53,621,496 downwards.
TTTGTGGGGTCTCTACCATCCCCCACTCTGTCCCTCATTGCCAATCAGCCAAGGAAAGAGGTAACAATCAGTCTTATTCATACAAATGTACTCTAAGGGCCCTATGCTGTCTAGATGTGCACTCCCCTCATTAATGCCTAAAATATCTTTTGAGATCTGGACTTCTGTGTCTTTTCTATCTTCTTATTATATCAACATTTTTACATCGATCTCTGAGAAAAAAACATTAAGTTTAATTTAAAAGGATCTAGGTCTTCTAAAATAAAACAAATTGCTGGGAGGAAATTTGTTTCCAAGTCATGATAGAGTAAGTAGTGGTTATATTAGCCTATTGCTACCTGTCAGCCAAAAGGATGGCAGTGCAGCAGGTGAAAACCATTTATCAAGTGTTATTATAATGTGCATCATCTATAAATGTGAATATCCCTCTATCATATTAATATCATTTATTTAATCTGAATGTGGATAATGTGGTAAGACATTGTTAATATTTCACCTGAAAGGTAAGGTCATTCCTTGCTGTACCCATGAATCTTAGAGCCATTCAATCAAATCATGCAACTTATATATCCTCAAGTCCATAAAACCACAACTCCATCCTAAAGGAACCGCTGTCCTTTATTTGTTCTGCTTCTTCTGATTTCAGATCCAAATTTCTGGTTCTGTGGCAGTGCTTTGATTTCAGTTTCTGGTTCCTGCATTTGAACCTGAGACTTTACCTCTGCAGTTGTCAAGTTTTGATAGCTACAGCCACTCACCTCGCACTAGGCACTAGGATTTGTTTAACAGGGCTCCTTACCCCTGAATCAGCTGGTGAAATCCAGCCTTGGTCACCAAGCGGGCAGCAGCGAGTGACAAAAGCAGCTTCAACAAAAATGTTAGTCACCAGCAAACAGGCATGTGCTCCAGCTGGAAACGGGAATGCAAAAGAAGGATCCCAGACAACTAAAGAGAAAACAGGAGCTCTCCATACCTTGAATGTAAAGAGGCTGGAAAATCTATGAGGTCACTGGAGACAGTCAGGGAGCTGTAAGCGAGAAACTGAGGCAAGATTATTTTTTTCCCTGGGTTTCATTCGGGGGGATTGGATCAGTAAGCTGTACAGAAAACTAATTTTGTCATGAACAAAATTTTGCCTTTATTTATCAGATAAGTTCATTTCTTGTAGTATCTGTCTTTTTCTTCTTTTCAATCTCTAGCTTAGCCTACTCATCTGTGCCAAGAACATTGGAGGAAGAGGTTTTATTCAAGGGAGCTGACACTGTCTGTGTCACTCTAAAGCTGATATGTACATGACAGCAGGAATCACAAGAGATGTCAAGGGAAGATTTCATTAGGCGTTGGTCCTTCTCAATGAGGAAATCTCCTTTCAATGTGACTCTTGGAGGTCTGGATTTTTATTTTATTGAGAAATTGTGTCTTTTATGTAGTATCTTCTCTTATACAGTTCTGCTCGCTGTTACGTTCTTTCACAACTGGGAAAGTCCCCTTTGCCACTGGATAAGGATGAATTCATTATTGTAATAATTTCCAAAGCATAGGGGTATTAAAAGCCTCCTGTGGCCATGAGAGGGAATCTAGGATATGATCCATTAATATGCATTTTTGTTTAATGACTTGAGAGTAAATTGTGTATCAAAATGTACCACGTCTAAATTTCGTTTTTATCTAATTTCCACCCTCAAACTTTCCATACCACATTCTTTGGAATGTATTTAGTGTCAAGGATCTGTGAATTCACACCCACACAAACTCTGCAGCTAGCAGGTGGTTTATTAAATTACAGCTTTAAGGTAATAGTCAAAGAAAAAAAAAAGAAATGGTTTTCTATTTTTGTTCTGCAGTGAGCTAAAGGCAGATGGAAGTAAATGAGAATGTCCATAGGTATTCTTGCAAACACCATGGTTAATTTTCCTGGCTAGATTCCTTGGATTTGAAAACCTTTCAAAAGATGTTGAAACTTTGCTGCAGTAAAGTCTAGTTGGGGGGGCGCCTGGGTGGCTGAGTCGGTTAAGGGTCTGCCTTCAGCTCAAGTCATGATCCCAGGGTCCTGGGATTGAGCCCCACTTAGGGCTCCTTGCTCAGCAGAGAGCCTGCTTCTCCCTCTCCCTCTGCCTGCAGCTCCCCCTGCTTGTGCTCTCTCTCTCACTATCTCTCTCTATGTGCCAAATAAATAAAATCTTAAAAAAAAAAGAGAGAGAGAGTCTAATGGGGAAGGAAGTAGGGCCTTAGAAGAAATACGAACCCTAGTTTTCAGGACAGTAACTTCTATAAAGATGATATCATAGCTTCAGAAAGTAGCCCTACCCCCATCTTATACCTCCTTTACTCCTTCCCAACAACAGTAGTTCTCAAGACTACACACGCACACACATATACACACTATTTTACTATTTTTTCTTTCTTTTTTAAAAAAAATTTAATTCCAGTACAGTTAACATTCAGTGTTATATTATTTCCAGGTATACAACATAGTGATTCAGCAATTCCACACACCACAGACATCACCCAGTGCTCAGCATCACAAGCGCACTCCTTAACCCCCATCACCTATTTCCCCCATCCCCCCCCACCACCTCCCATCTGGTAACTATCAGTTTGTTCTCTATAGTTAAGAGTCTGTTTCTTGTTTTTTCTCTCTCTCTTACCCTCTCTCTCTTTTTCTCCCTTGCTCATTTGTTTTGTTTCTTAAATTCCACATATGAGTGAAATCATGTCTTTCTCTGACTGACCTATTTCACTAATTGTGCTACTGGATGTTTACTCCCAAAATACAAAAACACTAATTCAAAGAGATACATGCACTCCTATGTTTATAGCAGTATTATTTACAATAGCCAAATTGTGGAAGTAACCCAACTGTCCATCAATAGATGAATAAAGAAGATGTGGTGTGTGTGTATGTATGTATATATGTATAAAGCATAAAGATTAAGGTGTTTGAACTATTATTGTATCTGGTTACCACAAAAGTGAAAAAGATACAAACAATTCCAGTGTTAGAGAGTGAGAATATAATGATTGTTTATGTGTTTTTGCTCTTGTTATTTCCCTCATAAGTACCTAATGTGATTTACAAATAATCCATTTATTAGCACTGTAAAAACTCTTTATACATTATGAACAAATAATCCATTTATTAGCACTGTAAAAACTCTGTATACATTATGAACAAGAAGAAAGGATGCCTCTAGACTGAAGAAGTTGAACGAACACTGCCTCTTCGTGGGAACCAGTAGTTTATATGTTCTTTGAGAAATTCTGAACTAATACAAAAATTAATAAAAAAATTTTCAGGTAGGAAGGTAACTGAGGCAAAGTAGTGTTTAAGATAAAATGATCACAGTGATAAACAATTTTTGCATACCTTCTCTTATTTACAAATGATAATGTGGCCTGGGTGTTATGTGTTGTTAATTTAAATTGTTGTGCCTCTTATTTCAGCAACAGAATTGCAGGAGGGTTTAACGATGCCTGAGAGAGAATAGAATATGTTCACGTGTTAATACAAATAAGAATAATACCCATTTTATAGGGAATTGCTTTCCTTCCTTCCTGAAGATTGTTTGATACTCCTTCGAAATAATCATACTTCGACTTAATTTTGTTAGTTTAGTTAAGTTCCTGTGTACAATTTACCATAATGTTATCCCTTTCAGTACCATCCAGAAGGGTACATAAACTGAAATTTTTCATTCAGTTTAACCAATGTGTGGAAATTAAGCACTGGCATTCCTCCTCTCTGAGTCTATGTAAATTGTGTACTATTTTATGTTCCTTATTTTGCAAACTTTACTGTGTGAACACTAAGTCACATGAAAGAAATAATCAACTACAATTATTACTGCATTTATGTCAGTTATACCTGAATAAAAGTGACCAGTTCAGAAGGTCTCTCCTGTATTTCAAGTTTCTTTAAAGGCACTGGTTCTCAAATTTCGCAGGTTTACAATCACCTGGAAGGTTTGGGAAACAGATTGCTGAGCTCCATCTCCAGAGTTCAGATTCAGTTAGCCTAGGATTGGGGCCTGAGAATTTGCATTTCTAACCACATTTCAGGTGATGCTGATGATACCCAGGGACCTGACTTTAAGGACTACTGTAACCAAACCCAAATCTGTCTTCCTGATGGACGCCCAGTAAAGCCAGTCACTGAGACATCAGGTATGTAGCAAGGAAAGGGTCTACTTAAGAGGCAGCCAAACCAGGAGACCGAAGGACAAGTCTCAAATCCACTTCCCTGAAGGGGGAGAGAACAAGTTTTTTATAATCATGGGGGTTGAGATTACATACATATTGATGAAAAGGGCAGGAAAACTGATGACCATTCATGAAGAAAGATGGAGCATGTGCATTGAGCAAAAGTATACATAACAAACATCCCACTTTCACTTTGGGGTGGAGACTTTACACCAGCAAGGCAAAATTTAGCCCCTGATATCAGAAAGTTATCTTAGGACAAGGAGAAGGGACTGTGGGCATGCTCTGAGAGCCAGTATAAAATGGATGGGGTCTTGGGCTCCTTATCTCAGGTAAGGAATGCAGGGTCTTGCTTGTTCATAGGCTAGAGCCGTATCAGTTGACCTGGAGTCCAGGCTTCTGCAGGGATACTTAACGAGTTTGTTAGTGGGGTCTGAAAAGACACATTAGCTTGTTAGAGGGAAACAGCTCTCTGAAAAACAAGCTTTCAACTGCTAGTTTCAACCTCATTAATCCTATGGGGCAGAGTTTCACTACCAATAAAACATAACCTTATTAAAGCAGCTGGGTTTTAACTTACAGACAGATACATCTGAATGACTTCATTTCTATGGATTTTTAGGAACAGCTGTAGTTTGCAAAATGTAACATCTAGTATATTCAATAAAATATATTGTACTCTATTATTGTTTTTCCTCAGTGTAAGCATGGTGCACATCCGTTAGTTCAGCAAACTAATACGCAAGTAGGAAGAACTTTCAGAGTTAAAAATTGATGCCAGGTACTTTTTTGAAGGATTGTAGGTTAAAAACTAACCATCAATAAACAGGTGCTTTTATTCTTGCCATCCCTGCAGTATTTTGGGCTAAAGCAAAACTTGAGAAATTTAAAGCTCACAGTTGCCATCTGTTGACATATTTGTGAATTACATGTAGTCGGCATCAACCAATAGCAGGTTGATACATTAGTATTCTGCTCAGGATTTTTTGTTTCATTTCCCAAAATCATCAGGCAAACTTTAAACATGCATTTCCTGCCCCCTCCAAAAAACTATTCACAAACTAAACATATTTATTTCAAATAATTAGTTTGTACTGAAGATCTTTTAATTATTCCTACTGACAAAAGAAATTACAGGGATGTGTGGGTGGCTCAGTTGGTTAAGCATCAGACTCTTGATTCTGGCTCAGGTCATGATCTCAGGGCCAAGTATCAGATTCTTGATTTTGGTTCAGGTCATGATCTCAGGGTCATGACATCAAGCCCTGCATAGGGCTCTGCACTCATTGGGAGTCTGCTTGAGATTCTGTCTCTCTCCCTTTACCCCTCCCCCTAATAGCCTGTTCTCTCTCTCTAAAATAAATAAATACATCTTAAAGAGAAGCAAATTTGTATCTCAGTAAACAATTCATATCTAGAGTGAATTTTATCATTAGAATATTTTAAGAGGATACTATATTGAAATCTTTGTTTTAAGCTGAATCAAATGTTTATGTATATGAATTGCTTGTAAGGGTAGTACATTGAAGAGGAGCTGAAATCAATCATGTTAATAACCCCAAAACAAAACAAAAACTTCATTCCCAGAGATGGGGCCAAGTTATTCTCCAGTTTTTATTCATACTCTTATATGAATATTCCTCTTAGGTCCAGGACTCTGTTTGCCCTTCATTCAAGGAAGTTATAAGTTCTTGCTTCCAAGTGCAGCTTTACAGCCCTCATCAGGCTAAACCAGGCATATTATAACTGATGTGTTGATCATGGTCTCCAAAAAGGATATATTATTGAGCACTTACTATAGGTCAGTCACTACGACAGTGCCATTAGTGCCTTAGTATGACACTGCCATTATCTCATTTACTCCACACAGATTCTCCATATCATTATACTTCTACACTACAGATTAGGAAGTTGAGGTTTAAAAAGACTAGGCAAGTTCTGCAGGGTTACAGAGCCAAGACTGACACTCAGATTACCAGACTCCAGCACCTGGCTCCTACCAGCCATGCCATATTGTGAATTGCTTTCTGCAAGACTCCCAGCCCTGCCACTTTAGCCCAAGCTGGTACTGCTTTGACATCTTTCCAAGCCTGTTAAAAAGGTAGCACTTACCAGTTTGATCTGATTCCCACTTTACCAGTTGGTTTTTTAGGCAAAGTCTAATTAAAATAAGCACCCGTTTTCTTAACTCTTAAAATTTCTTCCTTTATAATTTTTGGCCACATGCATAGGAAAAGTGAGGATTTTTAGTGAGTCAGAGCATGAGCTCTGGAATGAATCATGACTGGGTTAAATTCCTTGATTAGCAGCTGTGTATCCTTGGAAAACTCATTCATTTGTTCACTCAGGAAATATGTGCTAGGCACTAGGCTTGAAGCTTTTTACAATACAGATAGGATTGCTACCTTCACGGGGCCAATATTTTAAAATCTTCCCTAGATTATAGTTTCCTCATCCGTAAAAATATTTAATAATTGTATTAAGTGTGTAAAGATTCTGTGTTGGTGATTTGTAGAAAGCACTTACCACAGCGACGGGCAGGTTTGTTGTAAAGTTTAGCTGTGATGATGATGATCATGGTGGTGGTTGTGATACTGATGACATCACTCATTCTATCAGTTTGATAAAATCAATGCCGAAGGGTGATGGAACTCTTCTTGTTGGGACTGTTATTACTCTACTGTTGGGGGCTGGCACTTTTAGGGACTTCCAGTGCACATCTGGTATAGGAGTAGACCCTGATCCTATCTTAGGCAAAGGACAAAGTACTTGAGATCATAAGCATTTCATGCCTTGGACTGTACTATCTATGTTCCAGAGTCTAGGCAAGAGGGTTTCTCTCACACAGTCTCTCACTCAGAAACATGCACAGCTGCCAGGAAAGCAAACCTACTGTAGCCTGCTGGAGGGTGAGACCCATGAAGCCGCCCACACCTGACTACAGATGCTTGAGCAAGTCCAGCTGAGCCCAGGCCAAATTCATACTCGCAGAATTACAGACTGAATTAGTGATTGCTATGTAAGCCACCAGATTTGAGGATGGTTTGTTATGCAGCAAAAGCCGACTGATACAATGGCATTTTTACCTGCAGTACTGCCCTTTATATAAAACGATTTTGGGTAAACCTTTATACATCAAACTTTCGAATTCCATTTTTTTCAGTAAGTCTATTCTAATAATTTCAGATTTTTTTTCTTTAAGAAGGAAGAACTTGGACGCCTGAGTGGCTCAGTCGTTAAGCGTCTGCCTTCGACTCAGGTCATGATCCCAGGGTCCTGGGATCGAGCCCCGCATCGGGCTCCCTGCTCCGCAGGAAGCCTGCTTCTCCCTCTCCCACTCCCCCTGCTTGTGTTCCCTCTTTCGCTGTGTCTCTGTCAGATAAATAAATGAAATCTTAAAAAAAAAAATAATAAAAGAACTTGCCTAATAATGCTACACACCTAGTAAGTGGCAGAGCCAGGATTCAGACTCACACAATGTAACTTTAGCACCCAGGCTCCTCACCTTGTGCTATATTAAACTGTCTAAGAAATGAGGATATCTTGTAATGACCCAAATCATCAACAATAAGAATCCTTTCCCTCATTAAGTTTCTACTTTCTAAAAATATAAAACAATGCACACTCATTACAATAACATGAAAATTCACACAATTTTAAAAAGCCATTAACTCACCCTCAAGAGATAACTGATATTAACACATAGTATTTATACATCCAGATTCTCTTCTAATCATATAAATGTTCATGTTTTCCATAAAAATCAGAGCATGTGGCACAAGTTACTTTGTAACTTATTTCAGCAAACTACCAATTATTGCACACTTATATTGTTCCAGGGATTCACTGATTGCAAGGAATAGAAACACACTAACATAATGCGTATGTGTGCGTGGGGTGGGGGGTGGGGGTTGATGGTTAAAAAAAAAAAAAATCCAGAGAGTTGCAGGGACAATTTTGTTTCTTTTGGGGGTGGGGGTGTGAGTGGACATGGAGACTAAGTCACGTCCAGGCTTGTCTCTTCTCCTTATAGAAAAGGGGTTTTCTTAGCACATGCTTGACTTTGACTTGACAGGGCTTTTCATGAGACAGAGACCAGCAATGCCTGACTTCCTGTGCTGCTTTGATCAAATTTTATACAAAAAGAAAATAGTACAGTCCAACTATGAGTCCTTGATCAAATAAACTTTGTGAATTTGTGTGGGGTGGAAGGTAGGTGGGAGGAATCTCATCGTACTTGTCTTCTTCTCTGGGTAATAGGTGAAACAGGTTAATTTGGTAAAGTAACTCCATAATGGTGAACATTTACACATAGGCTAAATCACCTTTTCTCTCTTCCAAACCATGCAGATTGTGGATAGCAGCTAACAATCAAGCCAGAACTTTAAAAAACTAAAAAGTAAAAAACAATTTCAAAACCAAACAAGCAAATCTCTTATGAGCACACAAAGTGTTATAAAACTACCCCATATTTAAAATTTGTGAGAAATCATTTCTGGGGTAGTTGATTTTAGATAAGTTTTGTTTTGACTCCACTGTCCTGATGTCCAGCTTCTTGTTTTCACTAATTGCTTTGGACAAATTGTTTTCATTCAATTCACCTGCAGAGAATCTACACGCATCTTGACTGCGGGGAAAAGTTTTGATTTAGCTGGTCTGGGGATGCTGTTAAGGCATCAGATTTTATTTTATTATCTTATTTTATTTTATTTTTTGGTTGTTTGTTTATTTTTTGTTATTATGTTCATTTAGCTAGCATATAGTACATCATAAGTTTTTGATATAATGTTCAACGATCCATTAGTTGTGTATAGCACCCAGTGTTCATCACCACAGGTAAGGCGTCAGATTTTAAAGTTCCTCAGGTGATTTTTATGTGTAGCCAAAGCTGAAAATACTAAACAAAGGGGTCCTGCATAGGGCTCTTGCAGAACTTTCCAATCAAATCCAGGTAAAGGCTATTACATTTCCTATTCACGGGCTTGTATTTATCACTGGGTTTTGGGAACAGTTTTATCCCATTAACATCTCATGCTGACTTTGAAATCAAAGAATACTAGAGAAAGTGTTTTTCACTTATCTTATTTGAACTTCCTACCATTTCTATAGTGAGCAGGGTAGGTACATTATTATTATCCCTATTTACAGGCAGAAAAACGAATTGAGAGAGGTTTACAGCCTTTTTGCAATACCTAGTGCAATACCTGGTGGAGAGGTGTTAGAAGTCACAACACTAACTGCTATGCATTTCTCTTGGCACTTACACAGTGCAGTCCTGTTGTATATTTATGTTTAGATCCTATTTCCTCATTAGACTCTGAGCTCTTTATCGCCTGTTAATTCCTTCATTCATTCACTCATTTCCTATGCATTGGCTGTTTTGCTTTCTTTGTTTTGAGTCATTGAGAGTTGCAGTGGTGAAAAAAACAGTTATCATGATTTCTGCCTCAGCGAGCTTGGAGTCTATGAACAGGCCGACCAATAGGCAACTGACATAAAATTAACATAAAAACAAGAGCTTGATGGGGGTAATTTACAAAGGTGGGGAAACTAATCCCCCATCTAGAGTTAGATGGGGGCGGGGAAGAGGGATAGGGTGGTAGTAAACTGCAGAGGAAGAGTGCAAAAATCTAAGCTAAAATTTGACACAGGAGTACAGTTTTCCCATTTGAGAGAAGTTACTATATTGCCAGGTAGCAGGGACTGATGAAAAAGAGAGGGAGCAAGGTCAAAGTGAATCAGTGAGCACGGGTGGCTAACATAATGTAAAGTGGGGAGGGAGATAAATGAAACTGCTGGGCTGGCAGCAGACCTTAATACGGTCTTGTGAGTAACTTAAGATCCATATTAAGGAGTCTGTGCCATTCTGAGAAAACTGGGGTTCCTATGTGGACAAGTCATGGTTATATTTGTGTTTCGTAGAAGATGCTCCCAAGTGTCCTCTTGACCATAGGGTTAAGCTTCCACAGGCACTTCTGTACTTTTGGAAGCGAAGACAGAAGTACCTGAATAGACTGGTATTTCCGCTTTGGACCCCGCAAGCCTTGGGGCTGATTTGATATTTGAGGATACAAGAGAGGCTCCAAGGATAACAGCTGAACTGGGCCATTTGTAAAGTGGTGGTAAGATTTCCTGAATGGGTTGTTACAGAATGAGCAGAGAATCCAGACGGCAGAGATGATGGGTTTATTTTACGATGTGTTGCATTTGAGGCATCTGGGCTGCTTTTTAGGATTGGATTCCCTGCAGAAAATATATTCCCTAAAATCTTAAAGTCTGTTATTGTATTTTCCACACTTGTAAAATTTACCAGGCCACCTTTACTACTGGAAATTATCAAAGTTGCCCGCTCAGGAGAGAGGAAGTGGTGGCCGGTCCTCCTTCGAGCATGCTCAATACGTAAGCACAGGCTCCTCGCTCCTCCAGTCGTCCCAAGTGCGAAGAAGTTGCTGCCCTCTGCTGGTCAGAAGTGCGTAATGCAACTCAAAGAGAGAAATTTCCTAGGGGCGTGCCAGCTGGTGGATGACGTAGAAACCAGGCGTCCTGAGATAGCCGGTTATGCCTGCGTCAGCTGTGCGCGCCGCGGGAAACCTGACAAGCCGCATGGCTGCGGGTTGTTCAGAGGCTCCGCCGCCGAAGGCGGCCTCTGAGGGCCCGGTGGTGGGGCAGGCCGGCGTCTTGCCTTGCCTAGAGCTGCCGACTTACGCTGCCGCTTGTGCGCTGGTGAATAGCAGCTACTCTTGCCTGGTGGCAGGTCCGCACCGAAGACACATCGCCCTGTCGCCGCGCTACCTTAACCGGAAACGCACCGGTATCCGGGAACAGCTAGATGCGGAGCTCCTACGCTATTCCGAGAGGTACCAGTCTCTTAGTCTTTTCCCCCGCCGAGCGGACAACGCCATAACGTAGCCTGCCTTCTTTTAGGCACAGGAGAGGGCGGCGGGAGAACGTGCTGATGGCGTAACAGAAAAGGGGTGAATGGGAAAGAACGCGCCGGCCACCTGGAGCTTAGGCTCGAGGCGTTCTGGACACTTCATCCGGCCCCAGAGGCCCGTATCTCCCTATTCGGGAACTGTACAGGTCCATTTTATAGGCAAGAAGGGAAACGTAAAGGTGATGTGAATTGTGTCGGTGGAGCGGGTGAAGAAGCTTGTTCTAGAACTGGCGTGTAGGGGTAAGAAGGGGTCTAGAGACCCGGTAGGCCCAGTTCTGTGTGTGAACACTGGAAGTTTCGAATGCAGTACTTAAGTAGATTCTCTGTCATTCTATAGAAAATTGCACATAAAGCATTAGTACAGTCGTTTATTTGTAAACCATGAAAGACAGTTTCTGTTGTTTATTTTGTCTCTGGTACTTTCGCTGGGTTCTTTTGTCTTGGACCTGATCATAGATGAGGTAAGTACAATTTTGTTTTAAGAACAGTTTAATTAGTCTAACTGGCCTATTGTCGGGTTTGAGGGTGAAAAACTTTGTGGTCCATTTAAATTAATATATTCAGAAAAAACTTGGAATTACAAAAGTGGAGGGTCAGAGGGAGGGAGCATGTGTACTTTAATACTGCAGTAGACTACTTTGCCTCAAAAGCAAGGGTGCTAAAACTAGGATGAGTGGAATCCTTAGGGATTCCTTATTGCTCTTCAGGAATTTCATGACCTCCCCTCCCCTTTGGGAAATTTGCAGTCCGTTTTCTTGGGCAAACTATCCAAAATGTTCACTTACTCAAGGGATCCTGAACAGGTTAAGAATCAAGCAAGTCTAGAATGTACAGCTTACTCCGAGCGCCAGCACACTTGTGTGCCTATTCTGTAACTAGGGACTTCGGATTAAAAAAACAACAACAAAGAAAAAACAAGATCCCTGTTCCAAGAACCTGTAAGCTCTAATAAAGATAGAAATGTAAGCCAGATAAATCCAGTGAAGTGTTAAAATTTGACAGAAATCTAAATCTAAATCCTTAAGAGGAAGAGTAGTGAATGTGTTATTAGGACCTCTGAGAACAACTTAATAGGAAAAGGGTTCTTTGAGATGGTCGTATTCAAGGCAAAAAAGTGGCATACACAAATAGCATATATAAAATAGACTGCTTTGGTCAGAGAATTGTAAGTACTATGTAACTGGAGTAAGGTTCATGTTAGGGGAAAGACATTGCCTGCAGTTGGAGAGGAGGGCAAAGACAGCCGGGGGGTGGGCGGGGGACAACTCAGGATGGACATTTTTCTCTTTCCTTCCTGTCTGCTAGGTTTGTTTTTGTTTTCCTTTTTCTGTTTGCTTAAGCAGGCTAAGCACTTCATCCTCTCGGTGCCCTCCAACTCTGAAATTTGGTGCGCTCTGGAGAGAGTAGTACATATCAGATCTCTGGGACAGTCGGATATACAGTTTAAGAAGCCACGCTTGGTAGCATTAGCTGGTGGCTTAAGGAGAGTGACACTGGAGACATGGAGACCAATTAAGGGATTGTTACAATTGTGCAAGAGAAAATAGAGAGTATGGATTTGAGAGATTTAAGGATATAAAAATGGTCATAAAGTCTGGGAAGAGGTAGTGTGTGATGTATTTTACCACTTTCTGGAACCAATCAGTGCCTCCACTTGACAGGGTAGGGGGAGCCTCTCCAGTCAGACCATTACACCAGAGATAGAAGGAACTGACTGAATGATAATTTCTGTAACTGAGTGGGACAGTGTGTCCATGTGGAGCAGGTTGCACTATGAACAGATGAGGATTGCCCACTCTACACCCTCCCGTTCTCCTACCCCCATTACCACACTGGAGCACCCCAATACCCCAGTGTGGTAAAGACTCTGACTTATTCAGTGTAAATAAAGCAGCACACATCGAACTATGCATTTCTAATTAGGGACCACTCATTGAACATATCAAGATTTGTAGTGTCATTCAACCATTTATCCTGTATAGGTAGGTTTACAGACTTTGGGGCCATCCTGTACAATCAGGAGGACTTGCTTCACTTTAAGAAATGGGAAAAAGGGAGTGTTGGGAGGTGGAAGAGGGACAATAAAGTATCCCCCAAACTGAGAAGGCACTTTGAGACTGGAAAATGAAGCAGGTGACTCCATACAGTTCACACAGAGTTTTATTCTGGGTAATTTACTGACAGGGGATTGGGCAGGTGATGATCCAGGCAGCCTCACAGCTATTCTCCACAGTGTCTGGACCTTGGTTCACATTTATAGAGAGTGAAGGGATGTGCAGAGGGCATTGTGGTGAGGTCAGAGGTCTAACACTTAACAGACTTGGTGGCGCCACATGTGCTCAGGAAGAGGGGGGAGGAAAGTATGTTACCCCTACTAGTTATCTAAACTTCAGGGAAGATCAGAATGAGCCTTCCCATATTCTGGTCAGGACACATTAACCTCCAGGGGACCTGGAACCTGTAGCCCTGAGGGAGGTCATCACTTGGACATGAACAAGATGGAGGGCCAAACATGGGGTTGGTATTGTCAGCATTCATGCGCTTTACCCCCAACATCTTTATGGCCCGTTCAGTGTGTAGGGCATGTACATCAAAGCAATTGTGAATTTCAGCATAAGTGGTGGCCCCCAACAGGGAGACGCTTTCTGAGGCAAGAAGGAGGGACAGCAGCAGTGTGAGGCTGGGGCAATAAGACAAATGTTTGAGAGTCAATAGACATGGCAGATACTCATTTGGCAACAAAACAATAGTGGTTTGGTCCCCATACCACCGTGGCTTTTCATCATTCCTCATTCTTGAGTGACAGGAATGACTCCAGCTACTTCCTGCTGAAAAGGTGGGATTGATGAGGATTTTGAGGAATGAAATTCCCTTCTGTCCAATTGCAGATAACCCTTAATATTAAGTTGAGCCCCCATCCTTCATAGAGGCATTTTTTTGGAACTCTAATGTATAGTCTTAGCATCTTATTCCACATTTCATAACGAGGTAGATCAGGTCAGTTCAGTTGAACAGTTGTCTCATTTTAGGAGGTGGTCCTGCAGGTGAGCTTTCAAAGTCAGGCGTGTAAGTGTGTAAGTAGGTGGAAATCCAGATACTCGAGGAAACCAGAATAATTCAGGATCCAGCCCGATGTTAAAGGTAATCAATAAACATTTGAGGACAATTAATCAGAAGTAGAATCTAACCCCCATAAAGATACATTATTGAAACCTAATTTTTTCTCTCCAAAAATCACCCTCATTTCCATCAGCAGTAGCCAAATTAAGACTAATTTGTTTGTAAAACAAGTCCATTTTTAACAAATTTGGCCTAAATATTTACGTAAGTACAAGAATAGTGACTGGCTGCATATGTTCTTTCAGATCTGCTTTGCTGGAACTTTTCATAAGGAATTAGCCATTCAAGGCTAAGAGGCAAGCCAAGTACTTGCCAACAGACTCACTTTTCAGTACCTTTAAGGATCTGATTATTTCCTCGTTTCTTGGGGTCCCCCAAATATCCTGATGTTCCTGAGCCTGTCAGTAGGTGACCTTCCTTGTTTACCTGGTAAGGCTCCTGGGAACTCTGTAAGCAAAGTACCAACTATGCCAGTTATTCCAGGGGGCTTCATTGGCTTCATAAAATCAACCTTAGTTCCTTAAAACTGTGTGGTCATCTGAGTCTATTCATGTCTTTCTCAAATAGGACATTCCAGTCAAAGCCTTGGTAATAGAATCAATTTTTCGAAAGGATTCTTAGTGAACTTATGCAAATAACTATTTAGTGAACTTATTCTTAGTGAACTTATGCAAATAACTATAATTCTTAAGGATTCTTAGTGAACTTATGCAAATAACTATAATTTCCATGAAGGTAAGAATACTCACAGAGTTTCTGAATTCTGGAGAAATCAGGTAGGGAGAAAAAGATAAATATTTCCTTAAATCCTGAAGAGCAAACATTAGAGAACCAGTGATGTTTCAAACAAGGGTCATAAAAACTATAATCATCTTCCTTGATTCATTCAGTCTCATGTTACTAATTTTTTTTTCAGTTTGAATACAGTTTTCCCATTATTCCCAGTAAATCTTAGTTGGCTTAGTTTTATGATCTTTAGGGTATCAGAAACCTGTGTTTGTCAAAGTTGTCTCTGTGGTTCTCCTTGAAGATGAAACACATTTGTAAGAGCATCAGAATAGTAACTGCAAATAACAAAAGACTCAAAATGGCCTTGGTTAAAGATCTTACGAAATTTCATTATAGTGTAGTTGACAAGGAAATATTTCTGTGATAGTACTTCAGTAATCAGAATTACAAGTAATGATGTTATACCAGGATATATTAAAACTTTAGGAATTTCATAGCATTCACCCATGCAATATAACCTAAAAAGATTAATCATCACTTATCCGACAATGCTTCCCATGTAATTTACATACCAAATAAATAAGCCTTATTAGTTAAAAAGACTTCTTTTAGAATTTGAATTTTGGGAAATTTGTTAAAAATATCAGAAGGTTTTAAAGCACATGCTTAGGGGCGCCTGCGTGGCTCAGTTAAGCGTCTGCCTTCAGTGCAGGTTATGATCCTAGGGTGCTGGGATCAAGCCCCACTTCAGGCTCCCTGCTCAGTGGGGAGTCTGTTTCTCCCTCTCTCCCTCTGCTCCTCTTCCTGCTTGTGCTCTCCTGCGTGCACTCTCTCTCAAATAAATAAGTAAAATCTGAAAAAAAACACATGCCTGAAAAGGACCACAGATAATTACAAAATTTAAAACCTAACGTAGATGGCAGTAAGAGATTCTAAAGGCAAATACAGAAGGTTACACAGTTGTTAGCAAAACTTATCTTTTTTAATATTGAGAAGATTTAGATTTATTAAGTAATTAAAGACCTGATAGCAAACTTTGTTTTTTCTGGACAGATAAAGGAAAAACCTTTTACGTTTTTCTATCAAGAGTAGACCAATATTCTAGGGAAACCCTGTCATTTCAACAGAGTGAAAGACCAAACTCCAGTCTTAAACCAGTGTACTTTTAAAACTATTAATTCCAATCTTCATCCTAACGACACATTCTTTTGCAAATATTTCTTTTTAACAGACTTCTTACAGTTTTTTAAAAATTTTTATTTATTTTTTACATTAAGATTTTCTCCTGTTTTCCCTCTTTAAATGAGTCTCATTTTAGGACATTACTTTTTTCCCTCTCAACAAAAATGTATTCCCATTCCTCATACTTTCTTACCAAAAACACGTATCTTATTTTCCTTACATGCACAGTTGATTCCCTCATTATTTCCAGTTTTTTTTTTCAGTAGTCTTCTTAAAGAATTTATTTATTTTATTTTAAGAGATAGCAGGCGCGTGCAGGGAAGAGAGGGAGAGGGAAAGAGATAAGCCCAAGCTGACTCCATGCTGAGTGCAGAGCCCAATGTGGGGCTTGATCCCATGACCCTGAGATCGTGACCTGAGCTGAAACCAAGAGCTGGACGCTTAACTGACTGAGCCACCCAGGTGCCCCTCCAGTAGTCTTAATGACATTTGTTAGAATTCTTTTTATTTGTTTTTAAAAATTTTATTTACTTATTTGATAGAGAGCACAGGCAGGGGGGAGCGGCACAGGCAGAGGGAGAAGCAGGCTCCCTGCTAAACAAGGAGCCCGATGCAGGACTCGATCCCAGGACCCTGGGATCATGACTTGAGCTGAAGGCAGATATTTAACCAATGGCAGACACTTAACCCCCTGAGCCACCCAGGTGCCTGACATTTGTTAGAATTCTTAATGCTTAGACTCTTTACTTTCTCATGAAAACTAAGTAGTAAGCAGTATTAGTTTCAGGTGTACAATATAATGATTTGACAATTCTATACCTTAGTGCTCATGATGGTAAGTGCACTCTTAATCCCCTTCATCTGTGTCACCCATCCCCTCACCCACCTCCCCTCTGGTAACCATCAGTTTGTTCACTTTCGTTAAGAGTCTGTTTCTTGGCTTGTCTCTTTTTTCTTTGTTCATTTGTGTTGTTTCCTAAATTCCACATCTGACTAAAATCATGTGGTATTTGTCCTTTTCTGAGTGACTCTTTTCACTTAGCATTATACCCTCTCCATCTCTCCATGTTGTTGCAAATAGCAAGATTTCATTCTTTTTTTTTTTTTTAAGATTTTATTTATTTATTAGAGAGAGAGAATGAGAGATAGAGAGCATGAGAGGGAAGAAGGTCAGAGGGAGAAGCAGACTCCCCGCCGAGCAGGGAGCCCGATGTGGGACTCGATCCTGGGACTCCAGGATCATGACCTGAGCCGAAGGCAGTCACTTAACCAACTGAGCCACCCAGGCGCCCTTCATTCTTTTTTTATGGCTGAGTAATATACCATTATATATAGCCATCGCTTCTTTATCAGATTATCTGTTGGTGAACACTCAGGCTACTTGCATAATTTGGCTATTGTAAATAATGCTGTAATAAACAAAGGATGCATATATCTTTTTGAATTAGTGTTATATTCTTTGGATAAACACCAGATAGTGGAATTACTACATCATTTGGTAATTCTATTTTTAATTCTTGGGGGAACCCTCCATACTGGTTTTCACAGTGGCTGCACCTGTTTGATTTCCAACAAAAGTGCACAAGGGTTCCTTTTTCTCCACGTTTGCCAACACTTGTTTCTCGTATTTTTGATTTTGACCATTGTGACAGGTATGAGGTGAATACTCCATTTTGGTTTTGATTTGCAGTTTGATGATGAGTGATGATGAGCATTTTTTCATGTGTATATTGGTCATCGGTATGTCTTCTTTGGAAAAGTGTTCATGCTTTTCCCCCCACTTTTTAATTGGATTATTTGGGGGTTTTTTTGGTGTTGACTTACATAAGTTCTTTATATATTTTTTGGATATGAATTCTTTATCAGATATGTCATTTGCAAATATCTTCTCCCATTCATTAGGTTGTCTTTTACTTTTGGCAATTGTTTCCTTTGCTATGCAGAAGCTTTTGATTTTGATTTAGTCCTAGTAGTTTATTTTGCTTTTGTTTCACTTCCCTCTGGAGACATATCTAGAAAAATGTTGCTAGAGTTGATGCCAGAGAAATGACTGCCTTTGCTTTCTTCTAGGATTTTTATGGTTTCAAGTCTCACATTTAGGTCTTCAATCCATTTTGAGTTTATTTTTGTATATGGTAAGAAAGTGGTCCAGTTTCATTGTTTTCACATGTAGTTGTCCAGTTTTCCCAACACGATTTGTAGAAGAGACTGTCTTTTTCCCATTGGATAGTCTTGCCTCCTTTGTTGAGGATTAATTGAGCATATAATCGTGGGTTTGTTTCATGGGCTGTTATGTTCCGTTGATCTTAATGTGTCTATTTTTGTGGCACTACCATACTGTTTTTATTATAACTTTGTAGTATAACTTGAAATCTGGGATTGTGATACTTGCAGTTTTGTTGTTCTTCAGGATTGTTTTGGCTATTCAGGGTCTTTTATGCTTCCTTAGAAATTTTAGGATTATTTGTCCTAGTTCTGTGAAAAATTGTTGGGATTTTGATTGGGATTGCATTAAGTTTATAGATTGCTTTGGAGAATAATATTGGTTCTTCCAATTCATGAGCTTGGACTATCTTTCCATTTATTTGCGTTGTCTTCAGTTTCTTTAAAATTTTAGAGAGACACAGTGGGGGCGAGAAGGAGAGGGGGAGAGAAACTTAAGCAGACTGTGCTGAGTGTGGAGTCCAATGCAGGGCTCGATCTCATGATCCAGACATCACAACCTGAACCAAAACCAAGACTGGGATGCTTAACCAACTGTGCCACCCAGGCGCCCTGTCTTCAGTTTTTCATTAGTGTTTTATAGTCTTCAGAGTACAAGCATTTCACCTCCTTGGTTAAGTTTATTTTTTTAAAATTTTTTTATTGTTGTTAATCACCATACATTACGTCATTAGCTTTTGATGTAGTGTTCCATGATTCATTGTTTACGTATAACACCCAGTGCTCCATGCAGAACGTGCCCTCTTTAATACCCATCACCAGGCTAACCCATCCCCCCACCCCCTCCCCTCTAGAACCCTCAGTTTCTTTTTCAGAGTCCATTGTCTCTCATGGTTTGTCTCCCCCTCCGATTTCCTCCCCTTCATTCTTCCCCTCCTGCTATCTTCTTCTTTTTTTTTTTTAACATATGTTGTATTAATTCAGAGGTACAGATCTGTGATTCAACAGTCTTGCACAATTCACAGCGCTCACCATAGCACATACCCTCCCCAGTGTCTATCATCCAGCCACCCCATCCCTCCCACCCACCCCCACTCCAGCAACCCTCAGTTTGTTTCCTGAGATTAAGAATTCCTCATATCAGTGAGGTCATATGATACATGTCTTTCTCTGATTGACTTATTTCGCTCAGCATAACACCCTCCAGTTCCATCCACATCGTTGCAAATGGCAAGATCTCATTTCTTTTCATGGCTGCATAATATTCCAGTGTGTGTGTGTGTGTGTGTGTGTGTGTGTGTGTGTGTGTGTGTGTGTATACGCACCACATCTTCTTTATCCATTCATCTGTCGATGGACATCTTGGCTCTTTCCACAGTTTTCTACTGTGGACATTGCTGCTATAAACATCGGGGTGCATGTACCCCTTCGGATCCCTACATTTGTATCTTTGGGGTAAATACCCAGTAGTGCAATTGCTGGATCATATGGTAGCTCTATTTTCAACTTTTGGAGGAATCGCCATACTGTTTTCCAGAGTGGCTGCACCAGCGTGCATTCCCACCAACAGTGGAGCAAGGTTCCCCTTTCTCCGCATCGCCGCCAACATCTGTCGTTTCCTGACTTGTTAATTTTAGCCATTCTGACTGGTGTGAGGTGATATCTCAGTGAGGTTTTGATTTGGATTTCCCTGATGACAAGCGATGTTGAGCATTTTTTCATGTGTCTGTTGGCCATTTGGATGTCTTCTTTGGAAAAATGTCTTCTGCCCATTTCTTGGTTGGATCATTTGTTCTTTGGGTGTTAAGTTTAAGAAGTTCTTTATAGATTTTGGAGACTAGCCCTTTATCTGATACGTCATTTGCAAATATCTTCTCTCATTCTGTCGGTTGTCTTTTGGTTTTGTGGACTGTTTCTTTTGCTGTGCAAAAGCTTTTTATCTTGATGAAGTCCCAATAGTTCATTTTTGCCCTTGCTTCCCTTGCCTTTGGCGATGTTTCTAGGAAGAAGTTGCTGCGGCTGAGGTCGAAGAGGTTGCTGCCTGTGTTCTCCTTTAGGATTTTGATGGACTCCTGTCTCACGTTTAGGTCTTTCAACCATTTGGAGTCTATTTTTGTGTGTGGTGTAAGGAAATGGTCCAGTTTCATTCTTCTGCATGTGGCTGTCCAATTTTCCCAACATTTGTTGAAGAGACTGTCTTTTTTCCATTGGCCATTCCTTCCTGCTTTGTCAAAGATTAGTTGACCTTAGAGTTGAGGGACCATTTCTGGGTTCTCTATTCTGTTCCATTGATGTATGTGTCTGTTTTTGTGCCAGTATCATACTGTCTTGATGATGACAGCTTTGCAGTAGAGCTTGAAGTCCGGAATTGTGATGCCGCCAGCTTTGCTTTTCTTTTTCAACATTCCTCTGGCTATTCGAGGTCTTTTCTGGTTCCATTTGAATTTTAGGATTATTCCATTTCTTTGAAAACGTTGATGGTATTTTGATGGGGATTGTATCGAATGTGTAGATTGCTCTAGGTAGCATAGACATTTTAACAATCTTTGTTCTTCCAGTCCATGAGCTTGGAACGTTTTTCCATTTGTTTGTGTCTTCCTCAATTTCTTTCATGAGTATTTTATAGTTTTCTGAGTACAGATCCTTTGCCTCTTTGGTTAGATTTTTTCCTAGGTATCTTATGGTTTTGGGTGCAATTGTAAATGGGATCGACTCCTTGATTTGTCTCTCTTCTGTCTTGTTGGTGTATAGGAATGCCACTGATTTCTGTGCATTGATTTTATATCCTGCCACTTTACCGAATTCCTGTATGAGTTCTAGCAGTTTTGGGGTGGAGTTTTTTGGGTTTTCCACATAAAGTATCATATCTGCAAAGAGTGAAAGTTTGACTTCTTTGCTGATATGGATGCCTTTGATTTCTTTTTGTTGTCTGATTGCTGTGGCTAGGACTTCTAATACTATGTTGAATAGCAGAGGTGATAGTGGACATACCGGCCGCATTCCTGACTTTGGGGGGGACAGCTCTCAGTTTTTCCCCATTGAGAATGATATTCGCTGTGGGTTTTTCATAGATGGCTTTTATGATATTGAGGTATGGACCCTCTATCCCTATACTCTGGAGAGTTTTGATCAAGAAAGGATGCTGTACTTTGTCAGATGCTTTTTCTGCATCTATTGAGAGGATCATATGATTCTTGTTCTTTCTTTTTATTAATGTATTGTATCACGTTGATTGATTTGCAGATGTTGAACCAACCTTGCAGCCCAGGGATAAATCCCACTTGGTTGTGGTGAATAATCCTTTTTAATGTACTGTTGGATCCTGTTGGTTAGTATTTTGGTGAGAAATTTTGCATCCATGTTCATCAAGGATATTGGTCTGTAATTCTCCTTTTTAGATGGCGTGTTTGGTTTGGGGATCAAGGTAATGGTGGCCTTATAAAACGAGTTTGGAAGTTTTCCTTCCATTTCTATTTTTTGGAACAGTTTCAGAAGAATAGGTATTAATTCTTCTTTAAATGTTTTGTAGAATTCCCCTGGGAAGCCATCTGGCCCTGGGCTTTTTGTTGGGAGATTTTTGATGACTGCTTCAATTTCCTCAGTGGTTATAGGTCTGTCCAGGTTTTCTATTTCTTCCTGGTTCACTTTTAGTAGTTGATACATCTCTAGGAATGCATCCATTTCTTCCGGATTATCTAATTTGCTGGCATATAGTTGCTCATAATATGTTCTTATAATTGTATTTCTTTGGTGTTGGTTGTGATCTCTCTTTCATTCATGATTTTGTTGATTTGGGTCATTTCTCTTTCTTTTTGATAAAGTCTGGCCAGGGGGTAATCAATCTTGTTAATTCTTTCAAAGAACCAGCTCCTAGTTTCGTTGATCTGTTCTACTGTTCTTTTGGTTTCTATTTCATTGATTTCTGCTCTTATCTTTATTATTTCTCTTCTCCTGCTGGGTTTAGGCTTTATTTGCTGTTCTTTCTCCAGCTTCTTTAGGTGTAGGGTTAGGTTGTGTATTTGAGACCTTTCTTGTTTCTTGAGAAAGGCTTGTATTGCTGTATACTTTCCTCTTAGGACTGCCTTTGCTGTATCCCAAAGATTTTGAACAGTTGTGTTTTTGTTTTCATTGGTTTCCATGAATTTTTTAAATTCTTCTTTAATTTCCTGGTTGACCCATTCATTCTTTAGTAGGATGCTCTTTAGCCTCCATGTATTTGAGTTCTTTCCAACTTTCCTTTTGTGATTGAGTTGTAGTTTCAAAGCATTATGGTCTGAAAATATGCAGGGTATGATCCCAGTCTTTTGGTACCGGTTGAGACCTGATTTGTGACCTAGGATGTGATCTATTCTGGAGAATGTTCCATGGGCCCTAGAGAAGAATGTGTATTCTGTTGCTTTGGGATGGAATATTCTGAATGTATCTGTGAAGTCCATTTGGTCCAGTGTGTCATTTAAAGTCTTTATTTCGTTGTTGATCTTTTGCTTAAATGATCTGTCCATTTCAGTGAGGGGGTGTTAAAGTCCCCCACTGTTATTGTATTGTTGTCAATGTGTTTCTTTGCTTTTGTTATTAATTGGCTTATATAATTGGCTGCTCCCATATTATGGGCATAGATATTTACAACTGTTAGATCTTCTTGTTGGATAGATTCTTTAAGCAGGATATAGTGTCCTTCCTCATCTCTTATTACAGTCTTTGTTTTAAAATCTAATTTGTCTGATATAAGGATTGCCACCCCAGCTTTCTTTTGGTGTCCATTAGCATGGTAAATGGTTTTCCACCCCCTCACTTTCAATCTGGGGGTGTCTATCGATGGGTCTTGTTTTTTAATCCAATCTGATAGCCTGTGTCTTTTGATTGGGGCATTTAGCCCTTTTACATTCAGGGTAACTATTGAAAGATATGAATTTAGTGCCATTGTATTGCCTGTAAGGTGACTGTTACTCTGTATTGTCTGTGTACCTTTCTGGTCTATGTTGCTTTTAGATTCTCTCTTTGTTTAGAGGACCCCTTTCAATATTTCTTGTAGGGCTGGTTTCGTGTTTGCAAATTCCTTTAGTTTTTGTTTTTCCTGGAAGCCTTTTATCTCTCCTTCTATTTTCAATGACAGCCTAGCTGGATATAGTATTCTTGGCTGCATGTTTTTCTCATTTAGTGGTCTAAATATGTCATGCCAGTCCTTTCTGGCTTGCCAGGTCTCTGTGGATAGGTCTATTGCCAATCTAATGTTTCTACCATTGTTGGTTACATATCTCTTCTCCCGAGCTCCTTTCAGGATTTTCTCTTTGTCCCTGAGACTCGTAAGTTTTACTATTAGATGTTGGGGTGTTGACCTATTTTTATTGATTTTGAGAGGGGTTCTCTGTGCCTCCTGGATTTTGATGCCTGTTTCCTTCCCCACATTAGGGACGTGCTCTGCTATTATTTGCTCCAATATACCTTCTGCCCCTCTCTCTTTCTTCTTCTTCTGGGATCCCAATTATTCTAATGTTGTTTCGTCTTATGGTATCACTTTTCTCTCGAATTCTGCCCTCGTGATCCAGTAGTTGTTTATCTCTCTTTTTCTCAGCTTCTTTATTTTCCATCATTTTGTCTTCTATATCGCTGATTCTCTCTTCTGCCTCATTTATCCTAGCAGTTAGTGCCCCCATTTTTTATTGCACCTCATTAATAGCCTTTTTGATTTCGACTTGGTTAGATTTTAGTTCTTTTATTTCTCCAGAAAGGGTTTCTCTAGTAACTTCCATGCTTTTTTCAAGCCCAGCTAGTATCTTTAAAATCATCATTCTTAACTCTAATTCCGATACCGTACTAATGTCTGTATTGAGTAGGTCCCTGGCAGTTGGTACTGCCCCTTGTTCTTTTTGTTGAGGTGATTTTTTTCCATCTTGTCATTTTGTCCAGAGGAGAAAAGATGAATGAAAGAACAAAATGGTAATAGGTTAACAACGTCCCCAGAAAATATATTCTAAACAAATCAGAAAAGACCTTAAACCAGAGGAAAAGAAAGGGACAGAAAGAAAAAAGAAAAAGAAAAGATCAAACAAAAACAGAACAAAACAAAAAAAACAGTATGATCAAATATGATCAGGCTGGTGCATAGATCAGTGCCACACACTAGATTTTGGGTGTATTTTGGTCTGTTAGAAGAAAGGGCCTCCCAAAATTTTAAAGAAAGAAAAACTTCTATATGTACAAAAATAAGGGTTAATACGATGAAGGGATGGAATATGATTGTAAAGATGAAAATTATAAAAAATTTTATAAAAGGAATTAAGATAGAAGCTGTTTGAAAAAAAATAGGATTAAAAAAAGGAGAAAATGTGATCAGGCAGGAGACTAGAACAAAGCCATACAGTAGAGATTTAGAGTATATTTTGATCTGTTAGAAGAAACTATCTCAAAAATTTAAAGAGAGAACAACTTATATATATGTGCCAAAAATAAGGGTAACTAATATGAAGGGATACAGTATGATTCTAAAAATGAAAAATAAAAATGTTTTTTTAAAAAAAAGATTGATAGGTTGTTGGTTGAAAAGGGGAAAAAGAAAATTAAAAAAAAAAAGACAGTTAAAAAAAAGATGACTTGGAAAGACTAAAGAATCGTGGTAAAAAAGCCATGGATTTTATGTGCAGTATTCCCCTAGCTCTGGAGTTGCGCGGTTCTCATTGATCCATAACTTGGTCTTGGCTGGCTGTTCGTGCTGATCTTCTGGGGGAGGGGCCTGTTGCCGTGGTTCCTAAATGTCTTTGCCGGAGGCGGAATTGCCCCGCCCTTTCCAGGTCCCGGCTAAGTAATCTGCTCGGGTTTGCTCTCGGGAGCTTTTGTTCCCTGCAAGCTTTCTGTACAGCTTTGGAGGACGAGAGTGAAAATGGCGGCCTCCCAGTCTCCTCCCCGGAGGAGCCGAGAACTCGGGGCCCCACTTCTCATGAGCCCCCAGAGAAAAGCAGTCAATCACTCCAGTCTCTCCGGTCCCTGGCCGCACTCCGTGCTCACCTGGCCTGTGACCCAAGTGTTTCTAGCAGATCCCTGCAGCACGCTCCTGCGCCGCTCCTACCAGGGGAGGAAGGGGAGTCTCCCTGGATCTGCCGCTTGTTGGGTCCCTGCTGGAAGAGCAGTGGCCCAACTGTGCCACATATCACGGCTTATGGCAACCCCGAGCTGAGAGCCCGAGTCTTGGCTCTGTCTCTGCAGCTGGCTTCCCCGCTCTGATACCTGGGAGCTCTGCCGCACTCAGGCACCCTGGTCTTTCTGTGACACTGGGGGTCCTGAGACCACACTGTCTCACGAGGGTTCCACCCCCCATTTAGCCACTGGAGCGACGTCCCTCAGCGGAGCAGACTTCTAAAAGTTCCAATTTTGTGCTCCGCTGCTCCATCACTTGCCAGAAGAGGCGGTTGGAGTCCCGCTCCCCCACCATCTATCCTCCCGAATATCGCCTCGGATTCACTTCTCCGCACGTCCTACCTTCCAGGAAGTGGTTGCTTTTCTGTTCAGAGTTGCTGCTATTTTCTTCGATCTCCTGTTGAGTTCTTAGGTGTTCAGAATGGTTTGATCCCTATCCAGCTGAATTCCTGGGACTAGATGAAATCCAGGTCTCCTACTCCTCTGCCATCTTGCCCAGCTTCCTGGTTAAGTTTATTCTTAAGCATTTTATTATTTTTGGTGCAATTGTAAGTGGGATTGTTTTCTTAATTTGTTTCTGCTACATTATTAGCGTATAAAAATGCAACAGATTTCTGTATGTTCATTTTGTATTCTGTGACTTTACTGAATTCTTTTATCAGTTTTAGTAGTTTTTTGGTGGAGTCTTTCAGGCTTTTTTTTTTTTTAAAGATTTTATTTGAGAGAGCGTGTGCGAGCAAGAGTATGAGTCGAGGTGGGGGGGACAGAGGCAGGAGGGGAAGAAGCAGACTCCCTGCTGAACAGGGAGCCTGTCCTGGGGCTTGTTCCCAGGTCTCTGGGATCATGACCTGAACCAAAGGCAGACGCTTAACCAACTGAGCTACCCGGTCTCCCTGAGTCTTTCAGGTTTTCTGTGTATAGTATCATGTCACATACAGTGAGTGAAATTTTTGTTTCTTCCTTACCAATTTGGTTGCCTTTTTTTCCTTTTCATTGTGTAATTGCTCTGGTTGGCACTTCCAGTACTCAGTGAATAAAAGTGGTGAGAGTGGACATTTTTGTCTTCTTTCTGTTCTTTGGGGACAAGCTTTCAGTTTTTCACTATTGAGTATGATATTAGCTGTGGGTTTTTCATATATGGCCTTTATTATGTTGAGGTATGTTCCCTCTAACCTAGTTTGTTGAGGCTTTTTGTCCTAAATGGCTGTAGCACTTTGTTAAATGCCTTTTCTACGTCATTTGAAATAACAGGGTTTTTTCGTTTTGTTTTAAGATTTTATTTATCCATTGAGAGAAACCAGGCACATGAGCAGGGGGGAGGGGCACAAGAAGAGGAAGAAGCTACTCTGCACGGTGCAGGGAGCCTGCTTCAGGGCTCGATCCCCGGACCCTGAGATCATGACCTGAGCCAAAGGCAGATATGCCTAACCAAGTGAGCCATCCAGGTGCCCTGAAATGATAGTTTTTATTCTTTCCCTTTTTGATGCAGTATATCACATTGATTGATTTGCAAATATTGAATCTCTCTTGCTTCACAGGAATAAATCACACTTGATCATGGTGAATAATTTCTTTAACATATTGATGCATTCAGTTAGCTAACATTTTGTTGAGGAATTTTGCATCTATGTTCATCAGAAATACTGGCCTGTGGTTCTTTTTTGTGGTGTCTTTTTTGGTATCAATATAATGCTGGCCTCCGAATGAATTTGGAAGCTTTCTTTTCTATTTTTTAGAATAGTTTGAGAATAGTAAGTATTAAGTATTGAAATGTGTGGTAGAATTTACCTGTGCAGTTATTTGGTCCTGGACTGTTGTTTGTTGGGAGTTTTTAGGTTATTCATTCAATTTCATTGCTGGTAATCAGTCTGTTCAAATTTTCTGTTTCTTCTTTATTCAGTTTTGGGTGGTTTTAAGTTTCTACGCAGTTATCCAGTTCTTCTAGATTGTCCAATTTGTTGGTATATAATTTTTATTATATTTTTTATTTTATATATTTTTAATTTTTTAATGTCTTAAAATGCTTTATATTTCTCTGATGTTGGTATTTCTCCTCTTTCAATTCTGATTTTGTTTGAATTTTCTCTCTCCTTTGAAGATTATGGCTAAAGGTTTATCAATTTTGTTAATCTTTTCAGTGACCCTGGTCCTGGTTTCATTGATCTGTTCTATTTTTTAGTTTTTATTTTATTTCTGCTCTAATCTTTATTATTTCCTTCCTGCTATTGGTTTTGGGTTTTGTTTGCTCTCTTTCTAGCTCCTTTGGGTGTAAGGTTAGTTTGAGATTTTTCTTGTTTCTCGAGGTAGGCCTGTAGTGCTATAATGTTCCCTCTTAGAACAGCTTTTACCGCAACTCCAAAACATTTTTGACCATTGTGTTTTCATTTTTATTTGTCTTTGTGTAATTTTTTATTTCCTCTTTGATTCTTATGGCTGACACATTCACAGTTCAGTAGCATGTTACTTAATCTCCATGTAGTTGTGTTCTTTTAGTTTTTTTTTTTCTGGTTGATTTCTACTTTGATAGCATTAAGGTTGGAAAAGATGCATAGTATGACTTCAATTTTTTTGAATTTGTTGAGACTTGTTTTGTGAGCTAACGTACCTATTTTGGAGAATATTTTGTGTGCATTTGAAAAGAATGTGTATTTCCTGTTTTAGGATGGTATGTTCTGTATTTATCTGTTAGATCCATCTGTTCCAGTGTGTCATTCAGAGTCACTGTTGATTTTCTGTTTGGATAATCTATCTATTGATGGGGGTGGGGTATTAAAGTTCTCTACTATTATTGTATTACTATTGATTATTTCTTATGTTTGTTACTATGTTTACTAGTGATGTGTTCCTCTAACTTTTGTTTGAGAAATCCTTTATCTCTCCTATTTTGAATAGAGTATCCTCATGGCTGTTCTTTTTTTCTTTTTCCTTGAATGTATCAAGCCGCTTTCTTCTGACCTGCAGTGTTTCTGCGGAAAACTCCACTGATAGCCTTATGGAGTTTCCTATATGTAACTGTTTTCTTTTCTCTTGATGCTTTTAAAATCCTCTTTTTATCATTATTTTTTGCCGTTTTAATTACCGTGTGTCTTGGTATGGACAGTTTGGGTTGCTTTTGTCTGGGGCTCTCTGTGCCTCCTGGATCTAGATGTCTGTTTCCTTCCCAGACTCAGTAAGTTTTCAGCTATTATTTCTTCAAATAAATTTTCTGATCCCTTTTGTCTGTTTTCCTTCTGGGATCCTCATAATGCAAATGTTATTATACTTGATAGTGTCCTCAGTTCCTTTAATCCATTTTCATTTTTTATTATTTGTTTCTCTCTCCTGTTCATCTTGATTGCTTTCCATTATGCTGTTCTCAAGGTCGATGATCCATTCTTCTGCATCCTCCAGCTATGATTTATTCCCTCTAGGATATTTTTAATTTCACTTATTGAGTTCTTCATATCTAATTGTTTCTTTTTTATGTTTACTGTTTCTTTGTTGAGGGTCTCACTGATGTCTTTCACTCTTCTCTCAAATCCAGTGATCATCCTTATGATCATTATTTTCTCTATCAAGTATATTATCCCATTTTGTTTAGCTCTCTTCTTGTGAATTTGTACTGTTCTTTCATTTGGGACATATTCCTTCTCATTTTGTCTATTTCTGGGTGTATGTGTTAGGAAAGTCATTTGCTCTTGAAAGTAATGCCCTTAAATACAAGAGGTCTTGTAATGCCCTGTAGTGCAATGTTTCCTGTTCGCCAGAACCTGGCAGTTCTGGGGTGTCTGTTATGTGTGTTGTGTGTGCCCTGCTTTTGTGGCTGAGACATGTTTTCCTTCATTCCAGTCGTCTGCAGTGGCTCTCTTTGCCTGTGTGGGCAGGGTTTGGTCCATGTGTTGTTAGTGGGCTAGTCTGGGGCCACCTTGGGCTTGAATTGAGCCAGAGCAGTCTTTTGCCAGAGCTGTGGTAGCACCAAACTCAAGGGTGCTTTCCCTGTGTGGTCACCTGAGAAGCTTTTGCTGGTGGGTTGGGTCTGCTGTTAGACCAATGTCTGTCCCCAATCCACTGCTGGGGCTGCAGCTTGACTGGTGTGTACTATTATTTTCCCTCTCCCGGAGGCAAGTGTCACTTTGGAGTGGTGCTGGCCCCTGTTGGGGCTTGCAGCACTGCTTTGAATGGGCTTCAGCCAAGATCTGCAGGAGAACAGGGGAGCTGGGTGTGCTGCATGCAGTGCCAGCAAGGTCTACTACATTGATCTGCTGTGGGAGAGGAGCTAAAACATCCTGGGAAAACTGCAGAGGGCTGGAGGGGGTGGATCCACATAAATATGTGGCTGGGGCATGCTTTTAGCAAGCTAGGTGTAGGTTGTTGTGCTGTGCTGGGTCCTGTATTTAGGCTGGGGGCAGGTGTTGGGGAGGGAAATGGTGCCCACCAGCTCTTTTGTTCTTAGAGAAATCTCCCAAAGTTCCCTGCCTCTTCAGCCCATGCTCTGAGATTATTAAATAAGTCTCTTTCCTGTATACCCCAGGCATTTTTCAAACTACTGCTTCTGTGCTGTATCTCAGTGGGGCTGTTTGTTCTGTCTCTTTAAGGGCAGGGACTCTGTTTTCTGTCCCCCTCCTGCCTCTTAATGTATTGAGGCTGCTGCTTTTTAAAGCTCTAGGTGTTAAGTCCTGTTGGTTGTTTAAAAAACAACAACAAACCAAAAACAAAAAAAAAATGGGAGAAGCCAGGCCCCTTAGGTTTTTCAAAACCAAATGTTTATGGGGATTTGTCTTGTCAGTGCAGCCCCCCAACCTGGGGAGCCTGGGGCAGGTCTTCTCCTCTCCCCTCTCTGCCCTCACAGAGTCTCTCCCTCCTAAGGTCAGTCCCCCTCTATGGTACAATCTTTCAGTAAGGATAAAACATGTTTATGAAGAGATCCAAATTTATCCTTACTTTTTCCATAATGAGACAGAAGTAGATAAACATGTTTTGTAATCAATATTTTCAGTATTTTATTTGGAAAAAAATTTAGATGTCCAATGAATGGTTTCTCAAGGGTTT
The DNA here is from genome assembly GCF_037043125.1 of Eumetopias jubatus. Lineage (NCBI taxonomy): Eukaryota > Metazoa > Chordata > Mammalia > Carnivora > Otariidae > Eumetopias > Eumetopias jubatus. Next base: position 53,591,009 of record NW_028274820.1, on the reverse strand, counting down.
CACGGATTTACGCAAATCCTTTTGGGTTTAGGTTCTGTGGTCCCATTCCCTAGTTACCAATTTTGAACGCTACAGAATCCAATACCTCTCTCTTAAAGGAAATAGTTTGCATTACTACCTTTACTATCATGAAAATACATCTTTACTGTGAATTGAAACTTAAAGGTATATAATGTACCTTCACAATTGCAAAAAAAAAAAAAAAACTTGTAAGTGCTCCAACATAATACCATAAAATATGTTTCCGTGTGATAATGCTCAAGCATGACTACATGGAAAGACTAAAGTAGTTTGAGTTCTGCACTGATACCTAGAATCGTCAATGTGTCTGTTACAAGGGTGGATTGACGCAGGGGTTTTGAGTTGACGACTGAGCACACATACAGTGTCTCCACTGGTGAAATGCTTTTCTGAAGTAATGAGTAGTTCTCAGTAGAGTTCCCTACTTAATAATCCACGCTTGAATTTGCTACTACATTCCTGGAAATTTTAATGTATATTGAAATGATACAAACGTGACTTTATGCTGATTGTGTGTGTGTGTGTGTGTGTGTGTGTGCGCACGCGCATGCGTGTATATATAAGTAAATATGTACACATATTTAGATATTTATATATATTTAGAACTAAATTCTATGTCCACCTATTTACGAACCCATTTGTTCCCTCATTCAGAGGTCATGTAGACTTCTGGGTTTTCTGTGCCTCTAAGATTGTCCTAGTGATGTAGTTCCTGCTTGGGAAAACATGCAGAAATTAACAGTTGAAAAAAATGCTTTCTGGAGGAAGTCTCTGAGTTAAGTCTCTGAGTTTATGGTCTTTTTTGATTTGATAGTTATTAAAGTTCCTTTCCAGTGATTCCCGGCTGTTTTATTTAAGCAACAGCTATTAGGGATAAATTCTTTCTCTTAGACTGTGTGAATAGTTTTAGAAATTTAATAGAGTTCAACAAAAATGTTCTTTGCTCTCAAGGACCTTAGATTTGTGTATGGAATGCAAAGATACAATACATAGTCAATAAAATGAGATTAAATTCAGTGATGATGCTGTGCCACAGTGTCTTCTAGGAGTGCAGGAGGAGTGATTTCAACCTTGCCTTGGGGAGTCTGGGAAGTTTTCTTGAACACGTCGAAGTAGTGGGTGTGGTAGTGAAGCCACCAGGTGTGCCTTCTTAGTAAAAATTTAAGTATTTGGAAATGACATTTTGAAATAGTAGCTGTCCCCTAAACTTGTCATACTACGTAAACTAAAGTAGCAAATTCAGTTCTTGATAAATAAAACTACATATTTTATTTATTAACATTTCTATTTATTACTAACAGTTGTAGTTTGAGGATTTTTCTCCCTTAAGTTATTGGCTTTAATATTTAGGGGCTTCACCTGTGACTCTAATACTTCTCTTACTAGGGACCATCTAGTATAGAAATTCAGTAATAGCAGATAATACCAAAATCGCCTTCAGTTATACTCAGAAATAGAGACATTTTTCTTGCAAGTCTTTTTTTTGTCTCATTCTAGCATGACTAGGATTCAAATGCATAGCTAATAGGTCAACCTATTGCTCATGCATAATTGGACATTTTGTTTCTCGATACCTATTTGGAATAATCATTTTTAACTTAGTCAATATATTGGAACCCTTTGGTGAAATTGAATTACTCAAGTAGTTAGGGATTAATCATATGCTCTTGTATTTTGGCATGTGTGGTTATATTTAAGAGGTGTATAATTTTTGGACTCAGTATATTTAATCAGTATGATAATGGCCTAGTTTAAAAGAAGATAAAAATATTTTTTTCTTTTTTAATAGCCTTTTAGGTGTCCCCATTGCATATGATAACATCAAAGTAGTGGGTGAACTGGGAGATATTTATGATGATCAAGGACACATTCATCTTAACATTGAAGCAGATTTTGTTATTTTCTGTCCTGAACCGGGGCAAAAGCTTATGGTATGTATTTTTACGTATATATATATATATATGCATATATATATTTAAACTTTCTTTATATAGTTGTATAGTAATATAATTTGGAAAATTTTAAGAGACTTGGGAAGCAAATGGATCACTATTATTGGTTCCTAAAAATTTAAAGAAAAAAATTTACCCTCAGTTCAACATTGGTAAGTTTTTAAACTCCATTCTCCTAAAACTCACATGTATGTGGAAAGAATGTGTCTCAGAATTTATTCTTTGGATAGCACCAGAATGATCTTAAGCTGTTAAAAAAAAATTATTTGTTTATTATTTCTCAATTACACACCAATAGTTTCTTTTATAAAGGATTCAAATCGTGTAGTAATCAGAGGAGTTGAAAATTCGAAGGGTTGTGGGATCAGGCAGGTAATGAAAGTGAATGAAGGATGAGGTCAAGGCACCTGTAATGTGCCATGGGAATAAAGGCCTTGTGGGATAGGTCTTTTAGCTTTTCGAGAGAATCTGGAAATACAGATTGGTGTGAAGTTGATTGAACTATAATCCCATTATGCTCTGCACTTGCCTTTCTCTTCTACCAGTAGTTCTGTGTATATGCCTTGCTGCACATACATATGAATATATACACGTTTATTTTTTCTCTAAAAACTATTAACCCTTTATTGCTAATAAAATACAGGTCCAATTTTATCCAAAAGGCATTTCTAATTTAAAGAAGTTTTTCAGAATCAATTAAACAAGTATCTTGGGCCTGCCCAACTGGAATCCTACAACCAGCCTCCATGCCAATAGTATGGCTATAGTATAGCTTTTCTTCTCTGATAAAGTTGACAGTAGATTTGTACTTAAATTCCGGCACTTACCAACTTTGTGTAAGTTACTGTAGATGTACACATAGAAATACCATACTATACAGAAAGTATGAAATGAAAAAAAACTCCGTCCTTTTACTCTTATTTCCTACAACAAGGTCCAGTCTTCAGATAAATTTGGACAGTTCGTTTCAGTTTTTTTTAATGAGGTATAGTTTACCTACAACAAAATACATAATCATAGTGTGCAGTTCAGTCAACTCTGATGAGAGCATATATACCATTGTGTTTTGGAACGAGCCTTCCGCCCTTTCCAGGTCAGTCCTCTCTGTTCCAGGTACAACCACTGTTCTCATTGCATATACTATAAAATTAGTTTTGCTTGTTCTATAATTTCATGTTAATGGACTTTTTCATTATACGGTGTTCGAAGATCTGACCTCTTTTGCTCAACATGTTTTTGCATTTCATCCATGCTGCTTGGTGTGGTAGTTTATTTCTCTTTGTTGCTCGTGGTATTCAGTTGTATGAATGTATTGTAATTTAATTGTCCATCTTTACTGATTGACATTTGGGTTGTTTCCTTTATGGAGCTATTATGAATAAAGCTGCGAATGTACATTTTCATTTCTCCTAGGAAAAACTAGAAGCAGTATTGCTAAGTCACCGGGTAGGTGTTTAACTTAATGAAAAACAGGCTTATTTCCCATTTAGCACTACTAGTTGCTCTGCATCCTTGCCAGCATTTGGTTTTGTCAGTCTTTTAATTTTACTTATGGGCAGATACTAGTTTCTCATTAATTTGCATTTCTCCTTTATGCTCTTTTTCATGTGTTTCAGTAAGGGGCCTTTTCAGGTGCTTTTCCCATTTTTAATAGGTTTTTGTATTATTGAGGTAGAGTAGTTCTGTTTATAGTCTTCCTACAAATCTTTTTCAGATAAACGTATTGTGACTATTTTTCCCCAGTCTGTGACTTGTCTCTTAACTTGTAATGGTATCATTTCATAAACAGAAGTTTTTAATATTGATGAGGTCCAATCTGTCATATTTTTATGGTTACTGCTTTCTGGATCCTGTATAAGAAACTTGCCTACTCCTAGATTGTAAAGATAGTTTCTGTAAGCCTTGTAGAATTTTTCAGTTTCAGCTTTTCCATTTAGATCTATGACTGATCTTAATTTTTGTGTGTAGTGTGAAATAGGCCCTTGAGACCCATTTTCTTATTCATATGGTTATATTCAGTTGTTCCAGAACTCTATATTCAAAAGAATTTCCTTTTCCTATTATCTTAAACTGATAGGCTTTATTGTTTTATAGCAGTTTTAGATTTACAGAAAAATTGAGTTGAAAATAATTCCTTTCCCCACCCCAGCGCACAGTTACTATTATTGACATCTTGCATTGGTGTGATAACATTTGCTACAGTTAAGCTGATATTGATACATTATTTTTTCTTAAAGTGTAGAATTTTCTTTCTTGTACATTCTAAAACCCATGGAATGTACAACACAATGACATGTATCCCCCATTACTGTATTCTATAGAATAATTGGGCAGTGCTCTGAAAATTGTATTTTACTTACTTACCCTTCTCCCTCCATCCCTCCTCTTGAAACCTGGCAACTATTGATCTTTTTTACTGTCTCCATAGTTTACCTTCTCCAGAATTTCATAGTTGGAATCACATTGTACGCAGCCTTTTTAGCTTGCCACCTCTGACTTAGCAGTATGCATTTAAAGTTCTTCCATGTCTTGTCATGGCTTGGTAATTTTTTTTTTTTTTTTTTTTTTACTGCTGAATAGTACTCCATTGTATAGATGCACTGTGGTTTGTCCAGACTCCTGGTAATGACACCCAAAGAATTTTCTATGTATACGGAGTTGCGAGCATTAAACAAGGCTCTATACATGTTAATCTCCAAATTTAAAATACATGATTTAAAAAAAAAATTTCATATGTTCATTTATGTTATATATATTGATTCTTAAGGGAAGAAAAAAACGAAGGCTTTTTCTTAAACTTTAATTTTAAGCTTAAAATCATATAGCACGTACTTTAATTTTAAAGCTTCTAAAAATGTTATTGTGATTCAGTCAAAATAGCCATGCTCAAGTTCTACATATGAAGGGTAAGCTGTCTTCTGATACATTGCTTACATCATGCTAAAGTTAAAGAATGCTCTTTAAGCTTTGAAATTCAGACTGTTGATAGAAATACAATGTGGATCGTACTTATAGAAAGCATATGCTTCCTGCCTTGAGGTCTTTTCACATTTATGTCATATCAAAGGGTATTTTCTGCTTGGTTGCAATATGGTTATAATCTATTAATATGGTTATAATCTATTCCCCAGGGAATCCTGTGGTGGGAGCTAAGGAGTTTTTGTGTTTTTTTATCGAGTTAGGCAATTGATATGCAATTATTTAGTAAAGTTTGAGCTTTCTAAAAAGTCTACAGTGTTCTAAAATGATGGTTTAGTACAACACGTAAATTTTAATTGAAAAACTTTTTCCCGTATCAAATTACACCATATTTTGATGTTTTTTCTTTGAAGATCAGTTTGAAGCTTATAAAGTTTTACTTACCTTTTAAAGTCTTTGGATTTCTTGATGTTACTTTTTTTTTCTTTTCCCTTTCCTTTCTTCCCAGGGTACAGTTAATAAAGTGTCTTCCAGCCACATTGGCTGTTTAGTACATGGGTGTTTCAATGCCTCCATCCCTAAACCTGAACAGATGCCTGTAGAGCAGTGGCAGAACCTGGAGATAAATGTGGGTGATGAACTAGAATTTGAAGTATTTCGTTTGGACTCAGATGCTGCTGGAGTATTCTGCATTCGGGGAAAATTAAATACCACTAGGTCAGTTCCTAATCACATTATTTTGAATTTTGATAATTATTTCTATTTAATTCTGATGATTTAGAGATTATAAGACCCTCTTTTAAAATAAAATTAGAATATTCATGCTTCAAACCATAAAGTCAATGTAAATAGGAATCTTAAGTGCTGTGACAAAGTATTGAATATTCTAAAGCTCTACACATTTAGCTAACTGTTCCCTATTTTACTCAGTGTTACTGTTTTCTAGTTTTTTAACAAAAGCTTGATCATATTGCATAACTATTAGCCTCTTGATTTTTGTCATTATGCCAGGTAGATAATTTCTGAATCTTTTTTGTATTAAAATTCCTTTAAGAACTGTCATCTTGCACTTGGTTCGATGGGAGCCAAGTTTAATGGAGTGAAGGAAAAAAGTCTTTGGGAGTATTGCTGATGTTAATAATCAAGGCGAAATAAAAAAAATATTAAGACTATGGGTTAAAGTTTTAGAACAGTTGTCCAATAGAACTTTCTGTGATGATAGAAATGTGTGTTTTATTTGTGTAGTAGTAAAGTTATCTCATTGAAATTAGTCATACATAACTAATGTTACTGTATAGGACTCTGCAGTTCCAGAGAGAGGCCTACTTCACTGATCCGTGTTTTTATTTTAGTGTTAACTCTTAACTTTGAAAGTCATATTGTTTCAAGCATGGTTGAGGGAAAAAAATGAAACGAGGATTGAGAGAGACAGAAACTCCATTAATTTCACAGATAATGAAAGTATGTATTTTATCACTCGTCAGTTGTGTAGCTAATAAGCCTGGGTATGGTGATGTTTATTGTGACCTAATTTTTCTAAACCAAACCAAAATTTAGAAGCTACATTTTAATGGGCTAAGGGATAACAAGATAGAATATTGGAAATTTATGCCATACTTCTATATCTTGTACTGCTGTCTTTATTTAGAAAAAAAACACTTGGTATATTCTTGATCTCATTTTATTCTTTTTTTCAACTTAGTTTACAAACCAAGTGCTCTGCAGTTTCTGAAGGAGTAACAGAAACTGGCACTGAAGAAATTATTGAAAAACCTCTCAAGAAGAAGAAAAAGAAAAAGCAGAGAGACCCAGAATCATATGAAGTGGAAAGTGACAACAGAGAGCCAGCAGCCCGTGCAGATGCCACAGTGAGGGAAGAGACAGCCCTGCAGGGTGGTGATGTGGACGGCCTCTGGAGGGCTGAGCCAAAGCAGCAGCAGAGGCACTGGGAAGATCAGGGCCAGGACCCTGTTTTCCAAGGCAGTGACTCCAATGGTTACCAGAGTGACCGTAAAAAGAAAAAAAAGAAAAGGAAACACAGTGAGGAAGCTGAATTTACCCCACTTGTGGAACACTCACCTAAAAAGAAAAGGGAAAAGTAATTTCCTTTAGTGCATTTTAAATATTCAGCTTTTTAAAGATTTAGATACAAGATGAATAAATGTGGGAATGGTATGAAATGCTTGTGTATTCCCGTAGTCTACAAAACAGGAAATGTTTGATTAGGAGTTTTTGGTGCTTCAGTTATTACAGTGATGATTACTGTAGGGAATACCAGGATTATTAAACTGCCATTTTATTGTATACAGAATAAAAAGGTAAGAGCTACTCTTTCAAGTCTTGCATATTCCCAGTTTTTACATCTAAATTAGATAAAATTATTCCTATACTCTGAAGACTGGCAAAGGGACTTTGTAATACAGTGTTATTCATATCATTCAAGAATGAGTTGGAGCTTGGGTATGTGTGTGTGTTTTTTTTAATAGGTTTGACCTTTAGTCATAATTTAGGTTTTTTGGGGGTTTTTTTGGGTCATGGCTACTACAGTGATTATGTGGTTCAACTTAACAGGAACTCCTTTGGCAACCATTCTAAGTCTCCAGAGCTCTAAAGAACCAAGCCACTATTGACTGTGGTAGGAAACATTGTTGACTATTCTTTCCTTCCAGATGGAGGTTGATGGACAAGGCTGTTTCCTTGTACGTATTTGTGCCTCAACCATTCTGCTTTTGCTGTGTTTGGAGGAGCAGAGTCTGACTGATTAAAACATGATAAATGCCACTTGTCATAGTGGGGATTTTCTCAACTACTTTTTAATGATTAGGTTAAGGCACTAAAAATGGTTTAAGAGAAAATTTCATTGAGAAAATGTGGACTGTTTTAACTACTAGAAAACACAGAGTAATGAAATAACAAGCTGGTTCTGGCCACATTGATTTAACAGTACCTGATCACCTGACCATGGCTATGTGTAACATCTAAGGAAAGATGTAGTTCCTTCCATTATGGAGTGTCATAGGAGATACAGATGCACACATATAAGTAAGGAAATACAGAAAATTAATAATTCTGGTAAGTACTAACAAGACTATCTACTCACTGTTAGCTGTGTCAATATCTCTAAGTGGATGAATGGTTGAAATGAACTTCACATGGCAACTATCGTTTCCACTTTTCTAGTATCCGATGTAACACTGGTTTCACATGGTTTAATTTTACTCTTTAAATTCTGCTAGTAGTACCTGATCCGAATCTGTAATGATAGAATATAGAATTTGGGGAGTAGCATATATTCACACGTTTGTCCCCAAGTAACTTAATAAGACCAGACAATGGAAAGATACAGAGCAATTTCTTTTCCTACAATTTAGTGTGGGTATTGAGCCCTTAAAATATGGCTAATACAAATTGACATGTATCAGTATAAAACCCAAGATTTTGAAGATGTACAAAGAATGTAAATATCTCAATTTTGTATATTGGTGAAATTATTTTTGGTATATAGTGTGTTAAATAAAATTTCAGCTTTTTTTGACTTTTTTTTGCTAAAAGGTTTAAAATCTTATGTGAGGCTCACTAGTATTCTGTTGAGGATTTCTGTATTAAGGTTCATCAGATATACTGGCTTGTAGTTTTGGGGAGGTTTTTTGGTAGTATTTGTATATGATTTTTGGTATCAGATTAATCCTCAACAAAATATTAGCAAACGATATCCAACAATACATTAAAATCATTCACCACAATCGATTTACTCCAGGGATGCAAGTGTGGTTCAATATTTGCAAATCAGTCACATGCTACATCACATTGAGAGAAAGGATAAAAACCACATGATCTCAGTAGATGCAGATAAATCATTTGGCAAATGCAACACCCATTTGTAATAAAATCTCAACATACAGGTTTAGAGGCAACATACCTCAACATGCTAATGACCGTATATAAAAAACACAAAGCTAATCTCCTACTCAATGTTGAAAGACTGAATTTTTCCTCTAGGAACAAGACAAGGATGTCCCCATCCACCACTTCTATTCAACATAGTACCGAAGGCCTCATTTTCTTACACCATACACAAACACAAGACAAATTAAACACCTAAGTATGAGAACTAAAACCGTAAAACTCCTGGAGGAAAACAGGTATTAATTTTTTGACATTGGCTCTAGCAACATTTTTCTAGGGATATCTCCTCAGGCAAGGAAAACAAGTTAAAATTAAACTAGTGGGACTACATGACAATGAAAGGCTTTTGCACAGCAAAGGAAACCAACAGAACAAAAAGGCAAGCTACTGCATAGGAGAAGGTATTAGCAAATGATAATACAGTAAGGGGTTAATATCCAAAATATATGTAAAGACCTTACACATCTCAACACCAAAACAAAACAAAAAAACCCAAATAATAAATAAAAGGGGGGGGGGGGAGCAGACAATCTGAATAGACTTTTCCAAAGCAGACATACAGATGGCTAGCCAAAAGACACATAAAAGATGGTCAACACCACTAATAATCAGGAAAATGCAAATCAAAACCACAATGAGATCTCACCATACACAGGTCAAAATGGTTAGAATCAAAAAGATAAGAAACAGCAAGTGTTGGTGAGGATGTGGCAAAAAGGGAACCTTCGTGCACTGTTAGTGGGAATGTAAATTAGTGTAGCCACTGTAAGGAAACTAATTTCTGAAAGAAAAATAGAGAAGGACTTCAGGGAAGATGGTAGAGTAGGAAGATCCTGAACTCCCCTTTTCCAAGGGACACACTGAGATAACAGCCACGTGAGCAAGCTAACTCAGAAAATAACCAGAATAGACTTTCCACCGTCCTTGGTAGATAAGAGGCTACATCTAAAAGGGTAGGAGGGGTGGAGACATGGTTGAGAATTAAGCCCTCAGTGAGACTAACTAGTAACGGTAGAGATCCCACACAAGGCATTCCAGGCACAGGGGACCTGCACTGGTCAGACAAGTCCCCTTAACCTTTGTCTTTGAAAACCACAGGTGCTTAAATTTATGTTTTACAGTCATCAGGGTTTAACACTGAATACTTAAAATTCACATACCTAGCTTCAGGAGAGCTGAGGGCCATACGAAATAGATTCCCTGCCCTTAACGGCCCATAACCTGTCTGAGATACAGCATAGAAGCAGCAATTTGAAAAGTGCTTGGGGTATACATGAAGAGTTATTTACTAATCTCAATGTGTGCTCAAGGGTCAGGGACAGAAGACTTCTCCAAGAACAAAATATTTGACACGTACCATTTCCCTCCAGCCTCAGGCTAGATAGCCAGACACTCGTTAGAACAAGTCTATTCTCCATCTATCTTGCTAAGACTTCATACTCCACCCCCATGTTCTGCATATCTGCCCCTTCCAACTCACCCCCGTTGGCAGGTATCTCCAATGTAGCTTCTGTCTCAGCACACCCTACAGCCAGCCCCAGGAGGAGCTGGCAGCACTCCAAAGTGACTCCTACCTCAAGGAGAGGGGAAGATAACCACACACACCTGTGCATCCACAGTCCCAGCAGACAGGCTGGGAGCAGGCATTGGGCCTGACTGTAGGCCCTAGCCTACCAACAAAAGCCTCTCAGGGGACAAGGAAGTGAAAATGCTTTGCGTGTCCATGAGACTATAGCCCTGGCAGAAGGGCTGAGGGTCGGCATCTGGTCTGACTGCTGACAGCATCCAACTATAGGACCATTGTGGCCCCTGCACTGGCCCTTTAACAGCACAGGGATCAAACTAGTGTACCCACAACAGGCAAAGTAGCCTATTGCAACTGACTGCAACTGAAAGCAAATGTGGGTCACTCAAAACAGTAGGGCACAAACAACCCACATAGGAGACAGTGCTGAAGCACCTGGTCCTGGTGAACAGGGGGTTTTAGGCAACAGGGCACCCCAGGAACTCTTCTTCCTAGGGCCACGTCAAGAGCAGGAGACATAGCTGACTTCCCTAATACTTAGAGAGTTAGACAAAATGAGAGGAATGAGCCAAATGAAGGACCGGTACAAAACTACAGCAAAAGAACTAAATGAAGTGGAGACAGGCAGTACACCTGAGAGAATTTAAAGTAATGGTCATAAAGCTACTCAATGGCCTTGAGAAAAGTGTGGAGGATCTCAGTGAGATGTTCACAAAAGGATAGAAAATAGAAAAACCCATGAACTCAACTGAAATTAAAAATACACTAGAGGGAATTAGTAATAGACTGGAGGAAGCATAATGGATCAGTGACAGAAGAGAGAGTAATGGAAATCAAGCTAAAGAAAAAAAAAATAATGAGAACAGATTAAGGAATCTCAGCAACATCATCAAGCATAATAACATTTGCATTATAGGGATCTCAGAAGGAGAATAGAGAGAGATGCAGGCACTAAAATTTGAAGAAATAATAGCTGAAAAGTTCCCTAATCTGGGGAAGGCAGCAGACCTCCAGGTCCAAGAGTCATGGAGAACCCCAACCAACCTAATCCAAGGATATACCGAGGCATATAGTAATTAAAATAGCAGAAATTACTGATAGAGAATTTTAAAGCTAAAAGAGAAAAGTCACATACAAGCAAAACCCCATAAAGCTAGCAGATAAGTTTTCAGCACAAACTCTACAGACCAGAAGGAAGTGCCATGATACATTCAAAGTACTGAAAAGAAAACCAACCAAGAACACAGTACTCACCAAAGTTCTCTATTAGAATAGATGGAGAGATGGTTCCCTAGACCATCAAAAGTTAAAGGAAATCATCACCAATAAACCAGCCTTACAAGAAGTGTTAAAGGGAATTTTTTTGGGAAGAAAAGCCATAATCAGGAGTAAGAAAATTATAAAATGAAAAACTTAACAGATAAATGCAAACAAAAGTAGATTAATCTCTTAACAAAACTAGTATGGAAGTTAAAGCTCATATGCAGGAAAATAAATTTTATGTATGAAAATCAGTTAAGTGTTTCACAAAATAAGAGGATGTCAAGTATGACATCATATACATAAAATGTGAGGAATGAGTAAAAAAATGCTTTGAGAATGGGTTTAAACTTAAGCAGCCATCAACTTAAAATAGACTGCTATACACCTAAGTTGTTTATGAACAACAACAAATTGAAAACCTGTAATAAAAATAAAGAAAAGGGAATCCAGGACAGGGTAAGATGGTAGCAAAGTAAGAGGACTGTAGGCTCACCTTGACCTACAAATATAATTAACTATCAAATCATCCCAAATACCCCAGAAACTGACCTGAAGACTGGCAGAACAAACTACAACTAAAGGGAGACAAGAGGCCATATCAAAGAAGGTAGCAAGTAAGGAAATGTGGCTTGGGAGAGAAATGGATTATGGCTGCTACAGTGGGGAGGAAGTCACTGTCATGGAGAAGGGAGAGACAGACTAGCACACGGGAATGCAGGGGAAAACAGATCCCCACAGCAATTAGCTTGGAAAGCCTCTAAGAGGGGCTGAATTTCCTGTTATTGCAACCAGCAGGGCTTAATGCCTTGAGTTCTAAAGGTCAGTGTGCTTGCCTTGGATCGACCCCAAAGGGCACTGCACAGCTCTTGGAGAGAAAACAGGGCACACAACCCACAGACGTATAGTGTGGAAACAGTGATCTGAAGAGTGCCTGGGGCACGTTGGGGAGGTTTTTTGCTTCTATCAGAGTGTGTCCCAGGCAGGCATTCATGGGAGAGACTCCTCTAGGAAAAAAGGAACTGGCAGGTGCCATTTCCCTTTTCCACCACTTAGCATAAGCACAGACCACTTGGGGGAACCAGCCCAGTGCCATCACTTGCTACCAAACTTGGTTATACCAAGTCCCAGCCTCCCATGCTGTAGTGGAACTGCCCCTCCCAGTCATACTTGCCTCAGTCCCAGTTGTGCCCCCCACGCATTAGTCCAAATCTCTTCCAACACCACATTTCCCAACTGGGAGTTTTGCAGGGCCTTGGTTCTGGTGGCAGTGGTGATAGGTCTTATTTCATAAGCAGACCAGAGCACACCTAGTTACAATGTGCCAAATTCAGGCCAGGAACCAAACACTGCCCACAACAGGCCGACACAGCCTCTGCAGAGGTAAGGCTTAAAGGATAAGCCAACCAAGACAAAACAGCACAGCACATGCAGCAGACATTGCATACAATGCCAGAAGCACCAGGGAACAGGGGTCCCTACACAGCAGGACACTATAGGACATCTTCTTCATAAGGCTATTACCCTAAAGAACAGGAGACATAGCTGACTTTCCTAACACAAACAGGCACAGAGACTTAGACAAAATACGAAGATAGAGAAATTTGTCCCAAATGAAAGAACAGGACAAGGCCACAGAGATCAAAGTGAAACAGATATAAGTAATAAGCCTGAGAGAGTACTTAAGCAATGATCATAAGGATATTCACTGGACTGGAGGAAAGAATGGAAGGTATCAGTGAGACCCTTAGCACAAAGATTAAAAAAAAAAAATCAGAGATGAAGAGTGCAATAAATAAGATTAGAAACATGCCTGATGCAAAAAATAGCAAGCTCAAAGAAGCAGAGAAATGAATTAATGACCTAGAAGACAGTAATGTAAAGTAATTAAGCTAACCAAAAGAGAAAAAAGAAAGGCAAAATGAGAATAGACTTAGGGAACTCAGTGACTCCATCGAATATAGTAACATGCATTATAGGAGTCCCAGAAGAAAAAATTTTCTTTTAAGAGATAATAGCTGAAAATTGCTAAAATGGGGAAGAAAACATATCCAGATGCAGGAGTCACAGAGAACCCCCAGCAAGATCAACAAAAGCAGACCTACACCAAGACATATTATAATTAAAATAACAAAATCAAGTCATAAAAAATTTTAAAGGCAGCAAGAAAAAAGAAGACCATTATATACAAGGGAAACCCCATAAGGCTCTTAGTGGATTTTTTAGCAGAAATTTCAAGCCAGAAAGGACTGACAGGATATATTCAAAGTGCTGAAAGCAAAAAAATCTGCAGCCAAGAATATTCTATCCAGCAAGGCTATCATTCAGAATAGGAGATAGTCTTCCAGATAAACAAAAACTAAAGGAGTTCATGACCACTAAACCAGCCCTGCAAGAAATAATAAAGGGGACTGTGAGTGGAAAGGAAAGACCAAAAGTGACAGCATGAAGGTAGGAAACACAACAGCAGTAAAAATGAGTATTTCTCTAAATAATCAAAGAACTCACAAAAGGATGTAAGCTATGACAATATATACCTAAAATGTGGGGAGGAGAGGAGTAAAGAATGGGTTTAAACTTAAATGACCATTAACTTAAGATAGACTGTTCTGTCATACAAATGGATGCCAAAAGAAAGCAAGGTTTTTTGCAAAGATCAATAAAATCATTAACACTTGAGCCAGACTCCTCAAAAAAAAAAAAAAAAAGACTCAAATTCAGAAACAAAGAATAACTAACACCAAAGAAATACAAAGGATTATAAGAGATTATTATGAAAAATTATATGCCAACAAATTGGATAACCTACAAGAAATGGGTAAATTCTTAGAAATATCTAACTTTCCAAAACAATGAGGGATAAAAATTTGAACAGACTGATTACCATTGAATGAAACTGAATCAGTAATCAAAAAACTCCCAAAAAACAAAAGTCCGGGACCAGACGGCTTCTCAGTTGCAATGTACCAAACGTTTAAAGAAGAGTTAACACCTATTCTCAAACTATCCCAGAAAATAAAGGAGTAAGGAAAGCAACCAAATTCATTCTATGAGGCCAACAATACCTTGATACCAAAACTAGATTAAGACACCTCAAAACAAATATAGGCTATTATCTTTGATAAACATAAATGCCAAAGTGCTCAACAAAATATTAACCAACCAAATCCAACAGTACAGTTACAAAAAAAAAAAATACCACAATCAAGAGGTATTTATTCCAGAAATGCAAATCAGTTAATGTGATATATGCCATAACGAAGAGAAAGGATAAAAACCATTACAATCATCTCAAGAGACACAGAAAAGTCATTTGACAAATACAACATCCATTCATAAAAACTCTCAACCATGTAGGTTTAGAGAGAGCATACCACAATGTAATAAAGGTCACATATGAAAACCCACAACTACCGTCATACACAATGGTGAAAAACTGAACACTTTTCCTCTAAGATCAGGAACAAGGCAAGAATGTCCACTTTCACCACTTCTATACAATATAGTACTGGAAGTCCTAGCCATAGCTTCAGATTAGAAGAAGAAAACCTATCCAGATTGTTAAGGAAGAAGTAAAAAACTTTGACTACTTGCAAATTACATGTTACTTTACATAGAAAACTCTATAAAAAGCTACCAGAATTGATAAATGAATTCAGTAAACTCATAGGATACAAAATTAATATACAGAAATCTTTTGCATGTCTATATACCAATAATGAAGTAGCAGAAAAATTAAGAAAATCCCATTTACAGTTGCACCAAAAATATTATAATACCTAGGAATAGGTATTAATCAAGGAGGCAAAAGAGCTCTACTCCTTAAAATGGCCATACTACCCAAAGTAATCCACAAATTACACTCCCTACCAAAATACCAATATTTTTTCCAGAGTTAGAACAAATAATCCTAAAATTTTTATGGACCAACAGAAGACTCTGTATAGCCAAAGAAATCCTGAGAAAGAACTTGGAGTCATCAAAATCCCAGATTTTAAGCTATACAAAGCTGTAGTAAATCAAAACAGTGTAATACTGGCATAAAAGACAAATAGATCAACAGAACAGAGTAGGGAGCCCAGAAGTAATTTCATGCTTATATGGGTCAATAATCTATGTTTAAGGAGGCCAGAGTGTACAATGGGGAAAAAAACCAATCTCTTCAACAAATGGTGCTGGGAAAACTGGAGAGCTACATACAAAAGAATGAAATCAGACGACTTTTCTACAGCGTACACAAAAATTAACTCAAGATGGATTAAAGACCTAAAACCATAAAACTCCTGGAAGAAAACATAATCATTAATTTTTGACATTGACCGTAGCATTATTTTTCTAGGGATGATCTCCTCAAGCAAGGGAAACAAAAGCAAAATTAAACTAGTGGGACTACATGGAAATTAAAGGCTTTTGCACAGCAAAGGAAACCAACAACACAAAAAGGCAAGCTACTGCATGGGAGAAGGTATTTGTAAATGATATATCCAATAAGGGGTAATATCCAAAATAGATAAAGAACATACACAACACAAAGAAAACCCACCAAATAATCTGATTTAAAAATGGTCGGAGGAAGATGGAGTAGCAGGGGGACCGAGCTTGCCTCATCCCTCTAACCTGGCTAGATCAACATCTGACTATCTGAACAACTAGGAATTCAGTCTGGATTAAGAAAAGTCTGCACAGTTGGAGGGAGAGAATGTGGCAGATGCCAGGTTTGGAACCATGAACTGGGGGGAGAGGAAAGCTGCAGAGCAAAATCAGGGAGAGGGAGAATGGGAAAGAGCAGTGGGTAGGGACTGCACAGTCAGTGGAAGTGAGGAGATCCTCTGGGTAGCACTAGGAGAAATTGCCCCCCTTCCTGGAGTTTGGGAGAGCTCTTCCTATATTTGGGAGAGCACATTTTGTCTCTCCAAGGACAAAAGGCCAGCTGGGAGCCATTGGGCAGCACTCAACAGCAGGGATAGAGGTGAGCACAGAGGGCAGATAACCTTGTAGCAGCTTTTTGCTGTGAGCCACAATAGATTTAAACCACCATGTGCACGTCGAGTGGCTGCTTTTCTAGGACAGAACTGAGCAGGGGGCAGAGGCTTGGGCAGACTACAGATAACCCGGTCGCTGCTTTTCACTGTGTGTCACAGTAAGTTCTAGCCTCTGTATGTGCACTGTGTTACTGCTTTTTGGGGAGAGGACGGTGCTGGATGCACTGTGAGTCTGTCCTTCAGGGGAGGGGACTGGGCCTGTGCCTTGCCAGGCCCTTTAAAACTTGGAGTTTTGAATCCCAGCCACTGGCCAGAGATAAAATACATGAGATATGTACCTCTGGGCATGCCGAAAGCCCAGGCACAGACAGGTTAAGGGCAGGGAAGTGAAGAAAGCCCAGGACACAGAAGATCATTCGCTTTTCTGTGAAAGCCTCCTGAACAGGTGTCCAGGAATTCCCCTCCCGGGGGATGACAGAACAGGTGACGCCCTCCTCCACCACCCCTCCCTCACCCTGCCCACCAGCACAGTTGGATTTCAGAGAGAAACACAGTGCCCTCCAGTGGAAGCTGCAGTCCCTTACACTACACCGCATCCCTTGCACCTGGCAGGGGGCACCTTTACAAGGGACATTCAAGTCCAAGAGGCACAGAGAATTCCCCTCAAAAATAGGTCAACACCATGACATATTATAGTGAAACTTGCAAATTACAAAGATAAAGAGAAAATCCTGAAAGCAGCCCGGGACAAGAGGTCCTTAACCTACAAGGGGAGGCACATAAGGCTGGCAGGAGACCTGTTCATAGAGACCTGGCAGGCCACAAAGGGCCGGCATGATTCATTCAACGGGCCAAATGGGAAAAATATGCAGCCAAGAATACTTAATCCACCAAGGCTTTCATTCAGAATAGGAGAGATAAAGAGTTCCCAAGACAAACAAAAGCTAAAGGAATTCATGAACATTAAACCAGCCCTGCAAGAAATATTAAAGGGGATCCTCTGAGCTTAGAGAGACCAAAAGTAACAAAGACCAGAAAGGAACAGAGGCAATCTATAGGAACAGTGACTTTACAAGTAACACAGTAGCACTAAATTCATATAATTTAATAATTACTCTGAATCTAAATGGACTCAATGTTTCAATCAAAGGACAAAGGGTATCAATGGATAAAACAAAACCAAACCCAAAAACAAGACCCATGGATATGCTGCTTATAAGAGACACTTTAGATCCAAAGCCACCCCCAGATTGAAAGTGAGAGGCTGGAGAACCATTTATCATGCTAACAGACATCAAAAGAAAGCTGGAGTAGCCATTCTTATATTAAACAACCTAGATTTTAAACCAAAGACTGTAGTAAGAAATGAAGAAGACCACTATAGCATAATAAAAGGGTCTATTCAACAGGATCTAACTGTTATAAATATTTATTTCCCTAACCTGGGAGCAGCCAAATATATAAATCAGTTAATAACAAGTATGAAGAAACTCGTTGATAATAATACAATAACAGTAGGGGACGTTAACCCCCAACTCACAGCAATGGACAGGTCATCTAAGCAGAAGATCAACAAGGAAACAAGGGCTTTGAATGGCACACTGGACCAGATGGACCTAACAGATATATTCATAACTTTCATCCTAAAGCAGAATACACATTATTTTTGGGTACACATGGAACACCCATATACTAGGTCACAAAACAGGACTTAAACCATACAAAAAGACTGAGATCCTACCATGCATATTTTTGGACCACAATGCTATGAAACCTGAAGTCAACCACAAGAAAAAAACTGGAACGACCACAAATACATGGAGGTTAAAGAGTATCCTACTAAAGAATGAATGGGTCAACCAGTAAATTAAGAATTTAAAAAATACATGGAAGCAAAGGAAAATGAAAACATGACAGTTCAAAATCTTTGGGATGCAGCAAAGGTGGTCCCTAGAAGTATATAGCAATACAGGCTTTCCTCAAGAAGTAAGTCTCAAATACACAACCTCAACTTATACCTAAAAGAGCTGGAAAGAGAACAGCAAATAAAGCCTAAATCCAGCAGAAGGGAAATAATAAAGATCACAGCACAAATTAATGAAACTGTTCCAAAAAAATAAAAATGGAAGGAAAACTTCCAAACTCATTCTATGAAGCCAACATTACCTTGATCCTAAAACCAGACAAAGACCCCACTAAAAAGAATTACAGACCAATATCTCTGATGAACATGGATACAAAAGTCCTCAACAAGATACTAGCTAATAGGATCTAACAGTACATTTAAAGGATTATTCACCACGACCTATTGGTATTTATTCCTGGGCTGCAGGGCTGGTTCAACATTGCAAATCAATCAACTTAATACACCACACTACTAAAAGAAAGGATAAGAACCGTATGATCCTCTCAATAGATGCAGAAGCATCTGACAAAATACAGCATCCTGTCTTGATAAAAACCCTCCATAATGTAGGGATAGAGGGAACATACCTCAGCATCATAAAAGCCATATATGAAAGACCCACAGGAAATATCATCCTCAATGGGGAAAAACAAATATCATCCTCAATGGAGAGCTTTTCCCCTAAGGTCAGGAACACGGCAGGGATGTCCATTGTTATTTAACATAGTACTAGAAGTCCTAACACCAGCATCAGACAACAGAAGGAAATAAAAGGCATCCAAATCACCAGAGAAGAAGTCAAACTTTCACTCTTCGCAGACAACATGATACTCTATGTATAAAACTTGAAAGACTCCACCCAGAAATTGTTAGAACTGATACAGGAATTCATCAAAGTTGTAGGATATAAAATAAATGCACAGAGGTCTGTTGCATTTCTATACCCTAACAATGAAGCAGTAAAAAGAGAAATTCAGTAGTCGATCCCATTTACAATTGCACCCAAAACCATAAGATACCTAGGAATAAGTCTGACCAAAGAGGCAAAGGATCTGTACTCAGAAAACTACAGCATACTCATGAGAGAAACTGAAGAAGACACAAAGGAATGGAAAAATGTTCCATGCTCATGGATTGCAAGAACAAATATTGTTAAAATGTCTATGCGACTTAGAACAATCTACACATTCAATGTAATCCCTATCAAAATACCATCAACTTTTTTCACATAACTGGAACAAGTAATCCTAAACATTTTATGGAACCAGAGAAGATCCCAAATAGCCGAAGGAAAAAAGAAAACCAAAGCTGGTGGCATCACAATTCCAGAACTTCAAGCTCTATTGCAAAGCTGTAATCATCGAGATAGTATGGTATTGGCACAAAAACAGACACATAGATCAATGGAACAGAATAGAGAACCCAGAAATGGACCCTCAACTCTATGGTCAACTAATCTTCAACAAAGCGGAAAAGAATAGCCAATGGAAAAAAGACAGTCTCTTCAACAAATGGTGTTGGGAAAATTAGACAGCCACATGCAGATAAATGAAACTAGACCACTTTCTTATCCCATACACAAAAACTCAAAATGGATGAAGAACCTAAATGTGAGATAGGAATCCATCAAAATCCTTGAGGAGAACATAGGCAACAACTTCCTTGACCTTGGCTGCAGCAACTTCTCACTAGACATATGTTTAAAGGCAAGGGAAACAAAAGCAAAAATGAACTATTGGCATTACAATAAAATAAACTCCTGCACAGTAAAGGAAACAATCAAAAAAACTAAAAGGCAATCTACAGAATGGGAGAAGATATTTGCAAATGACATATCAGATAAAGGGCTAGTATCCAAAATCTATGAAGAACTTAACAAACACAACACCCCCAAAACAAGAAAAATTCAGTCAAAAAATGGGCAGAAGACATGAGCAGACATTTCTCTGAAGAAGCCATACAAATGGCCGACACATGAAAAAATGCTCAACATCACTCAGCATCAGGGAAATACAAATCAAAACCATAATGAGATACCACCTCACACCAGTCAGAATGGCTAAAATGAACAACTCAGGAAACAACAGATGTTGGTGAGAATGGGGAGAGAGGGGAACCCTCTTACACTGTTGGTGGGAATGCAAAGTGGTACAGCCACTCTGGAAAACAGTACAGAGGTTCCTCAAAAAGTTAAAAATAGAACAACTCTATGACACAGCAATTGCACTACTAGTTATTTATGCAAAGGATACAAAAACAGTGATTTGAAGGGGCATATGTACCTCAATGTTTAGAACACCAATACCCACAACAGCCAAAATATGGAAAGAGCTCAGATGTCCATCAACAGATGAATAGATAAAGAAGTGTTGTGTGTGTGTGTGTGTGTGTGTGTAAAATGGAATATGTGTATTCATAATGGAATATTACTCAGTCATCCAAAAGAATGAACTCTAGCCATTTACAACAATGTGGATGGAACCTAGAGGGTATTATGCTAAGTGAAATAAGTTAGAGAAAGACAAGTATCATATGATTTCACTCATATGTGGAATTTAAGAAACAGAAGAGATGAACATAGGGGAAGGAAAAATAAGATGAAAACAGAGGGAGGCAAAACATAAGAGGCTCATAACTATAGGGAACAAACTGAGGGTTGCTGGCGGTGAAGTGGGGGAGATGGGATAATTGGGTGATGGGCATTAAGGAGGACCCTTGATGTAATGAGCACTGGTGTTTTATGCAACTGGTGAATCACTGTGTTCTACCCCTGAAACTAATAATACACTATATGTTAACTAAATTGAATTTAAATGAAAAAAAATGGGCAGAGGACATGACATGTTTCCAAAGAAGAGATAAAGATGGCTGGGCAAGAGGCACAGGAAAAGATGCTCAACAACCCTAGTCATCAGGGTAATGCAAATCAAAACCACAATGAGGCATCACACTGGTGATAATGGTTAAAGTCAAAAACAGAAAAAATAAATGTTGGTGAATATGTGGAGAAAAAAAGAACCCTGATGCACTGCTGTGGGAAGGCAAACTGGTTCAGCCACTGTGGAAACAGTATGGAAATTTCTAAAAAAAATTAAAAATAGAATTATATGATCCAGTAATTCTATTACTGTGTATTTATCCAAAAAACCCCCACTAATTTGAAAAGATATATGCACCGCTGTGTTTATTGCATCATTATTTACAGTAGCCAAGATACAGAAGCAACCCAAGTATCCACTGATAGGTAATGAACGGATAAAGAAGTGGTATGTACATACAATAGATTATTACTCACCCATAAAAAAAACAATAAGATCTTGCCATTTCCAACAACATGGATGGACCTAGAGCGTATGATGTCAAGTGAAATAAGAAATAAGGCAGAGTAAGAAAATGCCCTAAGATTTCACTCACATGTGGAATTTAGGAAACAAAACAACAAACAGAAAAAAAAAATTAACGCAGACTCTTAAATACAGAGAACAAACTGGGGGTTGTCAGAGAAGGGGTGGGTGACAGGATGGGTGAATTAGATAAAGGGGATTAAGAATATGATGAGCACTGAGTAATGTATAGAATTGTTAAACCATGTATTCTACACCTGAAACCAATATAACACTGTATGTTAATCATACTTCAATTTAAAAACTCCAAAAGATACCACAACTTCACCAGACTTTGAGGAAAATAAAATGTTGATGGAAGATTTAAAATATAAAATAATTGTACAGACTAACTTTCAATGAGACCAAATATGCCAAAGTTTTGTGTATGTTATTTCCCTTCTTAAATTACCACTGGTCTTATTTACCAGGTTTGCCAATTTCTGTTTTGTTTATCTTCACTAAGTCCTATATTTTGGT
Source organism: Eumetopias jubatus (assembly GCF_037043125.1). Lineage (NCBI taxonomy): Eukaryota > Metazoa > Chordata > Mammalia > Carnivora > Otariidae > Eumetopias > Eumetopias jubatus. The sequence goes on along the minus strand of NW_028274820.1, from coordinate 53,568,675 downwards.
CTACTTTGTTGTCTTAAATTCTTAGATTCTTAGTTCCCATTTAATTTCAAGCTTTCTCATTTTTGAATGGAAGCATCTGACCCTAAAATCTTCCTGTGGTTTTACTCTTGTATGTATCCAAGAGGATGCATATGTAACTGTTCTTACTGTTCCTCCTAACATCTAGATATTTCTGATTTATTTGACCCAAGATTTATTTAGAAGGGTACTGTTAAAATTTCAAAGTCTCTGTTGTTGATGTTTACTACTAGCTTTTTAAAAAGTTTCTAGCTGTTTTTTGCATTGTGATCTTCAAAGGTAAGCTCTGATTTCTACTTTTAAGAAATTGAGATTTTCTTTGGACCCCAGTTCATGGTCAAGTTTTTAAAAATATTCTTTAGGTACTTGCAAGGAAAATTTATCTTTTTAAAAGTATACAAATCACTTTAAAAATAGTTTTAATATACTGTACAGTGAGAACAAAATTGAAATATAGTGGATAACTCTGCATGGGACCTGACATTTTTGGCATTTCTTTTGGGTAATTCATGGAAAATGTAATAAATGTTGAACTCAGTGTGTCATTGGCTCCCCTTACTAAAAACAAAGATGTTCAAATATTTGGTCTAAACTGTTTTCTCTCTCAAACCTCTGCCCTGGCAGCAGGATTATCTTAAAGTCCAGTTCCATTTTGTCAGACGTAAGGCTGATAAACCTATTCCTGCTTATTAATTATATTACCTTGGTCACTTGTCTTGAATTTGAAAGTTTTTAGTAAGGCAAATATTTTTTAAGTTGTAAAATTGGAGTAATTAAGAATAGAAGCTGAATCAGCAAACGTAAGTTTGAAACAAGCTTTCAATTGCAAATAAGCTGCCATCTGTGTAGTTGTAGGTAACTAGTTCCACGTTCATTGGACATAAATAGAAAATGCTCTGGTACATATTGACCAAGGGAAAACAAAACAAATGAAATACCTTGTCAATTCTTGTCTTAGTAAATAGTTGAAAATACAAGGTAATAGATCCATGAAAGAGGACCATGATTTAGAATTTAAAATTAGAGTGTGTTAGTAAATAAAATGACCTAGAGATTTAGGAGATTATGAACAAGATAGGAAAGAAATCTAAACACGGTCTAATACATGAAAGAAATTCTGCATTCTACCATATTTTGCTACAGTCTAATGTCTTTCTGATTTGAGTGCCTATAGGCCAGATCACCAGTTAAAGAAGATTCTTATAGGCATCAAAAAACATTTTGTGTAGCTATTAGTATTCATTCATAGGAACCCTGAAAGAATACTAGTCCTCAGTGCCCAGTGTTCTCTGATATTCATACCAAATATTTTATTCATTACTTTTAACCTTGGCATATTAAATGACAGTGGTTAACTCAATGGGGGTGGCATAAAGCAAACTCAAAGGTGAATTTAACTGATTCTTATCAATTTGTTACTTTGAACAATTTTGCTTACCTCTCGTGTGTGTGTGTGTGTGTGTGTGTGTGTGTGTGTGTGTGTGTGTGTGTGTGTGTGTGTTTTAAGATTTTATTTATTTGAGAGAGAGAGAATGAGAGAGAGAGAGAGAGCACATGAGAGGGGAGAGGGTCAGAGGGAGAAGCAGACTCCCTGCTGAGCAGGGAGCCCAATGCGGGACTCGATCCCGGGACTCCAGGATCATGACCTGAGCCGAAGGCAGTTGCTTAACCAACTGAGTCACCCAGGTGCCCCTAGTGTGTGTTCTTTTACTTGCATAAGGAGAATATTCAGTTGGGAGGTAGATGATCTAAAGGTTTCTTTCAGTTAAAAATCCTGAAAGTCATGCATAGAGCTGCTGTCTATCACAAATAGTATATTATATATTTGGAATCTCATTAAGTTACTTGCATCTATTAAGAACTGTGAAGAATGACATTTCAACCTACTTGCAAGCTAACAAGTTAGTCTGTCACAATTTCATGGAATGCTTGCGTAACATGAGACTCCTGGGTGAAGAACACAGCACTTTTATTATTCATGGCACACCAAGCAGCATGAGCTTCTTGTTGTGTCAGTTCCTTTTGCCCCTCAAGTCCCCTGAGGACAATGCTGAGGGTCCCGGGTAGATGCTGTGCATGAACAGAGCTTGTGGTACAGCTAAGAAACCCTATGCTGATTCTAATCATTTATAGTGGCTGCAAGCAAACTTGCCCAACCTTTGCCCCAGAGGAAGATGTTATCATTATTACCCAGGACAACAAACCAACATAGCCTCTGCTATGGAGGAAGACGTGATTTTTATTTTCCATGACTTCAACTATATAAACGTTCTTGAAGAGTTAAGCTGGAGCAAAAAACTCTGAGTGCCTCTTATTCACAAGATGTGCAGAAATGCAAGAGACTTGTGGAAAACTGTCTCCTGAAATCACCTCTTCTTAAAAGATAAGGTCAATTTATAATCTCTGTATAATTTATACATATACTATATGTCACTACCGATACAATATATGCAAATGTATAGTAATATTAGAGAACCCAGTAGCTCAACTTTAATATTAAATTTAACTAATACTTTTTATTTTATGGATTTATCTTTAGAAAACTTATCTTCAAGTTGCTTACTGTTTATTTCATTTGTCTTATTTTAAAACTAAAGGTCAAATAAAGCACTAACATCTTGGTGCATCACGTGCACACATGCATGCATTATACATATATACACTCACACATTAGTGGATATCTACTAAATTTTCTGTGTAATATCCCTTTTAGAAACCACCTCTCCTCTATTCCATGGATTAACATGGGGTTATGACATCATGGGGCCCAATTTGGGGCCCCATGTGACCCCATCCCAGGAATTATGGTTTCTGAAATAACCAACTGATTAAGCAAATGACAGGGGGAACTTTGGAGTACTAATTTTGACACTGTAGGAGAGAAGCTTGTGTTCTTATCTTAGAGATCATTCAACCTCCTTGGGAATAAACCTCACAGACCTCTGAAACAGGGAACTTAATTAGCTAACTGCCCTAGCTGCTGCACTCTGAAATCCCTAACTACATTTATATTAAGGCCATGCTCTCTACTACTGGCATGCTGTGCATGGCATGCAGCATGAACGTAAAGCAGACTCATGCCTGGGAAACACAGTTGTTCTCTAACAACCAGCTTTGATTTGAGGACTCCCCGATGGCCCTTTTGTGAACATTCTTTAGATTACATAGCAACCTAGAACACTTCTACCTAACTTTCCTTCCAGACTTACATTGTGGTCTGACAGCTTACCCTGTCTTCTCCAGTTCCCTCCCAGTTCTCTCTCTCAGGCACATTCCCTAACAAAATCCTTGCATATTCAATTGTGCTTAGGTGCCTGTTTCTTGGAGGAGCTAATACCATGGATAGCTGTTAGTAGGATCTAAAGTTGATGCTAATATTTTGACTGTCCTATGGAATGAGCCTATTATCAGGAAAACACAGAGGACAACAGAGCCACAGAGATGGAGAGAACTGATAATAATCTGAATTCCTACAATCAGTCAAGCTGAAGTCAGAACCATCTTCTGGAACATCTGTAGCCCATAAACCAAGAAATCCTCTCTCCCTCTCTCCCCCTCTCACTCTCTCTCTCCTCCCTCTCCTCTTCTAGGAGAGCAGGAACATTGCCTATCTCCTTCCAGTTAGCAAAAACATGGGTGATCCAGATTGCCTCTAAATCCCAAGTACTTAGTACATCGCTGGTCACATAGTAGGCAGTAAATACAGATTTGTTGAATGAATGAATAAATTACACTCTTAATTCTTCTCCTTGTAACCTCTAACTATTTTAAGCCTGGATTATTACAGAAATATAAAAGACAGTCATGGAGCCAAGTGTACTCTTTTTGTCCAGAAGACCCACTGGGCAGAATCTCTGTTCTGTTCTTTTTAACGCAGGCAAAGGGTCTGAGTAAATCTACCCTTAGGAGAGAAAAGCACTTAAGTCTACTTTACTATGATATAATTCAGCCTTTACTGTCTCTATAGAGCTCTATGCCAATAACATTTTTTTCTTTTGCTTTGTTTTTCAGAGCTACGTTGTCTTGTCCCATCAAAGTAACAATTTCCACCTTGACAGGCCCTGTTGGAACAAAGAATTTCATAAGCAGTATATTGATTTCTCTCCCCATAATCCCATAGTTTAGAATTAATTTTTCCCAAGTAAATGAAGCCTGCTAGAATTTAACTTAAAAGGTGGGAATGAGAGTTGTTATACAAATTCAGCATTGCCATAGGAATTCCAGGACAAGAATGAAGCTGGATCTCAAGAAAGATTAGAAGTTACTGCAAACTACCAAGAGTTTCTCTTGATCACTCATAGACATTCCCTACAAACATTATAGTCCCAACCATATAGAGAGTGATTCTGTGGCCCTCGGTCCCAATAGCAAATTCTCAGGAGAAAGACTCTGGCCCAATTTGGAGATGGTGTCCACTCCTGATAGTACTAACATGGTTGTCTGGCACCCTGACTTGTGAGAACTTATTAGAACTTGTGAAGACTTGTATAAACAAGTCTCTCAAAAAGGGGGATCACTGTTACCTGGCAGATATTCCAAAAGGTGACTTCTATACCTAGTATCCAGTAAACATAATGTTTTTATCTTAATAAGCATTTTTAAATGGCAAAAATTTTATTGTGTTGTTTCTTTCATTCTTGACTGAATGGCATCTTCTATTCAGTTAAAAAAGCATGAGGTTGAAATAGCAAGATTAGAGAGTCATAGATAATGATCCTAATCCATATATTATTACTATCTGAATCTACTAGCAGATTGCTCAGGCTACTTTTAAATAAGTCAGTCAAGTTGGGGACATATAGCTTTAAGAAGATGTGGGTTCTATTTTTATAACTCAGAAGTAATATGCCTGTATCATCACAAGGGATCATAAGTGGTGGGAGGATTAGGAGAGGCATTTACAAATGTATTAAGCTATAGTACTGCAAGTTTGCATTTTATCTATGAAATACATGGTTCATCCATTTCCTCCTTTCAAAAATCACATTTTTTTTTAAAAAAAAGGAAAGAAGCCATTTATTTTTTAAAATCACTCATTAATTATAGCCATCCCTGGGATAGCATAGTTCATTCTATTCTTCCCATTCATCTGTTTGATTCTGCATTTATTGCCCTGGAGGCTGTGGCTTGTGGTGCTGGCATAATGTTTATTGCTTTTTGCAAGAAAAAGAAATGAAAACATAAAGGGGGCTGCCAAAGTGCCTTTGTGGGTCTAGTCACCAGATTAAAGACAAGCCAAGAGAGGTATTGTTTTCATCCAGCTAAATGTTGGAGATTCTGTATATTTTACCAACCCATATGCGACAGGAAGAGAGAAGTAATGAGAACACACAGCCTAGATCTGGGTTCCTTTGTTAACTCTCTCCACATCTGAGTTCAAATTACTTCAAAATATGGCAAACCTGTAATGCTGACACATTCAAAAAACAAAGGAGGTCATTGCTGGGAAGATGGAGTAGGAGGACCCTAAGCTTACCTTGTTCCAGGGAGACAACTAGCTAACACATCAGTATAAGTAATGCAGAAAATGACCCAAAGGCTGGCAGAATGAACTCCACAAGTAAATGCAGACAAAAGGCCACATGGAAGAGGGCAGGAAGGGTGGAGACACAGTGCGGGAGGAGGGCAAAAAGGCCCACAGAACTGTCCATGGGAGGGAGGGATCCACAGGCATGGAGAAGGGAAAGAGAGACTATCACACAGGGAAACCTACATGGGGAAGAAGAATCCCCATTGTATTTGGCTTTGAAAAACTGGGGGCCAAATTTCATGAATTTTTACTAGTAGCAGGACTTAAAGCCTGAAATTTTAAAAATCAGTGGGCTTGGTTCTGGGAAAGCCTGGAGGGCCAGAGGAAGCTGAGTCCCTGCCCTTAAAGAGACAGCAGAACAAACGGCCCATGGAGATACAGCAGAGAAACAGCAGTTTGAACACGTGGGGCATACTGGACAGAGAACTATTTACTACTCTCAGAGTGTGCCCTGGAAGGACAGAGATCCTGGGAGACTCCTCCAAAAATAAAGGACCAAGGAGGCAACACTTTCCTCCCCCTTCCCTAGCATAAACACATGGCCACCTGCAGAAACCAGCATTGTGGACATTCACTTGCTTACACGGTGCCCTGCCCCATGGGGTTTGGGGATCCACCCTTTTCAGCCAGGCCTGCCTGTCTCAGCACCGTGGGTCCCTTCCCCCAGAGAACAGCTCAAATCTCACCACAACCCTGACTCCCAACCTGTGTTTTCTGGGGCCTGGGGCCTGGGGTTTTGCAGCATTAAGTCTCCAATCTCTGAAAACCAGCATGCAAATGCATGTAAAAAACCATGTGGTCCACCCACACACACTTTGCAGATCTGCCTCCTCCAATACACTCTTGGCCAGAGTCCATTCTAAGGGACATAAGCCTGGCAGGGTGCAAGCAGCCCCAACAGGGACCACCACTACTCCAAAGTGACTCCTGCCCTGGGAAGAGGGAAAAATAACCACACAAACCAATCAGACTGCCTCTAGAGTAAGCTGGAGGCAAATAGCTGGTCTGATTACAGGCCCTACCCACCAATGAAGCTTCTCAGGGGACAACACAGGGAAAGTGCCATGCAGTTTGGTGCTACTGCACCTCCAGAAAATACTTGGTCAGACTCACCTCAAGTCCAAGGCAGCCCCACACGGGCCCACTAAGAGAACAGGGACCAAATCCTGCCCACAATAGGCAAAGAGAGCCACTGCAGATAACTGGACTGAAAGAAAACATGGCTCAGCCACAACAGGGCACACACAACACATGTAAGAGGTACTCCTGAAGAACCAGTTTCCAGTAAACAGGGGACACTGCAATGCAGGGTACTATAGGACCTCTTCTTTATAAGGTCACTACTTTCAAGAGCAGGAATAGAGCTAACTTTCCTAACACAGAATTAAACAAAATGAGATGGGTGAATATGTCCCAAATGAAAGAATAGGACAAAACCACATCAAGAGACCTAAGTGAAATGGAGATAGGTAATATGCCTGATAGAAAATTTAAAGTAATGGTCATAAATATACTCACTGGACTTGAGCAAACAGTGGAGGGCATTAGTGAGATGACTTAGTAAGATCCCTTAACAAAGAGATAAGAAAGAACCAATCAGAGATGAGGAACACAATAAATGAAACTTAAACACTAGATGGAATAAATACACTAAAGAAAGGATAAGAACTAATCAGCAACCTGGAGGACAGAGCAATAGAAAGTAATCAAGCCAAGCAGATGAGAGAAAAAATGTACAAAATGAGAACAGACTCAGGTAACTCAGTAACTCCATCAAGTGTAATAACATTCACATTATGGGGATCCCAGAAAGATTAAAAAAAAAAAAAAAAAGACAAAATTTATCTGAAGAAATAATAGCTGCAATTCTGAATCTGGGAAAGGAAACAATTTCAAACCAGAAGGCACAGAAATCCCACAACAACAACAAAAAATCAACCAAGGAAGTCCATGCCAAGACATATAGTAATTAAAATGGTAAAAAGGAGTGATATAATGTTAAAAGCAGCAAGAGACAAGAAAAGAGTTACATACAAGGGCAACTCTATAAGACTATCAGTGGATTTTTCAGCAGAAACTTTGCAGGCCAGAAGGGAATGGAAGGATATTCAAAAAACTGAAAGGAATGTCTGCAGCCACGAATATCCGGCAAAGTTATCATTCAGAATAGGAGCAGAGATAAAGAGTTTCCCAGACAAACAAAAGTTAAAGGAATTTATGGCCACTAATGCAGCCCCAAGAAATATTAAAGGAGAATCTGTGAGCAGAAAAGAAATATAAGCAGGACTAAGTAAAAAGCAAAAAAAAAAAAAAAAGCAGTAAAAATAAGTGTACCTGTAAAATCAGTTAAGCTACTCACAAAATAAAAGAATCTCAAGTATGACACCATATACCTAAAATGTGGGGGGTGAGGAGTAAAGAGTGGGTGCAAACTTAAGTGGCCAAATTAATACAGACTGCTAAGTGTAGAAGATGTTACATTCAAACCTAATGGTAACCACAAATCAAAAACCACTAATAGATATGCGAAAAATAAAGAAAAGGGAATCCAAGTATGTAAGAAAAAAAAAAGCCAACTTATTTTAAGAGAAGAGAGCAAGGGAAGAATGGGACAGAGAAAAATTACAAAAACAACCATAAAACAAGTAAAAATAACAATAATACATACTTAAAATAATTACTTTGAATGTAAATGAAATAAATGCTCCAATAAAAAAACATAGGGTGTCAGAATGGATAAAAAAACAAGACCTTTCTATATGCCGGATATAAGAAACTCATTTCAGACCTAAAGAAACATGCAGATTCAAAGTGAGGGGATGGAAAAGCATTTATCATGCAAATGCATATGAAAAGGAAGCGGGTGTAGAAATACTTCTATGGAACACAAAAGACTTTAAAACAACGACTGTAACAAGAGACAAAGAAGAATAGTATATAATCACTAAGGGGACAATCCAACAAGAAGACATAATGACTAAATATTTATGCACCCAACATGGGAGAACCCAAATACATAAAGCAGCTAGTAACAACCATAAAGGAAATAACTGGTAATAATACAATAATAGTAGGGGACTTTAACACCCCACCTACATCAAAGGACAGATCAAACAAAATCAACAAGGAAACAATGACTTTGAATGACATTTTGGATGAGATGGGCTTAACAGATATATTCAGAATATTCCATACTGAAACAGGGAATACACATCTTTTATGAATGCACATTAAAAGTTGTCCAGAAGAGATCACGTTAGACCACAAAACAAGTCTCAACAAATTCAAAAAGATCAGAGTCATATTGTGCATCTTTTCTTACCATAACACTATGAAACTAGAAGTCAACCACAAGAAAAAAATCTGGAAAGGCTACAAATACGTGGAAGTTGAATAACATGCTACTGAACAATGAATAGGTCAACCAAGAAATTAAAGAAGAAATCAACAATTACATGGACGCAAACAAAAATGAAAACACAATGGCCCAAAACCTTTGGGATGAAGCAGAAGCGGTTCTAAGAGGGAAGTTTATAGCAATACAGGCCTACCTCAAAAGGCAAGAAAAATCTCAAACAATCTAATTTTACACCTAAAAGGTGCTATAAAAATAACAAACAAACCCCAAAACAAACGGGAGGAAGAAAATAAAGGTTAGAACAGAAATAAAAGATACAGACACTAAAAAACAAAAAATAGAACAGATCCATGACAGCAGGAATTGGTTCTTCGAAAAGATCAACAAAATTGATAAAACTCTAGCCAGACTCATCAAAAGAGAGACAGTAATCAAACAATCACAAATATAAGAGGAGAAATAATAACCAACACCATAGAAATACAATCATAACAGAATATTATGAAAAACTATATACCCACAATTTGCAATCTACAAAACTGAAGCAGGAAGAAATAGAACATGTGATTATATGGATTACCAGCAAGGACTTGAATTAGTAATGAAACTCTCCCAATGAAAAAAAGTCTAGGACTAGACAGCTTCACTGTATGTTAACTACACTGGAATTAAAAATAACAAATAAAACAATAAAGAAACTCGTTGGTATCCAAAATGTCCAAATGAACATTTCAGAGACACACTTGGACTAAACTTGAGTAAAGCTCACAAAGAAAAAAACAATAAAAAATAAAAAACAAAGACTGACCAACTTTGTTTTGAGACTTTTTTTAATGTCTTGAGAGGTATTATGTAGCAAAACCTTTTTTTTTTAACTGATGTATAGCTGACACAACTGTTTTAGTTATATTGTTTTAGATGTACAACAGTGATTTGACAATTCTATACATAACCCTATGCTCACCACATATATGATATATATATATATATATATATATATATCACCTAGTGTAATTACTATATATACCAGCAAGAGTTAAAATTTAAAATCTATTTTCTATGCATATTTTCTTTCACAGTCAATTCTATTAGCTGTAAGAACACCTATGATTTAAAGTGAAGAGTGAAGACTGGAGTATTAAGACCTCTCCACCTGTGTTCTAAAGTGGACTTTGAATTTTTTCCAAAGGAAGTTTATAGACCAAGACAACTCAAATCATAAGAGTGACAGTTCTAATCTCAAATAGGTTCTACAGTAGGGTTCTACCAATCATAACTATGGAGTATACATCAATTTTTTGAAGCATATTTATAATCCCAATAAAAATGAAGAGCTTTGCATTTATCATGTAAATATGTATTTTTTTAAACTAAAAATTGTATTTTAATTTTGGTTTCAGGCTACATATCCTATTTGATATCACATGATGCTATACCATAAGGCCAGACTTAGTAGTCCCTGGTGGCCCCAAGTTTGTGAGGCTGAATGTGAACATACCTTCACCTTAAAAGGCCATTTGTTGTATTATATTTAGATAGTTTTTGGTTTTTCTTTTACCTCTGAGCCATTCATTCATGCAACAAATATTTAGTGGATACCTACTATGTTTGATTTAGGTATGCTCTGATTTAGGTACTGGGATTTTATCAGAGGAAAAAACAGATAAAACTGTCAATGGAGGGCATAATTTAGTTGCAGGAGACAGACAAAAATTTAAGTAAGTAGTAGATCAGACAATGATAAATGATATGAAGAAAAATAATGCAGAAGACATTTCAGTGTAGTAAGGGTTATAATTATAATTTTAAATAGGACAGTGAATAAAGGTGTCATTAGAAGGTGAGATTAGAACAAATCCTGAAGATGAGGGAATCTAGAGGTAGAGAATTTCACAGTTAGGGCATAGTCACTGAGAGGTCTAAACATGGGAAGAGTGTCCCGGGTTTCAGATTTCTGAAAGACTTACAGACCCAGGATACTTATGTGGCTACAGCAGAGTCAGCAAGGTCGAGAGGAGACATGATGAGTTTAGAAAGAGGTAATTTTTCCTTTTACTTCTTTGTATCTTTGACATCACTTAACCTTGGCCAATAATCTGAGGAACTTACTCTGAAGTAGTTAATGGTGTTTGCTTAATCATTATTTGAATATCAATTATATCAAGGATAAAGGAGGACCTATAATTGGAAAATATATTTAAAATATTAAGCATCACATGCCAAAATACACCTTATCTGTTTTGGTTTCAAATTACAAAAAAAAAATAGTATATTCATAGGTTTTTCAACTTGTATGCCATAATTAGATCAAATAGCTTTCCTTCCATTTAACATTGATACAGTGGCTTCCAGATGTCAATTTCCAATATTTTATCTTCCAGGGAATTTAAATGATTGAGTCAGGTATGCTTTCTTTATATGCACAGACATTTAAAATACTTAAAAGTCTGTAAAAATACCCACTCTGATAGTTTACAATGAAACAAGATGAAAATAGAATGAGGTGAATATGTAATTTAATATCCTATCACAAATAAGTGATAAGAGAAATGCACTTTAAGTTTAAATGAAAATGAAGTTCTTCTCTTCCCACATGCACCCTCTTTAACTCAGTCAGTTCTGGCCCACAAGTCCCAATAAAGGCAATCCTTTGTACCATACAACTACAGTTTTCTAGCCATGTTGATTTGATCAGGGATGGACAATGATCCAAGCTGAAATAATTAGGTCTCTTTCTAAAGAATGCGGAATACAGAAATAGAGACTGAATCAGCATATTTAGTGAAGATTGGAGCTGTAAATTCATGGAGAGTAGAAATAATGTCAGAAAAATGATCAGGTAGATTCTGGTGCAAGTTACAATTACTCAAAAAGCAAAAATTAGGACATTACAAAGAGAGCTGGTTTTCTGTGAGAAGATGGATTATCCCAGAAGGATAACATTTGAGAGCCTGGCTGCCAGCCAATTTTCTACTTCATGTAAGGCCTGGCTGTATTTCCTGCTGTTGGCTTCCATGAGAGTATTCTTCCCTTTATGATAAACATCCTTTTAATTTGAACCCTTTTGAGGGGGTTCTGTTTCCTGCAATGAAAGAGCCCTTTACTATTGTTAGGGACTGGCTATTGTAAGGATTTGAGTTATGTTAATTAAGTAAACTTGTTGCATTGTTTAAGCAACCTTTAAAATAATGTTTAACTGTGCTAAAAATTTGCTCAGATTTCTAATAGATATCCACAACTGATATGGCTATCAGTTTTTCCTTCTTCATTTGAATCAAGTTGAGGTTAGTGACTATCCGACACATTTGAGCACCTTAAAATTACTTTTATGAGTGTGTAGCATGTTCACTCTTGGGGGAAATATCTAGGCTTATAAATACTTTCATCTAGATGTGAATGGGTCTTATTTCTTCAGTAATTTGAAAAAACAACAACTTCTAAATACCTTTTTCCACTCATTTCCCCATTTGACAACAAAGTAACAAAGGTAGATGGAAAATATTGGTGAGAGAAAAGGGTTTGTCTATTTTATTAAAAACTCACTAATTGCAGGTTTTATGTTAAGTATACAGAGGGCTACATATGTGATTAACAGGTGGTATCTCCACTGTTCCATTCCCTATAAAAGAACTTGTGAGTTAAAGAAAATCTTTTGGAAAAGCAATGGCTCATGTTCTGGATTGTGTGACTACAATTCAAATTTTGTTCACTATGATAGCCAAATAATGCAGATCAATTAACATTTTCTTATGGTGGAGACCCATCTTTAGAAATCTTATGTTAACTTTCTCACAAAATGCACAAGAGTTATAGGGCAAATCCTAAAGTTACCATAACATTTGTATAAAACATTTAGTAAGTTTCTCAATTTTTTCACCCAGAAACTCTTAACCCAGTGGCAAAATTTAGGTGTTTTAAAAACTAAAACCAGAAAACAGATAACAGGTATGTATGGGAGGGCCAAGAGGATTAACAATGGTTGTAATCAATCAGTGAAGTCCTAAGAGCTCAGGAGTTCTGTGAATAGGATGAGGCCAAGGAAAGAGAAGTATGCTTGGGCCCTTCCAACAGTGTGAGTCAGTGAAGATGAGAGAACCTGAATAGGGATCTTTAATTTTTTATATTTGCCCTTGAGAGAATGAATTCCATTATTATTGTTTTTAATTTTTTGTTTCTGTAGAAAATTTAACATTCTGATTTCACAATTCCCAGGGTACAAAAATACACCTCTCTTAACTCTTCTTGTCTCTTAACTCCTCTCACTTTCTCCTATCTTTCCACTGATACTCTCTTTCATCATGTCAACTTCTTCTCTATCCCTCCTATTTTCCTTCACTTCTCCATGTTTGAATCTTTTGTATATTAGAAATAATCATTCCTATGGCAGATGATCTCTTGAAATCCACTCCAGTTAATAGATCTACATTATAATTATTTTTTATAATATCTTTCTAATTAATTTACTCCTCATAAATGTACTTAAATTATGTGAAATTTAAATAATCAATAGAATTTTAAAAATCAATAAATATAAATTTAGGAGGACTTCCAGTTTCTGGGTCTACATATAATGGGCTTGGAAGTCACCACTCTATCGTAACAAGTAAAAAGCTGAAAAGACTAAAACGTTAACAACTCTTCTTGGATCCATATGAGAATAGAGCTCACAGGGCAAAACCGTGCCCCCCAAATTATAAAGATACACAAGCGAATAGTATTAGTCACAACTTATTGGAGCAGACTCATAAGTGGAAACCACCCTGGAGAACCAGTGCTCAGGGAGGAAAACCTTAACTGTAATTGACAAATTGCTAGAGGCTCAGGGTAGACAAATCTGAAAATTAAAAACTGCAGTGGGAGGTGCTCATATGGAGGCTCCCACAATATTGTAAGACTTACCTCCAAGAGCTTGACTGGGTTCCCACAGTAAACATCCAGGAAAAAACCTCCTGGACTTCTGGCATCAGGATGGGAAAGGAACCATTTTGAAAGAGGCCAAAGCACTTGTTCTTAATAAGGCCTGCCCTCAGGGGAAAATAGTTAACAAGACCCCAACCTGCTGGGATATAATCAGAGCCTAATTGACTTGTGTGAAGGAAAATAACCAACACTTGTCAGCTCTAGCCTTCCATGTAGAAGAAGGGAAATACCTAACTCCAGCCCACTCCAGCTATCCTGTCTCATCTAAGGGGAGAAAAGAAAAAATCCCTGCAAAACTTGTGAGGTTCACAGTTCAGAGGCACAGCCTCACCAAAACTGGGATCTAATCATAAGACCATAGAATGCTTCCCCTCCTGCTCTTAACTTATCATCACATCATTAAAGATCTATTTATAGTAGTTCCTTTTACCTTGTACATCATGCCTAGATAGCAAGAAAAAATAATAAGGCACGCCAAAAGGTAGAAAACTGTTAAACTGTTTTAAGAGACAAAGGCAAGCATTAGGACCAGACATAGCAGGAATGTTAAAAATACCCAACTGGGAATTTAAAACAACTATGTTAATATGCTAAGAGTTTTCAGTGGATAAAGTAGACAGCATACAAAAACAGATGGGGAATGTGAGCACAGAGATAGAAATCCAAAGAAACAACCAAAAAGAAGTGCTGAGATCAAAAACACTGTCACAGAAATGAAGGCTGCCTTTGATGGGCTTATTAGAGACTAGTCACAGCTGAGGAAAGAATCTGAACTTGAGGATATCTCAATAGAAACCTCCAAAACTGAGAGTCAAAATTAACAAACTGAAAAAAATAGAACTGAATACCAAGGACTGTGGGACAAGTACAAAAGGTGTAGCATATGCATAATGGAAATAACAGGAGAAGAAAAGAGAGAAAGGAAAAAGAGACGTATTTGAAACAATAATGACTGAGAATTTGCCCAAATTAATACCAGACACCAAGCCACAGATCCAGGATGCTAAGAGAACAGAAAGCAGGATAAATGCCAAAAAACCACCTAGGCATATCATTCTCAAATGACAAAAAAAGATCCTGAAAGAACCCAGAGGAAAAAAACACCTTATCTGTAGAGGACCAAATAAAAGAATTATATTAATTTCTTCTCAAAACCATGCAAATAAGAGAGTGAAGTGCAATATTTGAAATGCTGAGAGAATAAAACCACCAAACTAGAATTCTATACTATGTGAAATTATCCTTCACAGGTGAAGGAGACAAAAAGACTTTCTCAAACAAACAAAAATTGGGGGAATTTATTGCCAATTGACCTGTCTTGCGATAAATGTTAGAAGAAGTTCTTCAGAGAGAAGGAAAATAATATATGTCAGACAGATATACATAAAGGAAGAGCATTGAAAAGGAATAGGTGAAAAGCAGAATGAAAACTTTCATTTTACTTATTCTTAATTGATGTGACAGAAAACAGTTTGTTCAAAAAATAATGGCAACAGTGTATTTGATAATTATGCTAAGCGAAAACAAGTCAGTCAGATAAAGACAAATACCGTATGATTTCACTCATATGTGGAATTTAAGAAACAAAACAAGCAAGCAAAGGGAACAAAAAAGAGAGAGAACGAAAACCAAGAAACAGACTCTTAAGAGAACAAAATGATTGTTATCGGGGGAGGTGGGCAGGGGGATGGGTGAAATAGGTGATAGAGATTAAGGAGTGCACTTCCGATGAGCACCGGGTGTTATATGGAAGTGTTGAATCACTATATTTTACACCTGAAACTAATATTACACTGTATGTTAATTAGAATTTATGTATGTATGTATTTATTTTATATTTTAATAATTTATTGTTTATAACACTATACCACATGTTTATTTGTATTTCTGTTTTATTCTTTGTGAAGAAAACATGAGGAAGACAAACTATAGGTGAAAAGAATGTTACAGAACACTCCTGGAACACTCCGTAGAATATTAAAAAGGAGTAGCTTTGAACATTGAGGACACTGCTATATCCAGGAAATACTTAGGTTGAATTACCAGACAGCCTCAACAATTCACTGTTTGTTAACTAGAATTTAAATAAAAACTTTAAAAAAGCCCACAAAATAATAATGGCAACAATGTATTTGATTAAGTATGCTTATGTTTTATATATAATACTTATAAACATATATGTTTAAGTATTTTATCCATATATAATACATAAGCATACCTAACCAGATACATTGTTGCTATATTTTGTTATTGTTCATATATATATATATACACTTAGGTATTTATATATAGGTAAAATGAATAAAAACAGTGATATAAGGAATTAAAAGTGGAATTTAGAATTATTTTGATATTATAAAGTACTCATGCACCTCATGCAATGGTAAACTGTTACTTGAAAGTGGACTATGTTTAGTTGTAAATGTAAATGGCAAACTCTAGAGTAACCACTAAAAAAAGTAAGAAAAGAAGTTTAACTGATAGGCTAAGAAAGGAAAGAAAACGGAATCATAAAATCTTGGTTATAAGCACAAAAGAAAAAGAATAGAAGACAAAAATAGGGACAAAGAACAAGGGTAAGACATAGAAACCAGTAACAAAATGGTCTATATGACTCCAAATATATCACTAATCACTTTGTACGTCAATGGTCTAAAGATACTAATGAAAAAATTCAGTAGTGGGGAACCTGGCTGGCACAGTTGGTTAAGTGTCTGACTCTTGGTCTTGGCTCAGGTCATGATCTCAGGGTCATGAGATAGAGCCCTGAGTCAGGTTCTGTGCTCAGCACAGAGTCTGCTTGGGTTTCTCTTTCCCTCTCCTTCTGCCCCTCCACTGCTGGGCTCTCTTTCCTTCTCTCTTAAATAAACAAATAGATTTAAAAAAAAAAAAAGATTATGAGAGAAGATGAAAATTTAAGACCCAACTATATACTGTCTAAAAGGAACCCACTTTAGATATAAAGACACATATTAATTAAATGTAAATGGATGGCTGGGGTGGTAGGGGGGATGGGCGAAATGGGTGAAAGGAAGTGGGAGATACAAGCTTCCAGTTATGGAATGAATAAATCATGGGAATAAAAGGTACAACATAGGGAATATAGTCAATGGTATTGTAATAGCCTTGTATAGTGACAGATAATGACTACACTTGTGGTGAGCAGAGCATAATGTACAGACTTGTTGAATCACTATGTCATATACCTGAAACCAATGTGACATCGTCAGCTACGCTTCAATTAAAAAAAAAAAGAAGAAGAAAAAAAGCAGAAGTAGCTAAATCAATTTCAGGCACAGCAGACTTCAAACAAGGAAAGTTATCAGGGATAGAGAAGGACATTGCAAGACAAAGGGGTCAATCCTCCAAGAAGATAAAACTCAACTTGTATGTGCCTAACAACAGAGTATAAAATACATGAAGCAAAAACTGATATAACTCCAAGGAGAAATAGATGAATTCCCTATCATAGTTGGAGACTTCAACATACCTCATTAGAAAGGGACAGATCCAGCAGTCAGAAAATCAACAAGGACATAGTCGAACTCAACAACACCATTAATCAGCTGTATATAATGGACGTCTATAGATGACTTCATCCAACACCACCAAAAACCACATTTTTATCAGGATCACATGGGAATATTCACCAAGACAGACCACAGTCTGGGCCATAAAACACATCTTAACAATTTAAAAGAATAGAAATCATACAATGCCTGCTCTCCGACCACAATGGAATTAAACTAGAAATGAATAACAGAAAGATAAACGGAAAATCCCAAAATATACGGAAATTAATCAACATACTTCTAAATAGCACATGGGTCCATAGAAGAAATTTCAGGAGACACTGAAAAATATTCTGAACTCAATGAAAACAAAAACACAACTTGTCAAAATTTGTGGGATGCCATAAAAGAAATTCTTAAAGGGAAATTTAAAGCATGGAATACATATATTAGAAAAGAAAATTTCTTATTAAACCGAGCATACTTTTACAATACGGTATAGTAATCATGCTCTTTGGTATTTACCCAAAGGAATTGAAAATTATATCCACAAAAAACCTGCACGTGGATATTTATAGTAGCTTTATTCATAATTGCCAAAACTTGGAAGAAACCAAGATGTCTTTATTTTCAGTGCTAAAAAGAAATGAGTTATCAAGACATGAAAAGACAAGGAAGAAACTTAAGTGCATATTACTAAATGAAAGAATCCAACATGAAAAGGCTACATTTGTGTAATTCTAACTATATGACGTATTGGAAAAGGAAAAACTATGGAGATGGTAATAAGATCAGTGGTTGCAAAGGGATTGGGGGTGGAAACAGACAGGGAAGGATGAATAGGCAGAGCATGAAGGACTTTTAGGCCAGTGAAAATACTCTGTATGATACTATAATGATGGATATATGTTATTATGCATTTGTCTCAACCCACAGAATGTACAATACCAAAACTACTCCTTAAAGTAAACTATGGATTTTGGATGATAATGATGTGTTAATGTATGTTCATCAATTTTAACAAGCGTACCACTTTAGTGGGGATGTTGATAATGGGGGAGGCTATGCATGTGTGGAGGCAGGCAGTAAATGGGAAATCTCTATATCTTCCCCCTGATTTTGCTGTGAACTTAAAATTGCCCTAGGAAAATAAAGTTAAATAAAACGTTAAAAAGAAAAATACTTATTAAGGAAAAAAGAAACACAAATGTTAATATATTTGATGAGAGCTCTCTACCCTCCTCTCTTGTTCTCACTTGGAGACTTGACGTACTAATTATTTCTTAATTTCTTCATTTATTTGATGGTATTTTGTTTGCATTGGTCTTTCTACCTGCAAATCATAGCTCAATAAACTTATCACTATTTTATTTATAATTGTTTCATTACTAAATCTTCAATACATGAGAAAGTTTATTTTTTTTCTGAGAAATTAATTATCACTTGCACTTGCACAGGCAGGTGTGGGGGAGGCAGGAAACTAGCTCATAAAGCATACCTTAAGCCTTTAGGAACATATCCTAACTAAAATGCTGCTAAATTAAAAATATATTTTTAATTTTTTAGAGGTGGTCTGCTTATTGTCAAGATTGAATATGCAAGATCCACCCTATCTGAATTTAATTAGAAAACCTGAAATGAATACATAGGGCAGCTATTTGAGGACTCTGGAGAGTAGTGGCAGGTGGTGGATCAGGGAAGGAAAGTAGAAAGTAATGTACCATGGAACCAGTAGTGAATTTGGTCATTCCTTTTTCCCCGGGTATCTCCTGATCTACACGTAAAAGAGTCCTGAAACCAAGAACTGTGTATTACGTGCAGACAGAGAGTTTCAAGAGAAAATTTCTATTTCTGGTCCACCCAAAGAGGAAGAAAGGAGCACCCTGTGAGATAGTTTTGTTTTGTTTTTAATTTCTTCTGGCTGACTTCCAAGCAAGCTGATGGTGGCAGGGGCACTTTTTTCCTTTGACCAGAACTGTGGTCTCAAGAGCAGGGGGAGGATGCCCATTGATTTATTTTCACTATCTACCCTCTCATCACTTGGCTCTGGAGGAAGACACTTTCAGGAATGCTTGGCTGAGTAGGGAAACTAAAGTCATAGTTTTTTATAAAAAGGACCGCTAAGAGGGATCTCTGAGAATCACAAACAGCTGGGAGTGTACAGAGAGCAGGGAGCTCAAGAAAGCAATACCCTGAAGTTGCGTATTAGCTTTTTCTCTTACTCTCTAGCTACACATGTGTGGGTCTGACCGTAAAAAGCATACCAAGTCTTCAAGAACTGAACTCTGGGTTTGGACTACCGCTCAGGTCCCATATTGGCTATTAGGTAGCATTTTGAAACTGGAGTGACATTGAAACTACAGCCCATGGAAAGCAGGTAGGAGTTCAATGCTTCAACCTAACAAATGCTACCAATCATTTGAAGAAGAAATTATACTATTTTATACAATCTCTTCCAGAAAATAGAAGAGGGAGCACTTTCTGATTCATTTCATGAAGATAGCTTGACTCCAAACTAGAGAAAGTACAAGAAAATCAAACTCCTGATTCATATTTCTTGTGAACATAAACACAAAATCTTCAACAAAATATAAACAAATTGAATTAAGCAATATATACTAAGTCTAATCACCACGATCAAGTGGGCTTAATACTAGGAATGCAAGGTGATTTCAATATTCATAAAATAAACAATGTAATTCATCATATTAACAAACTAAGCTACAAGATCATATTGTTACAGAAAAATCATTCAACAACCATTCATAAAAAAAAAATTTTTTTTCAGCAAACTAGGAAGAAGAGGAAACTCCTGACAAATGGAATCTATAAAACATCCACAGCTAACATCTTATATAACAATGAAAGAATACTTTCCTCCTAAGTTTGGAGAAAAGGCAAAGATGTTCACCCTGACCATTTACAATCAATATAGTACTAGAAGTCCTAGTCAGTGCAATAATATGCAAGGAAAAGAATTAAAAGGTATACAAATTAGAAAGGAAGAAATAAAATGGACCCTATTTAAAATACCATGATTGACATAGAAAAGCCCTAGATATTTATCCAAAAAAGCAAATAAGTAATATTTGAGTTTACTGTGTTATAAGGCTATATAAGGCTAACACAAAGAAATTCAATCCTTGGAATTTTTATATACTAGTAATGAAAAATTGAAAAAAAATCTTAATTTTCTAAATTGATCTATAGTTTAATTCAAATCTGATCAAAATCCTAGCATAATAGTTTTGAAACTATAGGCAAGCTGATTCTAAAATCCATATGGTAAGAACAGTAAATAAAATAGAAAAAATAGAAAAGGAAAAAAATAGTTGCCCAACTGACACTACCCCATTTTAATATTTAATGTATCACTATAGTAAAGACTATGTGGTATTAATCCCTCCAAATCAATGGAAAATAAGAGTCCAGAAATAGACCCACACAAGTAAGGACAGTTGATAAAAAAAAATTTAATGAACATTTTATTTTAGAACAGATTCTGATTTACAGAAAAGTTGTAAAGATAACAGAGCTTTCCCATATACCCATATCCAGTTTCTCTTACAATTAACACTTTACATTAGTATGGTACATTTGTCACAATTAATGAACCAATAATGACATATTATTATTATTAACTAAATCCACACTTTATTCAGATTTTCTTAGTTTTTACCCAACCTCCTTTTTCTGTTTTGGGATTTCATTCAGGATAGTCATTGTGTCCCCTCAGTCTCCTCTTGATTGTGACAGTATTTTACACTTTCCTCATTTTTAATGACCTTCACAGTTTTGAGGAGTACTACTCAGCTATTTTCTGGAATATTCCTCAGTTGGGACTTCTCTTTTTTTTTCATTTGGGACTTTTCTGTGTTTCTCATGATTAGACCAGAGTTATGGATTTTTGTGAAGACTATGGGGGTAAAATACCATTCTTATCACATCTTATCAAGGGTACATACTATCAATACAATTTACCACTGTTGATACTGACTTTCCTCACCTGGCTGAGGTAGTGTTTCTCAAGATTCTCTACCTTAAAGGTACTTCTCTCTCTCACCCCAGCCTCTTCCTCCTGTTTTCCATTTGTTCTCTCTCTTTTTTTAAAAGATTTTATTTGTTTGAGAAAGAGAGAGAGTACACGCAAGCAGGGGGAAGGGCAGAGGGAGAGGGAGAAGCAGGCTCCCCACTGAGCAGGGAGCCTGACACGGGGCTTGATCCCAGGACCCTAAGATCATGACCTGAGCCTGACTTGAGCCGGAAGGCAGATGCTTAACTGACTGAGCCACTCAGGCGCCCTCCAATTGTTCTCTTAAGAAGGAAGTCATTACAGGGGCGCCTGGGTGGCTCAGTTGGTTAAGCGACTGCCTTCGGCTCAGGTCATGATCCTGGAGTCCCGGGATCGAGTCCCACATCGGGCTCCCTGCTCGGCGGGGAGTCTGCTTCTCCCTCTGACCCTCTTCCCTCTCGTGCTTTCTATCTCTCATTCTCTCTCTCTCTCAAATAAATAAATAAAATCTTTAAAAAAAAAAAGAAGGAAGTCATTACAAGCAGTTCACATTTAAAGAGTAGGGAGTTACACTACACTTCTTTGTTCTTATTTCTATTTTTTTAAGTTTTTATTTAAATTCCAGTTAGTTAACATACAGAGCAGTATTAGTTTCAGGTGTACAATATAGTGATTCAACATATCTATACAATACCAGTGCTCATCACAAGTGCACTCCTTAATCCCTCACCTATTTAACTCATCCCCCCACTCACCTCCCCTCCAGTAACCACCACATTTTTCTCTATAATTAAGAGTTTGAGAGTTTACCTCTCTCTCTCTCTTTTTTGTCCCTTTGTTTGTTTTGGTTCTGAATTTCCACATGTGAGTGAAATCATATGGTATTTGTCTTTCTCTGACTTATTTCACTTATCATAATACTCTCTAGTTCCACCAATGTTGTTGCAAATGGCAAGATTTCATTCCTTTTTATGGCTGAGTAATATTCCATTGTGTGTGTGTGTGTGTGTGTGTGTGTGTGTGTGTGTGTGAGTGTATATATACATAACCGCAACATCTTTATCCATTCATCCATTGATAGACACTGGGGCTGTTTCCATATTTTGACTATTGTAAACAATGCTCCTATAAACATCTTGGTGCATGTAACCCTTTGAATTAGTATTTCTGTAAGTGTTCTCTGTAAACTGAGAATTTACATCAGTTATTTAGAATTCTTCTGCAAAGGAAATTTGTTTATTCTTCTCTGTATATTTACTTACTCGATCATTAATTATATCAATATGGCCTTATGGAGATTTATTTAATACTTTGGTTTGTAATTCTATATTCCTTTTATTATTTTGTTATTAAAATTATTTCAACTTTGGCTATTGGGGGATCTTTCATTTCCTTTTATTTATTACAGAATGGTATTAGAAACGAGGACCTGGCTGCCAGGTATGCTCATTACTACTGGGTTGTTGTTGCATTTATGCCTTCTCAGCTGACAGATCAAGAAAGGCATACATACTAACCCATGTATATGCATGAATCTGCAAATATTTATGTTCGTACTATATTAGGGTAAACACGGGTCCTGATTCATGTGTCCAACTCTAACCTATCATCATGAGATAATTCTAACTCTTTCTCTTGTTTTTCTACACCCTCCTCTCCAACAGTGAGAAATCTGGCTCACTCTCCATTTACTTGTTTAATTTCTGCATAGATATATAGTATATATAGTATTTGCAGAATTGTTAACTTGTATTCCTATGGGAAACAACTTTATCAACTAGAGTACAGTGCTTATATGCAGTTTCCCTTGGATGTAGTGTTATAGGCTCTTCACACTCCCAAAGTCACTTAGGTCAGCACTTTCACCTCCACTCCCTTCAGTGAAGTTGTTTGATTCATTTGTAATACTTGGATTGCTTTGTCACATGCTGCATTCTATCCTAGGACCACTTTGAACTCCTAAATGATTTTTTAAATAAATCTGCATAAATTAAGATTCTCTATTTCTGCTGTAAACTTCTTTGAGTTTGACAAATACATGGTTTCATGTATCCACCATTATGTTATCACATAATATAGTTACATTGCTCAAAAAATCCCTGTGCTTTATTTATTCAACATTTCCCCTACCCCTAAGCCTCCGATATTTTTGCCATCTCTATACTTTTGCCTTTTTTTTTGAGGGCCATATAACTAGAATTATATAATATATAGCCTGGTTTCTTTCACTTAGCAATATACATTTAATATTCACCCATGCCTTTTCATGGCTTGATAGCTCATTCCTTTTTGTTGCTGAATAGCATCCCACCGTATGGATACACCACAGTTTGTTTATCCTTTCATCCTTTGAAGGACATCTTGGTTGTTTCCATTTTTGTCAGTTGTCAGTTATGCATAATGCTGTTACAACATTTCAAATCAGTTGGGTAAATACCTAGGAGTACAATTGCTGCGTTGTATGATAAGACTATTTTTAACTTTGCAAGAAATATCCAAACTGTCTTCCAAAATAGGTGTACCAATTTACATTCCTATCAGCAGTGAGTAAGAGTCCCTGTTGCTCTGCATCTTCACCAGCAGTTAGTACTGTTGGGTTTTTGTCCTGTTTTGTTTTGTTTTTTTAACCATTCTAATAGTTATGTAGTGGTATCTCATGTTTTAATTGGTATTTCCCTAATGAAAAATGATGTTGAGCATCGTTTTGTATTGAGATATAAGTAACATATAATATTGTATTGGATTTAGATGTACAGCTTAATGATTTGATATTTACATATATTGCAAAATGATTACCACAGTAAGTCTAGTTAACATCTATTACCATGCATAGAAATTTTTCCGTTTGTGATGAGAACTTTTAAGATTTATTCTCTTAGCAACTTTCAAATATATAACACAGTATTGTTCACTGTAGTTATCACGGTGGTCAAAAGGTACAAACTTCTAGTTATAAGATAAACAAGTTGAATATCTTTTTATATGCTTAGCTGCCATCTGTATATATCTTTGGAGAGGGGTCTGTTTACATCTTTTGTCCAGTTTGTTAATTGAGAGGTTTTATTTCCTTATTGTTGAGTTTTAAGGTTTTGGGTTTTGTTGTTTGGTTTTTTGATATAGATATAAGTCCTTGATTACATACATGTTTTGCAAATATTTTCTTCCAGTCTATGTGTTTTATTTTCATTCTCTTAAGTGTTTGTAAAAAAGTAGAATTTTTTGGTTTTACAAAAATCCAACTTTTTTTCTTTCATGATCATGTTTTTGGTAATATATCTGAAATCTCATCACCAAATTGAAGCTCAAATATTCTCCTCTGTTTCCTTCTATAGGTATTATAATTTTGTATTTGATGTTTCCATGATCCATTTTAAGTCAGTTTTGTGTAAGGTCTAAGGTCTGTGTCTAGGTTCATGCTTTTTGCTTATGAATATCCAATTATTTCAGCACCAATTGTTGAAAAATTACTTTTTCCCCTTTGAATTGCCTTGCACCTTTGTCAAAAATCAGTTGCTTCTATAGGTGTGCATCTCTTTTGGGTTCTCTCTTATGTTCCCTTATGTTCCATCTATGTTTGTCTTCTTTCACTGACACCATGCTGCCTTTATTTCTGTAGCTTTGCAATATGTCATGGAATTGGGTAGTGTGAGCTTGCAAACTTTGTCCTTCTTTTTCAGTGCTGTATTCACTATTCTAAGTCTTTTCCCTTTCCATAAACATTTTAGTGTAAGATTGTCCATATCTACCAAATAATGTGCTGGGAATTTTGTTGGGATTCCATTGATTCCAAAGATCAAGTTGGGAAGAATTGACATTTTAGTTATATTGCATTTTCAAATCTGTAAACATAAAATATCTCTCAATTTATTTAGATCTTCATTTTCTTCCTTCAGTGTTTTGTGGTTTCCACATGCAGATGCTATTCGTATTTTGATATATTTAAATATGTGTTTCATTTTTGGTGCTATTGTAAATGCATTGTTTATTTAATTTTATCTTCTAATTGTTCATTGATGGTATATAGATAAGAGATTGACTTTTGTATGCTGACTTTGCTATATTCACTCATTAATTATAGGAATTATTGTGCACATTCATTGGTGTTCCTACACAGACCCTCATTTCATGTGCAATTAAAAAGAGTTTTCTTTGTTCCTTTTCAATATGCATACCTTTTATTTCCTTTTCTTCCCTTACTGCATTAAGTAGGCCTTCTAGTGTGAGGTTGAATAGAAGTGGTATGAAATGATGTCCTTGTGTTTATCCAACTCAGGGGGAAAGCATCCAGTCTTTCACCGTTAAATGGTGTTATGCTGTTATAAAATAAGCCTCTTTCAAGCCTATTTCAAAAAGGTATTATGTATATA
Organism: Eumetopias jubatus; assembly: GCF_037043125.1. NCBI lineage: Eukaryota > Metazoa > Chordata > Mammalia > Carnivora > Otariidae > Eumetopias > Eumetopias jubatus. Next base: position 53,542,958 of record NW_028274820.1, on the reverse strand, counting down.
TTTTTATTAAGTTAAAGAAACTCCACTATTCTTAGTTTGCTGGAAGTTTTTATCATGAATCAGCAGTAGATATTTTGAAATGCTTTTTCCTGCATCAGTTGATCTGATCATATGGTTTTTCTTCAGCCTTTTGATAAGGCAGACTACAATGGATGAATTTTGAATGTTGAGCCAGTCTTGCATATGTATAATAAATCCCATTTGGTCATGGTGTGTAATTTTTTTATATTACTGAATTCAGTGTGCTATTTTTTATTTTTTTGAATGGAGATTTTTATTTACATGTTCATGAGATATATCAGTCTGTAGTTTTTCTATCATATAATGTCTTTATCTGGTTTTTGAAATAGGGTAATACTGGCTTCATTGAATAAGTTAAGAAGTTTTCCCTCTGCTTCTTTTTTTTCTTTTTTTCTGGAGCATAAAATTGTTTCTTGTTTTTTTATTCACTCTGACAATATGTCTCTTTTAGTTGGCATATTTAGATCATCTATTTATCTACTCACTGCATTTGTTACTTTTTTTGAATTTCTATTTTCGGCCTTGTCTAGCTTTATTTTATATGAACCCTCTTTATCTTCCCTTGGTGTACCAATTATAGTTTATAAAATAAACTAGTGATTTCTCTAATGTTTGCAATATAAATTAACTAAGCTAGGTCTACTTTCAAATAACTGTACTTCTTGTGTAGTGCAGGTACCTTAAAATAGACTAGTCCCAATTTGCTCTTCTCACTCCTTTAGATGTTTAATCTTCTGACTTATGCTCTAATCACCCAATACATTGTTAATATTCTTATTTAAGAAAGTAGTTATCTTTTAGGTCAACTAAAAATAAAAAAATTAAGCATTTCATATTACTTTCACATATTTCTTCTTCATTGTTCTTTCTTCCTTTATGCAAATTCAGTGTCTGTCCTATATAATTTGTCTATTGCCTGAACAACTCCTTTTAACATTTCTTACCTGAGATGAGATCAAGAATCAGACGCTTAACTGACTAAGCCACCCAGGCACCCTAGAATGGGTCTTTTTTTGATGAATTCTCTCAACTTTGCTGGATATAAAGTTCTAGGTTGGTGGTGTTTTCCTCCTAACATTTTAACGATTTCAGTCCACTTTCTTCTTGCTTGCATGGTTTCTGATGAGAAGACCATTGTAATTATTATCAGGTGGAATGTTATCTTTGGTGGAACTTCATTTCTTAAATTTTCCTGCAGTTACTTTCAAGATTTTATCTTTGTCTTTGGCTCTAAACTTTGAGTATATGTATAAGTGTAATCCATAAAGAAAAAAATATAAATTGGATTTTATAAAAATTAAAAACTTTTGCTTTCTGAAAGACACTACTGAGAGAATGACAAGACAAGCTACAAACTGGAAGAAAGTACAATTGATTCTTATTTTTCATAGTCGTTTGCTCTATAAAATACAGTAATTTGCTCTATAAAATAATATTTTATAATTAGAATAATTAATTCTAATTAATTCAGAATTAATTAATACTGAACGACTATTCCTGGATGAAATACAGGGTTAGTTTGCTATGAGTCTCTGGTCCAATATTTTTATTGACTGATTAATATATATCCTTATTCTATGTATGTTTCTGTTTAAAGACAGCTTATTTAAAATATATTATTGATTCATTGACATTGAACTCATGGCCAGTAGCACTATAACTCATTATTGAATGAACTTTATCTAACATACATATTTTCTCCATAATATACATCACAACTTTCTTATGCTGAGGAACATTAGATAGCACTTTAGAATAATTCTTGGGACCTATTCTAAATGGTGAAATTACAAAAAAAAAAAAAAAACCAAGGCAAAATGTTAAAATGTGTCACTAAATAGACCAAAAAACACCCACATTTTTTTATAGACGATAGCTGATATAAGGAGGTAGAGTGTTGCCTTGTTCAAATTCAGCTGGGAACATGCATGTCAAGCAATTCAAATTTTTCACCATTCTGTGCATGTCTGTAAATGACCATAGCAAGATGGCATGTATTGATTTGGGAGTTACAAACAAATTTTAGCAAGTAGTCAAATGTGCAGATATAGAAGCTGCAAATAATGAGGGCCCATTGTATTTTCAAATCACATAACTGCCAAAGGATTTATATCCTAAATATAAAAGGAACTCTCAAACTCAATAACAAAAAATTAAAAAAAAATCAATTAAAAAAGGAAGGGGGCAAATACGTTCAACAGACATTTTACCAGAAGAAATACAGGAATGGCAAATAAGCACATGAAACAATACTCAACATTGTATTAGCATTAGGCAAATGCCAATTAAATGCACAGTGAGCTACTAGAACACAGCTATTAGAATAGCTAAAACAAATAATATAAAATCAAACAAACTGACAATACCAAGTGCTAGCAAGGATACAGAACAACTAAATATCTCATAGATTGCTGGTAGAAATAAAAAATGTACAGCTACTCTAGAAAACACATTGTTGGTTTCCCATAAACTTAAAAATGCAATCACAGTATGTCTTAGTAATCCCATTCCTAGTTATTTATCCTAGAAATATTAAAACTGTGTTAGAGACTTCTGGGGAAGATGGCAGAGTGGGAGGACCCTAAGCTCACTCCTTCCCATGGATACACCTAGATTGACAACCACATCAGTATAAATAGTCCAGAAAACAACCCAAAGACTGGTAGAACTTAATCTCCATAGCTATGAAATGTAGAGATATAGAGAAAAGGCCACATCATGAAGGGCAGAGATGCTGTGAGGAACCAAACTGACCTGTGAGACTGTCTGTGGGAGGGAGGGAAACCACAGGCACAGAGAAGGGAGAGGAGCAGACCCCACACTAGGCACCCCAGGAACCTGTACTGGGGATGATGAATCCCCATGCTTGCCTTTGAAAGCTAGAGGAGCTTAATTTCCTGAGTTCTTATAATCAGAGGGGATTAACACCAGGAACTTTAAAAATCAGCAGGCTTAGGTTTGGGAGATCTGGAGGGCAACAGGAAACTGAGTCCTTGCCCTTAAAGCAACAGCACAACAAACAGTCCCACTGAGATACAGCACAGAAGCAGGAGTTTGAAAACGTCAGGGGTATATGGGAGGGAGATTTATTTCTTAATCTCAGAGCATATACAGGAGGAGCAGAGATCTTTGGAAGACTTCTCCAAGAACCAAAGAGCTGGCAGGTGCCATTTCCCCACCTTGCCCCCCAGCCTAGATACACAGACACCTACAGGAGCCAGCACAGTGTGAACACTCTACCTAGCTGGGTAAGAGCATGCCTTCCACCCCCAACACCCCACCACTCTTCTGTGGAACTGCCTCCTACAACCTGCCCTTAGCAGTTCACCAAAGTTGCTCCAGGTTCCCTTCTATAAACAGACCAGTGCAAACCTTGATAACACTGCTTGCCTTGTCCCTGCATTCTCCTGTGGACCCATCCTCTCCAACCTGCCCTCTGCAGGTTTCCATCCAAAGAAGCACCATGAGCAGTGAAGCATGCAAACAGCACCAACAGGAGTCAGCACCACTCCAAAGTGATTCTTGCCCCAGAGAGAGGGGAAGATAACCGCACACACCAGTTCCACTGCAGCTTCATCAGTGTGCTGGGGCAGACACCTGGTCTGACTACTGGAACTTCCCACCAAGGAGAGCTTCTCAAGGGACAACAGACGGAGAATTCCCTGCAGTTCTGTACAGCCACAGCTCTGGCAAATACCTGATCTGACCAAATTCAAGCCCAAGGCAGCCCTAAACTGGCCCCAAAACAACACAGGGACCAAACTGCCCACAATAGGCAAAAAGAGCCATTGCAGACCACTGGACTAAGGGAAAACATGGCTCAGCAACAACACTAGTGTGCATGCAACACACATAGGAGACTCACATCTGAAGAACCAGATTCTGGTGAACAGGCGACATTGCACTGCGGGGCATTGCAGGACCTCTTCTTCATAAAGCCACTGCTTTCAAGATCAGAAACATAGCTGACTTTCCTAACACACAGAAACAGACACAGTGAGACAAAATGAGGAGACAGATGAATATGTTCCAAATGAAAACAGAGGACAAAATCACAGCAGCAGAGCTAAATGAAAGGAGACAGGTAATATGCCTGATAAAGAATTTATTTATTTATTTATTTATTTATTTAATAATTTATTTATTTATTTATTTTTTAAAGATTTGATTTATTTATTTGACAGAGAGAGACACAGCGAGAGAAGGAACACAAGCAGCAGGGGTGGGAGAGGGAGAAGCAGGCTTCCCGCCAACCAGGGAGCCCGATGGAGGGCTCGATCCCAGGACCCTGGGATCATGACCTGAGCCGAAGGCAGACATTTAATGACTGAGCGACCCAGGCGCCCCCTGATAAAGAATTTAAAGTAATGGTCAGAAACTCACTGAACTTGAGAAGAGTGAAAGATCTCAACTAGACCCTGAACAAAGAGAGAAAACACAAAAAAGAACTAATTGGAGATGAAGAACTCAATAACTGAAGTTAAAAATACACCAGAATGAATAAATAGTAGATTACAGAAAACAGAAGAATGGATCAGAGACCTGGAGGAGAGTAATGGGAAGCAATCAAACTGAACAGGAGAAAGAAAAAAGAAATAAAAATGAGACTAGATTAAGGGAACTCAGTGCCACCATCAAACATAATAGCATTCACACTATAGGGATCCCAGAAGGAGATGAGAGAGAAAAGGAAACAGAAAATTTATCTGAAAAAGAGAATAGTTGAAAACTTCCTGAAAGAAACAGACATCCAGATCCAGGAGGCACAGGATTCTCCTAACAAAATCAACCAAAGGAGGTCCACACAGGGACACACAGTAATTTAATGGCAAAAAGTAGTGATGAAGAGATAATTTTAAAAACAGCGAGAGACAAGAAAACATTTACATACATGGGAAACCCCATAAGGATATCAGTGGATCTTTTATCAGAAACTGCAGGCCAGAGGGGAGTGGCTGATATATTAAAAGTGCTGAAAGAAAAAACCTGCAACCAAGAATACTCTATCCAGCAAGACTGTCATTCAGAATAGAAAGATAGATAAAAAGTTTCTCAGACATACAAAAGTTAAAGGAATTCATCACCACTAAACCAGCCTTACAAGGGGATTCTGAGTATGGAAAGGAAAGACCATGGCTGGAGTAAGAAAAATAAGAAACACAAAAGCAGCAAAAATAAATATATCTATAAAATTCAGTTAAGGGATTCACAAAATAAAAGGATATGAAGTATGACATCATATACCTAAAACATGGGGGGAAAGTAATAATAATTTAGTGCTGTTAGAATAGGCTCAAACTTAAGCACCCATCAACTTAATGTAGACTACTGTATACATAAGATGTATAAACCTAATAGTAACCATAAATCAAAAACCACTAATAGATATGCAAAAAACAAAGAGAAAGGAATCCAAGTATATCACTACAAAAAGTCATCAACCTCCAGAGAAGAGAGCAGGAGAAGAAAGAAACAGAGACAAATATAAAAGCCATAAATCAAGGAAAATAATGGCAATAAGTTCATATATACCAACAAGTACTTTGAATGTAAATAGACTAAATGCTCCAATCAAAAGACATAGGGTAATGGAATTTTAAAAAAGCAAGACCCATCTATATGTTGCCTACATGACATTCATTTCAGACCTAAAGGCAAAAGCAGACTAAAAGTAAAGGGACGGAAAAGCATTTATTATGCAAATGCAAGTGAAAAAAAAAAAAAGCCTGCGGGTGTTCCTGGGTGGCTCAGTCAGTTGAGCTTCAGACTCTTGGTTTCAGCTCAGGTCATGATCTCAGGGTCATGGCATTGAAACCCAGATCAGGTTCTATGCTTGGTGTGAAGCCTGCTTGGGATTCTCTCTCCCTCTCCCTCCAGCTCTGCTCCTCCTCTCTCTCTCTCTCTCTCACTTCCTCTCTCAAGTAAGTAAATAAATAAGATCTTCAAAAAAAAAAAGAAAAGAAAAGAAAGAAAGCCTGGGTAGCAGTATTTATAGACAAACTAGATTTTAACCTTTCTCAAACTGATACAGGAAGAAATAGAAAATTCGAACAGACTGAGTATCAGCAATGAAATTTAATCAAAATAAAAAAATTCCCAATAAACAGAAGTCCAGGACCAGACGGCTTCACAAGTGAATCGTGTCAAACATTTTAAGAAGAGTTAACACCTATTCTTCTCAAATTATTCCAAAAAATAGAAGAGGAAAGAAAGCTTCCAAATTCATTCTGTGAGGCCAGCATTTATCTGACACAAAACCCAATAATGGCACTACAAACAAAGAGAACTGCAGTCCAATACCTCTGATGAAAATAAATGCAAAAATCTTCAACAAAATATTAGCAAACTGAATTCAACAATACATTAAAAAATTATTCACCACGATCAAGTAAGATCTATTCCTGGGATGAAAGGGTCATTCAATATTTGAAAATCAATCAATGTGATACATCACATCAATAAGGAAAAAGATAAAAACCCCAGGATCATTTCAATATATGCAAAAAAGCATGTGACAAAGTGAAATTGGACCACTTTCTTATACCATACACAAAAATAAACTCAAAATGGATTAACAAGTTAAATGTGAGACCTGAAACCACAAAAATCCTAGAAAAGAGCACAATCAGTAATTTCTCTGACATTGGCAATAGCAACATCTTTCTAGATATGTGTCCTGAGGCAAGGGAAACAAAAAAATAAACTATTGGGACTATATAAAAAGTAACAGCTTGTGCACAGCAAAGGAGACAACCAACAAAACTAAAAGACAACGTACTGAATGCGAGAAGATATTTGCAAATTATACATCCAATAAGGGGTTAATATCCAAAATATCGAAAGAACTTCTACAACTCAACACCAAAGAAGCAAATAATCCAATTAAAAGTGGGCAGAAGGCATGAACAGACATTTCTCCAAGGTAGATATACAAATGGCCAACAGACATAAAAAGATGCTCAACATCCACTCAGTCATGAGGGAAATGCAAATCAAAGCCACAATGAGATATCACTTCACACCTGTCAGAAGAGCTAAAATAAAAAACACAAGTGTTGGCAAGGATGTGTAAAAAAGAGGAACCCTCTTGCACTGCTGGTGGGAATGCAAACTGGTGTAGCCACTGTGGAAAACAGTATGGAGGTTCCTCAAAAAATTAAAAATAGATATACCATTGATCCTATAATTCCACTCCTGGGTATTTACCCAAGGAATAAGAAAACAATAATTTGAAAACACACATGTACTCCTATGTTTATTGGAGCATTATTTACAATAGCCAAATTGTGGAAGCAGCCCAAGTGTCCACTGATAGGTGAATTGGTAAAGAAGAAGTGATATATATATATATACACACACACACACACATATATCATATATATATGAATATTACTCAGCCATTAAAAAGAATAAAATCTTGCCTTTTGCAACAACATGGGTGGGTCTAGAGGGTATAATGCTAAGTGAAATAAGTCACTCAGAAAGACAAATACCATATGGTTTCACTCCTATGGGGAATTTAAGAAACAGAAGAAATGAACAAAAAAAAAAAGGAGAAATGAAAAAACAGACTCTTAAATATAGAGAACAGACTGGTGGTTACCAAAAGGGAGGTGGGGTAGGATGGGTGAAATAAATGAAGGGGATTAAGAGTACACTTATTATGATGAGCACTGAGTAATGCACAGAATTGTTGAATCACTATATTGTACACTTGAAACTAATATAACACTGAATGTTAATCATACTGGAATTTAAAAATTAAAAAGAAAACTTTTATGTTAAAAATTGCATGAATATTTATAGCAGCTCTACCATAATCACCAGGAATTGAAAATTGTTCAACTGTACCTCAGTGGTAAGTGAATCAAACCAACTGTAGTTGGTTTCTACAGTGGTGTATTACTCAGCCATAAAAAGTAATGAATCATTAGTACATGCAACAATACAGATAAATGTCAAAGGCAATGTGCTGAGTACAAGAGGGCAGTATCAAACAGTTACATACTGGATGATTTAATTATATGACATTTTGGAAAAGGTGAAACTATTGAGCTAAGGACAGGGTCAGTGGTTGTCAGACTGTGCCATGAGGAGATGGTGTGACTACAAACAGCAAGAAATGTTTTGGGGGCTTATGGAACTGTTCTGTGTTTGGACTGTGGAGTTAGTTACATAAACCTCTATATGTATTAAAACTCAAAACTGCTTATAATAAAAGTCAATTTCAAAGTATTTAACTAAAAATATTAGTGTCATAAAAATTCTATGGTTGGAAACATTAGAATTCAATATATCTTTCTTGTAAGTTTTATTCTTTTTCCTTTTGCATGCACTATTTTAAATTAAAAAAAAAAGAAAACACATACTGTTTTAACACATCCAAATCCTCTATCAGTGAGAGAATGAGTATATATGTTTGTGTATTAAATATATAAAATTTTATAGTTTCTCCCCATTTTTGTGTCCCTTTTCTCCACCATTTGTGCTCAAAGATATGTTGTTAAGGTCTGCTGCCTAATGTTAATGGGCTTGAGCTCTGAAATCACTTCTTAAATAGTGCAATCAATTGTAAATTTACCAAGATTTTGGAGACTATTCACTCTTGAAAAAAATATCAGGTTTTCAAAACAACTCAATCAATATTTCTTTCCTTAAGTTTAACTTGAACTCTTAAAAAATGACATTTACATTTTCCTTCAGTTTGAATTTTAAGGGTTGATTTTTACGCTATTAATCCAGGTGGCTAGTGGGTATGGATAGTTTTCCTAATAAAATGCCATTCCTACTACATTTTATATAAATGAATTGTTAATTAAAAAAGGGCTTAGGACACCAGTTCTTTGCGTGAAGACTAAGAAATCCCCAAGATTGTTGATTGTAGCTTCCTCATTTCTAAGAAGATTCTTCCTGTCTGGAAAGCAGCTTTAAAGCAGAGACGGCTAGTAAATTTGGATGTGTTTTTTTTTTTTCCCCCCTCAAACTGTTTAGAACATCTTCAAAGCATGTTTCTTTCAGTTTTCAAAATATAACAACTTTGGGGGAAATCAAGGAATCATGATGCTTTCCTCAAAGGAGAGAGATACCTTACAGTCCAGATCATATTTTTGATATCTTTGACAATTTTGATAAATATATTGTTAGCCTATTCCCTAAATAAAGTTATGTCTTCACCCTTAAGCTTTTCCTCTTAAGTGCTTTGAAGATACTCCATTTGGATTAGTTGAGCAAGTATTACCTAACTCAGACTGTAGTAATAAAGTATTTTCAGCCCATGAATAACTCCTGTTGGACTTCCTCAATTTGTTCACTTTGGTTTCATCATTATACTTAAAAACACTCAGATTTAAAAAAAAAAGATTTATTTATTTATTTTAGAGAGAGAGCACGGAGGGGAGGGGCAGAGGGAGAGAGAGTCTTAAGATACCATGCTGAGCATGGAGCCCGACATGGGGCTCGGGTTCACGACCCTGAGATCAGGACCTGAGCCGAAACCATTAATGGACGCTTAACCGACTATGCTACCCAGGCACCGCGGAACTCACATTTTAATGAAAGGCTAATTTATCCTGACCTAAGGTTACACTTTGTCTTCAAAGTCTTGCATTGTGAACTTATACATTTAGTTGTGTTAGATATATAGGCATTGTCTAATATATCTTTAAATATATATTTAGAGCCCAAGTTTTTAAAAACTTCTTTGACAATAGCAGTATGTTATTGGTCATTTATTTTATACAAACTTCATGCTATTTCTCATGGTTTGTTAAAAAAAATTAGCCTTCTCACATAATTTATGAAATTGGCTTTGTTTTATAAATGAACCACTTCGCCCTGGCCATACAAACAGAAAAGTTATCCAAGGCATGTAGAAGCTTGAACCCTGACAGAATTAGGTCCAAATCTTTGGGCAGATTACTTAACTTAGAACCTGTTTCCTCATCTCTGAAGTGGGGACAATAAGATTTATCTTGTAGGAATGCGATAGGTTTAGGGATAGTAAAAGAAGAGGACTTGGCTCATTGGCTGGCAATGGTTGGCCCATAATTAATGGCACTATTTGAAACATCAATTACTTTACACTTAAGAGATTTTCTTCCTTAAATAGCAAAAACAGAAAAATTTGCCATATTGAAAAAAATGCACCCTTAAAAATCTCAATTCTTCTACTCAGATACTTCTATTATTAAAGTTCAAATGATTAAGATCAGATTTTAAGTTAAAAACTGTATAACTATAGAGATTTCAGGAAAATATTTTTTGATTTTTTTTTAATACACTGGGTTTCTTTTTACCATAAACAATACCCCTATTAAATGTGCTTTTCCTTATGGTATAATCATAATTTATAAATTCATTTATATTATAAATGTATAATATGCATACATATATTAACTTATGTTTTAATTTTGACTTTTCTAGGACTCTAAAAAGTCTCTGTCCTGTCTTATCATTAGAGAAAACTAACCCAGTGCTTCTATTTTAAATTTCAAATGCATTTTTTTCAATGTATGCATATTAAGGTAAGTCAATAACACAGTGTTTTATTCTTTTCAAAGGCATGTTTTCTCCAAATTAAATGAAAATTTTGATTTTGTGTGATTATTATTTGAGAAATCATTATTTAAAAACGTATAAATCTTTTAGCATTTTCTCAAACAGCAAAAGTCAAGGGAAGAAAAGGCCCACTTCTGAGTCAATGAATTTGTTATCATTTCTTTCTTGGTGAAAAAATTTGCATTAGAGTATGCATTTTTCATACTCTACCACAAGGTGGAGTATTGCTTTAAATATGGGACTTTTTACACCATGCATTTCTAACTATATTAATTCTATTACATAGATAAAGGTGAACTAGGGCTTTAGTGAATGCTGAAATTTTGGGTACTAAAATTTTGAACACGATAAAAATCATTTGAGGGAGCCTGCGTGGCTCAGTCATTAAGCATTTGCCTTCGGCTCAGGTCATGGTCCCAGGGTCCTGGGATTGAGCCCCGCATTGGGCTCCCTGCTCCGCGGGAAGCCTGCTTCTCCCTCCCCCGCCACCCCCTGCTTATGTTCCTTCTCTCTCTGGGTCTCTCTCTGTCAAATAAATAAATAAAATCTTTTTTTAAAAAAAGAATCATTTGAATTACTACTCAGGTATAATTAAGAACAAATATTAAACAAATATTTCATCAGTGGCCCCCAAAGGAAGAAAGCAAAGCAATCCCTTCCAATCCTGTGGAGATCTTGTGACATAGTGTCTTGAAATGGTATTTAATTTTCGTGCAACTGTATATGTTTTTTCTTCAAAAGCAGAAGTCATGGCATAGTCTACTATTTTGATTACTTATTTGTATTTTGTATATGTGTTAATTTTTTTATTTCATTTTATGTATACATGTATACTTGTGATAATATATAGTTTGTATTGAAAAATATTTATTGAATTATATTCCATTATTCTGGAAATATGGTTGTGCTACTGAATTGCTTCAGGATTATCATGCAAAAGACTTGTTCACTGACATTAAATAATTCCTAGGTAAGACACAATAGTCTCCTTTCAATTACTCAATGCTTTTTTAACTCAGAGCAAGCACAAATGCTATCCCTGGAAGCTTAGGCTACTTGGGCCTTATGGATTTTTATAGATCTGGCAGTCATGAAATTACATCTTCATGACATCTCCCTGCCTAATCCCTCTTGTTTGTTACTCAATAGATTCATGACAGGAGCTATGATTGGGCTGCACCACAGATCAAATGACAATGATGCATGAAAGTAAAGAAAGCATGTTGTTTAAGTAGTATCCAGTGGTTCACATCTCAGACCTCTAGAAGGCAACTGAGGTGCTGCTCTTGACTTGCACCAAAATGCTTCAGAATCCCCATCCAGACTTATCTATCTTTTCAAAATATTTCAACTTTTGAGCATTGGATAAAGCAAATAAAAAAGGAAAAAAGGATACTTTTTGTAGCCCCCCCATGCCATCCTCAGTATGTATATAGAGCCAAGATGAAGACATAATGGAAGACAAATTCAAATTTGGAAAGAGAAAGATGACATTTAAAGTGATTCAGAAGTGAAGAGTTGTTCAGTATTTCTTTTTATAATTGTTGAGGGGTAACAAACCAAACATTTATAGTTTAATCTAACAATTTATTTTTTTATTGAGGTGTAATTCATATAACATACAATTACCCATTTTAAAGTGTACAATTCAGTGTCATTTAGTGCATTCAGAATGTTGTGCAACTACCATCTTTCCCAGTTTTGAAACTTTTTTATCACCTCAGAACACACTGTACCCATTAAGTAGTCTTCCCCATTCTCTGCTCCTTCTGTCCCTGGACAATCACTAATGTGCTTTCTGTCTCTATGGATTTGCCTATTATGGATATTTCATATAAAAGGCATCATAGAATATGTGACCTTTTGTGTCTGGTTTCTTTTACTTAGCATAATGTTTTCAAGGCTCACGCACATGGCAGCATGTATCAGAACATCATTCTTTTTTATGGCTGAATAATATTTTGTTGTATGTACATACCATATTTTATTTAATCATCCATTGATGGGCACTTGAGTTGTTTCCATCTTTTGGCTACTGTGAAAAATGCTGCAATGAACACTGGCATACAAGAATCTGTCTGAGTTCCTGTTTTCAATTCTTTTAGATTTATATCTAGGAGTGGAATTGCTAAGTCATACAGTAATGCTATGCTTAGCTTTTTGAGGAACTGCTGAACTGTTCTGTGCAGCAGACACACCATTTTACATTTCCACCAGCAACGTAGGAGGGTTCCATTCTCTTCACATGCTTGTCAATACTTGTTATCTTCCTCTTTAAAAAAATTATAGCCATCTTAGTAGTTGTGAAGTGGTGTCTCATTGTGGCTTTGATTTGCATTTACCTAATAACAATGATGTGGCATATTTTTCATGTGCTATTGGCCGTTTGCATATCTTCCTTGGGGAAATGTCTATTCAAGCCCTTTGTTCATTTACTAAACTTTCTGTTGTAGAGGTTTAGGGGTTCTTTATATATTCTGGATATTAAACCCTTATCAGATAAAGTATTTGCAAATATTTTCTCCCATTCTGTAGATTTCCTTTCACTTTCCTGATAATATCATTTGATGCACAAAAGTTTTTAATGTTTATGATGTCCAGTTTGTCTACTTTTTTTCTTTTGTTGCTTATGCTTTTGGTGTCAAATCTGAGAATCCTATTGCCAATCATGAGGTCATCAAGAATTACCCCTATGCTTTTTGTTCTAATGGTTTTATAGTTCTAGCTCTTACATTTAGTTGTTGATCCGTTTGGAGTTATTTTTTTACATATGAAGTGAGGTAGGAATCCAACTTAATTCTTTTGTATATGGCTACTAAGTTGTCTCAGCATGGTATGTTACATAAGTTTTAAAATCAGGAATGTCAGTCTTTCAACTTTGTTTTTCTCTTTCAATGTTGTTTGGTCTACTTGGGGCCTCTTAAAATTTCATATGAATTTTTGGATCAGGTTTCCCATTTCTGCAAAAAAGACAAGTGGAATTTTGATAGGAATTGCATTGAATTTGTAGACCACTTTGGGGAGTATTGCCATCTTAAAAATATTAAGTCTTCCAATCCATGAACACAGAATATTTTTCATTTATTTAGGTCTTTTGAATTTTTTTCAGCAATGTTTTAGTTTTCAATATGCAAGTCTTTTAACTCCTTGGTTAAATTTATTCCTAGGTATTTTATTCTTTTTGATGCTATTGTAAATAGAATCATTTTCTTTATTCCATTTCAGGTTGTTTATTGCTGGTGTAAGGAACCCAACAGTTTTATGCATGTTGATTCTGTAACCTGTAATTTTGCTGATTTTGTCTATTAGCTCAAGTAGGGTTTTTGGTGTTTAGATTTTTGTTTAGATTTTAGGTGTTTTTGATTCTTTAGAATTTTCTATATATTAAATCTTGGCATCTGCAAATAAAGATAGTTTTATTTCTTCCTTTCCATTTGGATACTTTCTATTCTTTTTTCTTGCCTAATTACTCTTGCTAGGACTTCTAATACAATGTTCAATAGCATTGGTGAAAGTAGGCATCCTTGTCTTATTCCTGATATTAGGGGGAAAGGTTTTGGTTACTTACCATTGAGTATAATGTTATCTGTGGGTTTTTTGTGAATGCCATTTATTATATTGAGGAATTTTCTTTCTATTCCTAGTTTGCTGAGTGTTTTTATTATGAAAAGTTGTTGGATTTTGTCAACAGTTTTTTTGTTTGTTTATTGAGATGATCATTTTTGTTGTTCCTTTGTTCTATTAATGTGGTGTATTTTATTGATTGATTTTCTTGTGTTGAACCACTGTTGCATTCCTGTGGTAAATCCCAGCTAACTATGGTGTATAAACATTTTTCCCCCTATTTATTTATATTATCTTATGTTAATCACCACACATTACATCATTAGTTTTTGATGTAGTGTTCCATGATTCATTGTTTGCATATAATACCCAGTGCTCCATTCAATACGTGCCCTCCTTAATACCCATCACCAGCCTAACCCATTCCCCCACCCCTCCCCTCTAGAACCCTCAGTTTGTTTCTCAGAGTCCATAGTCTCTCATGGTTTGTCTCCCCCTCCAATTTCCCCCCCTTCATTTTTCCCTTCCTACTATCTTCTTTTTCCTAACATATAATGTATTATTTGTTTCAGAGGTACAGGTCTGTGATTCAACAGTCTGAACACAATTCGGTACGTGCTATGGTGAGCGGTGTATAAACATTTTAATGTGCTGTTGGATTTGGTTTGCTGGTACTTTGTTGAGGACTTTTGCATTTGTTTTAATAAGGGATATTGTTCTCTTGTTTCCCCCCCCCCCCTTTTTTTAGTGTATTTATCTGGCTTTGGTGTCAGGATAATGCTAGACTCATAAAACATGTTAAGAAGTGTTCCTTACTCTTCTATCTTTTGGGAAGAATTTGATTAGAATTGGTATTAACTTTTCTCCAAATGTTTGGTAGAATTCATCAGTGAAGTCATCAGATTATGGACTTTTCTTTGTTGTAAGGTTTTTGATTACTTCCTGATTTAATCTCTTTGTTATAAGTCTGTTGAGATTTTCTATTTCTTTCTGACTCAGTTTTGGTGATATATATATTATACTTATTTTCTATATGTCTTTTATCTTTTTTCTCCTCATCTCCTCTGATACTGCATTCTTTGTGTTTGATAGATTCTTTGTGTTTGATAACTTTTTCCTAATAAACCATTTGACTCCCTCTTCATTTCCATATATATACATATATATGTAGTAAGTGTATATTTAAATTAGGTTCACTGAGATATAATTTATATAAAATAAGATTCACCCCTTTTAGCATACAATTCTATGAGTTTTGTCAAATGTATACTACCGCCACAATCAAGATATAAAATAGTTCCCTCCCTACCAAATATTAACTTGTGCCCTTTGTAGTAAACTCTCTCCATAATGCCAGTCCTTCACACTACTGATCTATTCTGTCTTTATAGACTATCCTTATAAAATCATACAGCATGTAGACTTTTTTGTGGTAAGATGCTTAACATAAAATATGCCCTTTTAGCAAACGTTTAAATATATGATACAGTATCATTAACTACATGCAATATGTGGTACAGTAGATCTTTAGGACTTATTCATCTTATATAACTAACATTTTGTACGTTTTGACTACTATCTCTCTGTTTCCCCCTCCCCACAGACCCTGACATCCATATTCTACTCTGTGTCTATGAGTCTATTTTGTCTCATGTATTATTTATCCTTCTGTGTCTGGCTTATGTCACTTAGCATAGCATCCTCCAGGTTCATCCATGTTGTCACAAAAGTCAGAATTTCCTTGTTTTTAAAGGATGAATAATATTCCATTGTAAGCATATACCAGATTTTCTTTATTCATTCTTTTGTTCATGGGCATTTAGGTTGTTTCCATGTCTTGGCTATTGTGAATAATGCTGAAATGAACATGGAAATGCAGATAATCTCTTCAAGATCCTGATTTCATTTCTTTTGGATATATACCCACAAGTGAGATTGCTGACATGGAGATATGGTAGTTCTATTTTAAATTCCTTGAGGAACCTCCATATTGTTTTCCATAGTGGCTGTATCAATTTACATTCCCACCAATAGTGCACAAGGGTTCCCTTCTCTCCATATCCTCACCAATACTTGTTACCTCTTGTTTTTTGGTAATAGCCATTCTGACAGGTGTAAGGTAATATCTCAACATGGTTTTAATTTGAATTTCCATAATGATTAATGATGCTGAGTACCTTTCATATATCTGTTGACCACCTGTATGTCTTCTTTGGAAAAATGTCTATTCAGGTTCTTCTCCCATTTTTCAATTCGGTTATTTGTGTTTTGTGTTTTTCTTCTTGCTCTTGAGTTGAATAAGTTCCTTTTATAGTTTGCATATTAACCCCTTATCAGATATATGGTTTGAAATTATTTTATTCCATTTCATAGGTTGCCTTTTCATTTTGTTGATGATTTCCTTTGCTGTAGAGAGCTTTTAGTTTGTTGTTGTTCCATTTGTCTATTCTTGCTTTTGTCTCTTGTGCTTTTAGTATCACATCCAATAATTATTGCAAAGACCAATGTCAAAAACTTTTCTTCTGTTTTCTTTTAGCAATTTTGTGGTTCCAGGTCTTACATTAAAGTCCTTAATAAGCTCTGAGCTATTTTTTGTGTATGGTGTCAGATAAGGGTCCAGTTTCATTCTTTTGCATATGGATATCCAGTTTCCCCAATAATTGATCAGTCATAAAGAAAGCTAATAAGTAATAGCAAATGCGAATAACACTGTAGACATGATGGAGCTATCAGACACATATAGTACCATCCTACCTTAGCAGAATACACGTTCTTCTTACATGCATACAGAACATTCCCCAGGACAGATCATACATTGGACAAGTCTTAAAAAATATAAAAACAAGTCTTAAAAAATAGAAGAAGATTGAAATCACATCAAGATTTTTCTGATCACAATGACATGAAACCTGAAATCAATAAAAGAAGGAAAACTGAAAAATTCAACAAATATATGGAAATCAAATAACACATTCCTGAACAACCAATGGGTCAAAGAGGAAATCAAATGGGAAGTCAGAAAGTATTTTGAGACAAACAAAATTGAAAACACAGCATGCCAAATCTTATGGGATGCAGCAAAAGCAATTATAAAAGGGAAGTTTACAGTGATAAATGATTATATTAAGAAAAAAGAAAAATCTCAAATACACAGCCTAACTTTGTACCTCAAGGAATTAGAAAAAGAACAAACTAAACCGAGATAGCAGAAGGAAGGACATAATAAAGAGCTGAAATAAATGTAGTAGGGACTAGAAAGACAATAGAAAAAAAATTAACAAAACTAGTGTTTTTTTTTGAAAAGATAAACAAAATTGACATATCTTTAGCTATACTCACCAAAAAAAAAAAAAAAAAGGATAGAAATAAACAAGATGATAGATGAAGAGAAGACATTACAACTGACACCAATATGAAGGATCATAAGAGGCTGTTAGGACCAACTATACTCCCCAAAATTGGACAACCTGGAAGAAAGGAATAAAATCCAAGAAACATATGACCTACCAAGACGAAATGAAGAAACAGAAAATCCCTACATACAAATTATTGCTAAGGAGATTTAATTAGTAATTTAAAGCACCTCAACATACAAAGTACAGAACCCAATGGCTTCACTAGTAAGTGCTACCAAACGCTTAAAGAAGAATTAATAACAATGCTTCTCAAACTCTTCAAAAAAAACTGAAGAGGAGGAAACACTTCCAAACTCACTTTGTGAGACTAGCATTACCCTGATACCAAAACCAGACAAGGACATTTCAAGAAAACAAAATTACAGGTGAATATACTTGATAAACATAGATGCAATAATCCTCAAAATTTTAGCAAATTAAATTCAATAGCAAATTAAAAGGATCATACACCATGATCAAGACGAATTTATTCTTCGGCTTAAAAAAATGATTCAACATATGCAAATCAGTAAATGTGATATACCACCTTAACAAAAGGAAGGATAAAAACCACATGATCACCTAAATGGGTACATAAAAAGCATTTTAACAAAATTCAACATCCTTTCATGATTAAAAACTCTTAACAAACTGGGTTAGAGGAAACATACCTCAACATAAAAAGAACATATATGACAAGCTCAAAGCTAAAATCATACTCAATGATTAAATGCTGAAATCTTTTTCTATAAGATCAGGAACAAGAGTGCTTATTCATATATATATATATATATGGAAGAAAAGTCATGCAAATCAGAAAGGAAGAAGTAAAATGAACTTTGTTTGCAGATGACATGATATTGTGTATAGGAAAACCTAAAGATTCTCATCAGTAAAATGTTAACACTAATAAACAAATTCATTTATATTGCAGGACACAAAATCAATATACAAAACTCAGGTGCATTTCTTTATACTACCAATGAACTATTTGAAAAAGCAATTTTATTTATAATAGCACCAAAAAACATAAAATACTTCAGAATAAATTTAACCAACAGGTAAAAGATCAGTACACTGAAATTATAAGACACTGATGAAAGAGTATGAAGAAGACAACAATAAATGCAAAGATATCCCAAGTTTGTGCCCCATTCAAGGCACAGATGAGTCTTTGAAAGATCAAGGCAGTTATTCTATGTTCAGCTCATAGGCTGTTTCTGTTTATGCTAATCATTAGGTCCTGTGTCCACTGATATGTATTTCTATGTATGTAAGCTTCAATTACAATTAAAAATGGTGATGAATTTCTGGAGTGAATTTTAATTTGTAATCAAACATCTTGTCTTCTCACCTAGAGTATAAATGTCCTAAGGTACTAATTTTCATCTCATACGCCCCACTCCCTCTTCCTTTGAAAACTATAACAAGGACCCAATATTTGATAGTTTCATTGATTTTCTTCTGGACAGTTTCCATTAAATTTACCTATAAAAAGTGGTAGGATTTATGTCAATGTTCCAACTGCAGGTGGCACTGACTGACTTAATTTGTCAGCTCTGTTCTTAGTTATTCTTTCTTAACCTGGAAGTGAACAGAATACTACACATCATGAATCATGTTGAAGGAAAAGCCTGAAGAATGGTTCCTTTGAGGGAGCAGTTTCATGTGGGAAACCATTTTCTCTTTTTATCTATTGTGCTTCTAGGAGTCCAGCCAGGACCGCATCTGTTTAGTTTATTTGAAATATCTTAGTGTCTAGCATGGTGACGTGAGCATGTAGACATTTGATAAATGCTATATCATGATAGTAGCGGCTATCATTTTTAGAATGACTATGAAAGCCATTCACAAATGATTTGATGCTGTGATGTCATGGTACAACATGTTTTGTCTCCAGATTTCTTTTAATAGAAGCCCTGAATGAACTACATTTGTTTAAATATTCAATGAATCATAGGCTACCTAGTCCATATACCTTATTTTATACAGGAAGAATTTGAAGAACAGGAAGGTTTGACTTGTTCAATATAAAGAATATACTTGGCTCCAGATCTAGGAGAAAAAAATAGGTCTTCTGATCCTAAGCACAATGATATTTCTATTATACTAAAAGAGGTTGCTTTTGCTATTGTAAAATGGTAATTTATTGCTCTTATTAAAAACCGTGTTTTAGAATTCACAACAGAATACAAAGAATACTGAAAATGACTTGAATGTATTCTTTCCCAACTTGAAGATTTTGATACAGTGGGTGGGCTGATCCCATTTTATCAGGCATTTATTGAATAGTAATAAAATCTAGAGCTAAGAGAATACAACCTAATTAAGTCTAGTTGTGAGGCAATTTCTACTTCAGCTGACAAAGGAAACTGACAAATTCAAGTGAACAGAACTTCAGGGTGTATGTTAATATTGGCTTTGGGGAATTAAAAAAATTTTTACAGACTTACGTCTCTGTTGAGATGACCAATGTTGAAAGCAAATCTTCTTTATAGTGCCCCAGGTATCGATTTCTGCTGAAGTTCAGGGAAAAGACCGAGAATTCCATAATACACAATATTGTATATATTCTGACATTAGTGATTTTCATCGGCCGAGGCAAATCGATGTAGTGTAAGAGGAAAATCCTATATATCCCAAAGTAGGCTTGATGCAAAATGCAGCTACCACAACAAACCTCAAAAGACGTTTGTTCATTTGGTTAATTTTGTGGCCAAATGTTCTATTTCATAATTCTGGAAGTCAACCAACTCCCTGTTCCCTCACTACATTTCAGTGCTGAATAAATACAGTGCTGGACTTGGCCCACTGAAAACGACCTGCTATCACTCATGCAGGCAAAGCCACAGATTCTGAATTGATTTGGTCCTCCTTCTGGATTGTGGTAGGGAAAATAAACGCACACAGTGACTTATGTCTGTTTCTTCAGGTGACTTTCACCTTGGCTGACTGATTTGTGCCGGGGGGACCACAGAGAGACCGTCCTCTGCTTCCCAGCAACCAAAGGTCAAGATACTGCCATGCTTTTCTCTCTCATTTTCCTTCCTTCTGGGATTGATCTTGTTCTTTCAGGCCTTATATTATTGTCACACCTCCCTTTTTTTAACCCTTTTAACTTTGTGATTAATTGCACATTTCTTTTAAGTATAATATAAAACTATTTATTATTTTACAAAAGAATTTTACAAAAATTCTTATGTAGAGTCTTCTCTGCCTCTGGTCCCAGCCAGGCTGAGCCATTTGCTGTTCTCCAAAGGGGTGAGGCACCTTCATCTTTTTTTGCTTTTGTGTACACTGCTTTACTTGCCTAAAACGTCCATTCTTTCCTTCTGTGCCTGGCTGATATCTATACCCTCTAAGACTTTAGCTTTATCATTACCTCAAGAAAACTTTTCTTGTCCCATTTGGCCTGGATTAAATGCTTCTCATTGTATTTCCTACATTATATCCTGGCTCATCATTCTACTCCTCACAGTATATTCTTAGTGCCATTTTGTTGCCCTCGTGCACCCTACTGCTACCTCATAGGCCAACTTAGAGCAATCACCGGCTTCTTTTTTTTTCTATTGCCTATGCCCAGCATAGGGCCTGACACATAGTAGCTACAAAACACATGATGTTTGAATAAATGGATAGGCATTTGGAAGAAGAATCAGCTTGCTGGATTGCTAATTTCAAACATACATTTTATAGAAAATATTTATGTGATATAGATGGAAGAAAATTAGATCTTAGAATCAGAGGATATGAGGTATGACCTAGACAAGAATCTCAGCTAACCCTCATTTCAAATACAAATTGTACTAACTGATTTCTCATGATAAAAACAATTCTTAGAGACAGATTACTTTTTTTTCTACTATAAGAGTGAAGTGGCTTTACTCTGGAAAACAGTAGGGATCCAAAGGGGTACGTGCACCCCAATGTTTATAGCAGCAATGTCCACAATAGCCAAACTGTGGAAAAAGCCAAGATGTCCATCGACAGATGAATGGATAAAGAAGAGGTGGTATATATACACAATGGAATATTATGCAGCCATCAAAAGGAATGAGATCTTGCCATTTGCAACGACGTGGATGCAACTGGAGGTTGTTATGCTGAGTGAAATAAGTCAATCAGAGAAAGACATGTATCATATGACCTCACTGATATGAGGAATTCTTAATCTCAGGAAACAAACTGAGGGTTGCTGGAGTGGTGGGGGGTGGGAGGGATGGGGTGGCTGGGTGATAGACATTGGGGAGGGTATGTGCTATGGTGAGCACTGTGAATTGTGTAAGACTGTTGAATCACAGATCTGTACTTCTGAAACAAATAATGCAATATATGTTAAGAAAAAAGAAAAAGAAGAAGATAGCAGGAGGGGAAGAATGAAGGGGAGTAGGTCGGAGGGGGAGACGAACCATGAGAGACGATGGACTCTGAAAAACAAACTGAGGGTTCTAGAGGGGAGGGGGTGGGGGATGGGTTAGCCTGGTGATGGGTATTAAAGAGGGCACGTTCTGCGTGGAGCACTCGGTGTTATGCACAAACAATGAATCATGGAACACTACATCAAGAACTAATGATGTAATGTATGGTGATTAACAGAACAATAAAAAATAAAAAAAAGAGTGAAGTGGCTTTGCAGCTTCTAGTCAAACAACTATATATGGAGATTTTAATACACATTTGTCACAGTGTACAATGCTCATAGCACTTTAAAAAATAATTCAGAGCTGAGCTGACATATAAATGTTCAAATAAATGAGTATTTTAACCTTAACAAAACTTACTTGGCAAAGACCATGCGTTCATATGCCAATATGTATAGGAAAAGGAAATACCAACTCAGGATGGTTGTGGGAGGAGTACTGTAGGAAAGGAATTTTACAACTTAAGGAATGAGGACCAGTGAAGACTAATAAAATTTTAAAACTGAATGGGTCCTAGAGTGACCTATCTTTTGATTTAGAACAAATTCAGTTGATGTTTGATGAGTTGTAGCCAAGTCAAAGAATATACCGAATCCTTTCTGTTATAGATGATTCTGAACCTGGTACTCTTTCCACCACAACATCTGAGCTCTTTTATGATGGCTGAGGCTACATCCAGGAGTGACAAGGCACATGTAAAGCCAAGGGCAGAAAGAAAAAAAAAAGTGAAGTTGAGGCCCTTGAAATTCCAGCTAAATATTCTAGACAAAATCCAGACATATATTTCAAATGCTACATGAAGCAAATATCTGCTTTTATTCTTCCTGCCCAGTATCACTTTCTTGGATAAGAAAACTCTACTTTTCCTCAATGAACTGTCTCTTCCAGACTCTCAGTCCTTGTAGCTTAAATGGAGCCTCTCTGTCTAGGAGCAACCTTGTTGCTAATCTGTGTATTTCTAATCTATTTATTTTAGATATTTGTAGAGTAAACATTTCAAAGTGGATAAAAGAATATTTTCTTATCTAACCTTTGAAAACTTTGCAATGACTCGATGAAGATCATCTTCCATTCTATAGTAGCATATTTATGCCATATTTTAGTTAAATATTTATTGAAGACTGTTTTCCACCTGTGACATTGTGAACCTTGGCTTTTAACTGCTATAATCTTTTCTAATATATTTAAACTTCATTCCCAACCATTCTAAATGCATGGTTTCCATCACGAGGCTTCTACTAAACTCTGTTCCACACAGCTTCTTAGGGTCCACACTCCATATTATCAATTATAACAGCATGATTTTTCTCTTTGTCAAGTGTATTTTTGAACATTGTCTCTCTATTTTATGAAAGAATGCTGGCTCTGCAGATAGACACCTTTGGGCTTGAATGCTGGCTCTATCATATGTTAGCTACATGATCTTGGGAAAGCTATTTAACATCTTTTAGCATAATTTTCTGTATTTGCAAAATATATAATTATTTATATCTACCTCATGTGACTATTATAGGTAGAGAGTAACACAGATATTATATGTAATATATTTATCAGAGTTCATGGCACTTAGCAGTCTAAACCTTAGATATTATTGTTATCATTATTCTTATTCTGGAGCATTCACTTCAGGTATTCTTTTCCACTTTTGTTAGGTTGTTAAATTTTTATAGTAAAATTTTTTTACTATACCATATCTTGAGAGTTGAAACTAAGTCAGGTTTTACTCTAAGACACAAACTCACAATTGCTATTGGATCCTTTCCTGGTTATTTGATAATAAAATAATATTTATATCTAATAACTCTAAGGATGTTAGAGAACAGATAGGTAGATGCCAGTGTGTCTATCTCTACTCTCTATCACTAGACTCCAGCATCTGTCTTAAGTAAGGACCAAGAACTTATACATCTTACTATCTACAGCTCCTGTAGCATATGACCTGCTACTTGGAAATAAGAAAGGGAGGGAGAAAGATAGGGAAGAGACACCAGAGAATTACCTCAAAATATTTCCAAATTTTTTCAGTCTGAATTCTAGAAAACATTTTAAAGTGGTGCATGGAAATTATATATATTTACATCATACACGTAAGTATATATATATATATTTTCTCATAAAATCAAAATGTCAAAAAACTGTCCAAATTCCTCATTAAATTATAACATCTACAATATTTCTTTGAGTGAATGTGCCAATTGATCTTTTTTAAAAAGTGTGTCAAGACAGAGATACTACTTTGTTATACACTTTGTGTAAGTACATTTCATTTGTTCAACATAAAGTTACTGATCACCTACTGTGGGATGAGTAATACTCTAGATGTTGGAAATGGGCAGACAAATAAAATATGATCTCTGCTTTACTAGAGATTACAGATTAGTAAAGTAGAATGGCCAGTAGGTAGAAAAATTGTGATATAACATGGCAAGCGCGTGATTCAATGGAGTTACTAGGTTAGCGTGGATATGGAGAATGACATAACTAACACAATGGAAAACTGAATGGCTGTCCTAACACTAGCTTTTAGTCTGGTTATTTTTGCCAGAACAAAATGCATTTATTTATAAACTTAAAAAAATTAACCTTAATTTTGCTTTCTCACAGCTTAGTCTTTGAAGACCCATCGGTAATACTCTTCCTGCTTTCCTTGTTCAAGCGACCATACTTTCTTTTCTAACTCAACTCTTTTGCCTCTATCATTTCTCTCCTTCCAAAAGTGGATGTTAAGGGCATAGCCAAAGGTGAAGGCAGGAGTGGGGGCACGATAAAATTGGTGGGGTACAAGCAGATAGGTCTTTTGGTGCAATGACAGAAACTCAATTCACAGTTGCTCAGGCGGGAAAGGTGATGTATCATCCCTCACAACCAAACTGTAATGTTGAGGAGGAATAGGCAGCCTCCACTAGGCAGCGAGGGGATTCGAATACTGACAGGATCCTCTCACCATTTCACATACCTACTATTTTCACACACACTTCCTTCTTCCAGACAAATTTCATACTGTGGAAACAAGGGCTCCTGGTAGCTTCCAGGCTATAATGAGGCCCTTCTGTTAGCTTCCACTTGAAAAACTCTTCAGAAAATTTTGATTAGATAGATGTGATGTGAACAACAAACAAGGTACAATGTCACCACAAGACTGGGGCTCTTGTTCAAATACCCAGTGGTGGAAAAGGAAGAAAGAACACATTTGAGAAGGGGAATGAATGGAAGGTCAAACAGAAGCAGTCACACATACATGCTGACTTTCAAGAAATGTTACTGAGTTCTTACTATGGGCCAAGCATGAGATTTTGTGCCATAGTCTAATGGGCAAGAGTAATATTATTCAAATAATCTATAAATAAGCTTTCTCAATGGAGGACAGGGGCAACCGTCCTGTTTCAGGTGAGTTCCCCTTTCCAGCATCTCCCTGAACCTGACTACAGCCAGCTTCATCAGGCTGGGGTCAGTCAGGAAAACAGACCCAATAGTATAACTCTTCCAAGAATAAAATGTTTCACTTAGAAATTAGGTTTTATATGGATGTTGGAAGACCTGGAAAGGGAAGATCAGAGAGTTGCCCTGGAAAATCAAGGGCACTGAAGCTGGAGTCAGGGAAGTTGGCCTGGAGAGTCAGGAAAGACCTCTGTCATCTGAAGCTATGATATGGGTAGTTCTCATGTGCTCACTAAAAAGCTGCTGTGATTCTCATGCCTGCCTACAAATCTCGCTGTCACCACATCCAGACAATAATATATTTAACTTCTATTCTGTTGTCCAAACCTCATGCAACTTCCTCTCAAAGGGAAAAGGGAAATCTTACCCAGAATGAAATAAGGAAGGGGAGTCTGGGGAATGCAATTTCCCAGACCTTGGAAAGGTGTGGTTATGATGCTGAGTTGGCAGCAGACAATTCATCCCAGCATCCTTACCCTGACGCAGATGTTATCATGTTGGTGAACACTTACTGGTGACTAGCTCCTGCCAGTCACTGTCCTCAGCATTTCATGTTTTCTCACTGAAGCCTTACAACAACCCTAGTGGGGTGGTTTGGGATAGAAAGAGCAGCAGGGAGAGAGAGTTTTAGCTTCCACATTTTATAGATAAGAAAACTAAAGCTAAGAGATGGAACTGACCCATAGTTCCACAGCTGAAGTAACAGTGGGTCTGTAGTTTGAATTCAAATCTCTGGCAAGGGAAACTGATTTCTGAACTGCACACAACACTGTCTCTCTAATCTATTCCTTACTTGATAAAATTGTTGCTTATGGCTCAGGGAGCCAAAGGCAGTTTGTTCTTCCACGCAGTTTCACTGAAGATGGCACTTCGAATTTCAGTGACTCTTGTAAAAGAGCCATTTGGGGAGATATGTCTAGATGTATAAGGTTTAAAGTCCTAAAAGATAGATGGACTCCCAAAGGAAATTTCAGCAACCGTGAGGAAAGCTAAATAGAATGTATACACCATGGATGGATTGGATTCTTTGTCCAAAATTATTTAAGGCAAAAAAAAAGTATTTGGAAATTTTATCAATAGTATTAATCTTTTAAAAACTGGGAAAGAGTAATTCTGCTGGGCAATTTAAAAAAATTTATACCCTTGTGAGTTGTAAAATAATGTGAAAGTATGTTGAAATGAAGAAAGGTGCTATTGCAATGAAAATGAAAGGTTGTTATAATGGAATATGAGACAAAGAGAGCTTGTCAGAAAAAAAAAAATGTACCAGTGGATATCAGAACAATTTTAGAAAGGAACAGAGTAAAAGAGAAGGAGCAAGAGAGTAACAGAATAAGCAAGTGTGTGAGGGAGACTGTGTATGGAAGATTCAAGTAACACATCCTGTCCTCAAAAGGAAGTAATCTGTAAAGCAACAGTGTTCAAAGGGCTTAATGAAGAAGGCTTCAGTCCCATTCTAGTCCTTCTGTATGCTCTCATACTCCTCAAACAGATTCTGCTTGCTAACTTGGCTTCTAAATGGTTTGATATTAGCAGTGTGGTATCTTGTATAGTAGCAATGATCTTTTTGATTATTGGAAAGAAGTGTTCCAAGATAAATACATATCTGAAAATTGCCTTATAAATGTATTTCTGGTGCATATATAATCAGACTCATAACTTTCTCAAGATCTCAATGTAGAATTGATATCCTGAAATCCTGGACACAAAAAGCTGAAAGCCAAATACTCGGCCACTATGAAGACTCCATTAATATTCAGAAACCTCATGGATGTCATCATAATATGGCCTGCAGCCTTAGCTTCCTGTATCCACAAGAGAAAAATGCAGGGTGTATTTTGGTCCAGATGCAGATGAGAAAATTATGTCAAATACATACCACTGATACTTAGTGTCCTGTAATTCTGATTTCTTAGCTTATAGGAGGAAGGTGTTACAGGAATATCTCCATTTGGTATCTGTGATGATTTAAAAACCTGTTAAAAGAGAGTCAGCAAAACTATCCTCTACCTAGACGATGGACTCTGAAAAACAAACTGAGGATTCTAGAGGGGAGGGGGGTGGGGGATGGGTTAGCCTGGTGATGGGTATTAAAGAGGGCACGTTCTGCGTGGAGCACTGGGTGTTATGCACAAACAATGAATCATGGAACACTACATCAAAAACTAATGATGTAATGTATGGTGATTAACATAACAATAAAAAATTAAAAAAAAAACTATCCTCTACCTGAAGGATAACAGTTTTAACTAGTATTAGGTCCCCCATTTTAGGGGGATGGAATCAAGAAATGAAATTATTATTATTTTTCTATATTCATGAGGCACAAGCAACAAATGACCTACGATAATATGGTATTCTTTAATCCTTTTGGTCAAATTGACTGGTATTTGCATATCCTAACAATAAGCATCACCAAATGTGAGGTAATGAAACATAGTAATTTGCTAATTTCCAATTCTTTCACTCCAAATTTTGAGAAGAAAACAGAATGTCACTGTGAGAAACAAATGGGCTACTTTTAGTAGTTTATAGCCACTCAACTGAACTACAAAGAGTTCTCAAAGGAAATTATGTCTGCCTATTCCTAGATAATTTCTCCAAAGTCTTTAAGGTTCGTTTTATTTAACTGGCAAAAGCTACCTCATGCCAACCTGTCATCATTCTATCACCTTCCACCACTGAAATTCAAAAACTCTTGCTGAGATGGCTTAGAAGAAAACACAAAATTGTAAAATTTTCAGTAAATAAGCCCCCTAACCAGCAGTCAGGCAGCACACTGTAAAACTCAATGCATCCCCAAGAGTCTTTTGCTACCTACTCTTAGGTTGGCTGCTACATTGTAGCTGGGGAAATACAAAATATAATAAGTGGAAAGAGCCAGGTGGCATGGGGATTTGGTAAGGCCACTTCTCATTTCTGGAAGTCTGTGTGAAAAATAATGCTGAAACCAAAATCCAAAAGTGTTGGGTGGAGTGAGCCCAGTCTCTGGATATTTGGCTGTACGAATTCAAAAGGCCCAAGCCTTCTGGCCAAATACAGGGTGATTGGCAGCTCATGGAGATGGCTGGGATGGAAATAGCAGGCATGTGGATCAGAGTTGAGGTGAGTGAACAAATGTATGGATCCCTGGAGAAAGAGTGTGGAGAGAGAGAAACAATATTTTGGCATTCAGGGAAGTTTCTGGATTCAGCACATCATGTTGAATAAAAGATAATATGTACTTGGCAATAGATATGAAACTTAATGACTCATTAGTTGAGATAAATCTGATTCCTTTTGAAAGAAATTCTATCTCAGGTTGCAGACTGAATAATTATGTATGTCAAGAAGCAACTTATTTTATTTATAATCAGAATGGGGATGAATCTGAATAGTAGCAAAAAAGAAAATGGAGAAATAATGAATAAAAGGTTTCAAAATAGTGGAAAAGTACTTAGGCAGGGGTAATAAACTGCAGAAGTGTGAGCATTCAGTTTGTAAACATGTTATACATGGCCCTGTTGAGTTGATTTTTATTTTATCAAATTGGTGTACTCAGCAGTAAATCTTCTACCAGTCAATTCTAAAATGAAAAGAAAAATACACAGAAACACACATCCTCATTGCCATAAAAATTCAGACTTTAACAAAGGTATGCCAATATGTAGTAGAGTCTAACTGAATCAGCAGCACCTGACTGCCAAGTTTTAGGCACTTTTGTTTGTTCTGTAATCTGAAGTGCATGGTTTACACATCCATGCTGAAACCTCTCTGAGATGAGGAAGTTATAATGGAGAAAGGCCTAAGGTGGATAAACTTGGGTCCGAGAAGACATATGAACATGTTACAGAAAAGGAAGGAAAGAAGACAGGAGGGAAAGAGAAAGAAGGGAGGAAGGAAGGAAGGAAAGGAGGGAATGAGGGAGGAAGGAAAGAGGGGAAAAAAAAGAAGGAGAGGAACGGAGGAAGGAAGAAAGTTGGTTGATGTTACTAATAATAATATGTAAAAATACATACTTAGGGAATCCAGTGTGTTATGATCCAGATAATTATGAGTTAGAATAATAGACTAGTAATAAATAAAGATTCCCCAAGGTATATGTGCTACATAAAGTGGGAAAATAATAGGGATATGCTCTGAAGAATGATATAGAGATAAAGACAATTTGTGTTGTAATGAGGTACCAGAGAAAGTTTCTATAAAGGCAGCGTTCTGGTCAGTGGACACAGAGGACTGCTTTGACAATGATAATCAAGTTTATATGTGACAATATGTAGAGAACTGTACTTTATATAAACCAAATAAGAATGGACATATTTATAAATTCCATATGGATTATTTTGAAAAGAACTGTTCTGTGTTTGTTTCTCATCATACAAGAAAGATGACATTCAAATATAGAACATGTTCTCATAGGCTTCCCTGAGTTACATACAGTTCTCAGAAGGCTGGTGAGCTCTTGTTTTTTCTCTTCTATGCAACAAGCTAGTGTGGAAAGCAATGGATAGAGAGTATTATTTTCTAGGGATGGCCTTATATTTGCTTTTCTTTTTTAAAGGAGATCATCTGCAAATTTCAGTTCTTAATTTTCAGTATAATGTTGCTTGGGCATTTATTACAACATACCAGTGTGTATCTTAGAACTACCACCAGTAAAGAACTCTTAAAAAACAAGAGATAGTGGATTTCGTCTGGTCTCAGGAATTCAGCTGAATAGGGATCAAGCCATTCTGAACACCTACAAACTCAACAGGAGATCGAAGAGGACAGTAGCAACAACTCTCTGAACAGAGAAGCAACCGAGGCGATATTCAGGAGGATAGACGGCGGGGGAGGGGGCCTCCGCCGGCCGCTTCTGGCAAGTGCTAGAGCCGCGGAGCACAAAATCGGACCTTTTAGAAGTCGGCTCTGCTGAGGGACGTCGCTCCAGTGGCTAAGCGGGGGGTGGAACCCTCGCGGGACAGTATGGTCTCAGGACCCTTGGGGTCACAGAAAGACCGGGGGTGCCTGAGTGCAGCAGAGCTCCCAGGTATCGGAGCGGGGAAGCCAGCTGCAGAGATGGAGCCGAGGCGCGGGCTCTCAGCTCGGGGTTCCCATAAACCGTGATCCATTGCACAGTCGAGCCACCGCTCCTCCAGCAGGGACCCAACAAGTGGCAGAGCCGGGGAGACTCCCCTTCCTCTCCGGGGAGGAGCAGCGTGGGAGCGCACTGCAGGGATCTGGTGGGTTTGGAGACTCCACACGGGGTCGGGTGCCAGAGATAGCAACGCTCGGTCACAGGCCGGGTGAGCACGGAGTGCGGCCGGAGACCAGGGAGACTGGAGTGACTGCTTTTCTCTGGGGGCACACTGAGGAGGGGGGGCCCGAGTTCTCAGCTCCTCCGGGTGGAGATTGGGAGGCCACCATTTTCGCCCTGGTCCTCCAAAGCTGTACCGAGAGCTTGCAGGGAACAAAAGCTCCTGAGAACAAATTCGAGCCGCTTGCTTAGCTGGGACCGACAAGGGCGGGGCAATTCCACCTCCGGAAAAGACATTTGGAAACCACGCCAACAGGCCCCTCCCCCAGAAGATCAGCCGGAACAGCCAGCAAGCCAAGACCAAGTTTACCGATCAAGGAGAACGGGAGAACTCCAGCGCTAGGGGAATACTGCACACAGAATTCATGGCTTCTTTTTTTTTTTTTACCATGATTCATTAGTTCATCAAAGTTAATTTTTTTAACTGTTTTTTTTTTTTAATTTTTCTTTTTCCCTTTTTCAACCAACATCTTATAAATCCCTTTTTTAAAAAAACATTTTTTATCTTTTATTTTTAGAGTCATATTTTATCCCTTCATAGTAGTTACCCTTATTTTTGGCATATATATATAAGTTGTTCTCTCTTTAAAATTTTGAGATACAGTTTCTTCTAACAGATGAAAATATACCCTAAATCACTAGTGTATGGCTTTGTTCTAGTCTCCTGCCTGATCACATTCTCTCCCTTTTTTCTTTTTTTCTTAAATCTTCTTTCTTTTTTCAAACAACTTCTTATCTTATCAATTCCTTTTATAAAATCTTTTATAATTTTCATCTTTACAATCATATTCCATCCCTTCATTGTATCAACCCTTATTTGGTACATATATGTCTTTCTTCCTTTAAAATTTTAGGAGGCACTTTTTTCTAACAGACCAAAATACGCCTGAAATCTAGTGTGTGGCACTCATCTATGCACTACCCTGATCATATTTGATCATATTCTGCTTTTTTTGTATTGTTCTGTTTTTGTTTTTATCTTTTTTTTTCTCTTTCTTTTTTCTTTCTTTCCCTTTCTTTTCCCCTGGTTTCAGGTCTTTTCTGATTTGTATACAGTATATTTGCTGGGGACGTTGTTAACCTGTTAGCATTTTGTTCTCTCATTCATCTATTCTCCTCTGGACAAAATGACAAGACGAAAAAACTCACCTCAGCAAAAAGAACAAGAGGTAGTACCATCAGCCAGGGACCTACTTAATATGGACATTAGTACAATGTCGGGCCTAGAGTTCAGAATCATGACTTTAAAGATATTAGTTGGGCTTTGAAAAAGGGTGGAAGTTATTAGAGAAACCCTTTCTGGAGAAATAAAAGAACTAAAATCTAACCAAGTCGAAATCAAAAAGGCTATTAATGAGATGCAATCAAAAATGGGGGCACTAACTGCTAGGATAAATGAGGCAGAAGAGAGAATCAGCGATATAGAAGACCAAATGATGGAAAATAAAGAGGCTGAGAAAAAGAGAGATAAACAACTACCAGGATCACGAGGGCAGAATTCGAGAGATAAGTGATACGATAAGACGAAACAACGTTAGAATAATTGGGATCCCAGAAGAAGAAGAAAGAGAGAGAGGGGCAGAAGGTATATTGGAGCAAATAATAGCAGAGAACTTCCCTAATGTGAGGAAGGAAACAGGCATCAAAATCCAGGAGGCACATAGAACCACTCTCAAAATCAATAATAATAGGTCAACACCCTGACATCTAGTAGTAAAACTTACGAGTCTCAGAGACAAAGAGAAAATCCTGAAAGGAGCTCAGGAGAAGAGATATGTAACCTACAATGGTAGAAATATTAGATTGGCAACAGACCTATCCATAGAGACCTGGCAGGCCAGAAAGGACTGGCAAGATATCTTCAGAGCACTAAAAAAGAAAAATATGCAGCCAAGAATACTATATCCAGCTAGGCTGTCATTGAAAATAGAAGGAGAGATAAAAAGCTTCCAGGACAAACAAAAACTAAAGGAATTTGCAAACACGAAACCAGCCCTCCAAGAAATCTTGAAAGGCGTCCTCTAAGCAAAAAGAGAGTCTAAAAGCAGCATAGATCAGAAAGGAACACAGACAATAAACAGTAACAGTCACCTTACAGGCAATACAATGGCACTAAATTCATACCTTTCAATAGTTACCCTGAATGTAAATGGCCTAAATGCCCCAATCAAAAGACACAGGCTATCAGATTGGATTAAAAAACAAGACCCATCAATATGCTGTCTGCAAGAGACTCATTTTAGACCCAAAGACACCCCCAGATTGAAAGTGAGGGGATGGAAAACCATTTACCATGCTAATGGACACCAAAAGAAAGCTGGGGTGGCAATCCTTATATCAGACAAATTAGATTTTAAAACAAAGACTGAAATAAGAGATGAGGAAGGACACTATATCCTACTTAAAGGGTCTATCCAACAAGAAGATCTAACAATTGTAAACATCTATGACCCTAACATGGGAGCAGCCAATTATATAAGGCAATTAATAACAAAAGCGAAGAAACACATTGACAACAATACAATAATAGTGGGGGACTTTAACACCCCCCTGACTGAAATGGACAGATCATCTAAGCAAAAGGTCAACAAGGAAATAAAGACATTAAATGACACACTGGACCAAATGGACTTCACAGACATATTCAGAACATGCCATCCCAAAGCAACAGAATACACATTCTTCTCTAGGGCCCATGGAACATTCTCCGGAATTGATCACATCCTAGGTCACAAATCAGGTCTCCACTGGTACCAAAAGATTGGGATCATTCCCTGCATATTTTCAGACCACAATGCTTTGAAAGTAGCACTCAATCACAGGAGGAAAGTCGGAAAGAACCCAAATACATGGAGGCTAAAGAGCATCCTCCTAAAGAATGAATGGGTCAACCAGGAAATTAAAGAAGAATTAAAAAAATTCATGGAAACCAATGAAAATGAAAACACAACTGTTCAAAATCTTTGGGATACAGCAAAGGCAGTCCTGAGAGGAAATTATACAGCAATAAAAGCCTTTCTCAAGAAACAAGAAAGGTCTCAAATACACAACCTAACTCTACACCTAAAGGAGCTGGAGAAAGAACAGCAAATAAAGCCTAAACCCAGCAGGAGAAGAGAAATGATAAAGATCAGAGCAGAAATCAATGAAATAGAAACCAAAAGAACAGTAGAACAGATCAACGAAACTAGGAGCTGGTTCTTTGAAAGAATTAACAGGATTGATAAACCCCTGGCCAGACTTATCCAAAAGAAAAGAGAAATGACCCAAATCAACAAAATCATGAATGAAAGAGGAGAGATCACAACCAACACCAAAGAAATACAAACAATTATAAGAACATATTATGAGCAACTCTATGCCAGCAAATTAGATAACCTGGAATAAATGGGTGAATTCCTAGAGATGTATCAACTACCAAAATTGAACCCGGAAGAAACAGAAAACCTGAACAGACCTATAACCACTAAGGAAATTGAAGCAGTCATCAAAAATCTCCCAACAAACAAAAGCCCAGGGCCAGATGGCTTCCAGGGGAATTCTATCAGACATTTAGGGAAGAGTTAATACCTATTCTCCTGAAACTGTTCCAAAAAATAGAAATGGAAGGAAAACTTCCAAACTCATTTTATGAGGCCAGCATTACCTTGATCCCAAAATCAGACAAAGACCCCATCAAAAAGGAGAATTACAGACCAATATCCTTGATGAACATGGATGCAAAAATTCTCACCAAAATACTAGCCAATAGGATCCAACAGTACATTAAAAGGATTATTCACCACGACCAAGTGGGATTTATCCCTGGGCTGCAAGGTTGGTTCAACATCCGCCAATCAATCAACGTGATACAATACATTAACAAAAGAAAGAACAAGAATCATCTGATCCTCTCAATAGATGCAGAAAAAGCATTTGACAAAGTACAGCATCCTTTCTTGATCAAAACTCTTCAGAGTATAGGGATAGAGGGCACATACCTCAATATCATAAAAGCCATCTATGAAAAACCCACAGCGAATATCATTGTCAATGGGGCAAAGCTGAGAGCTTTTCCCCTAAGTTCAGGAACGCAGCAGGGATGTCCACTCTCACCACTGCTATTCAACATAGTATTAGAAGTCCTAGCCACAGCAATCAGACAACAAAAAGAAATCAAAGGCATCCAAATTGGCAAAGAGGAAGTCAAACTCCCACTCTTTGCAGATGATATGATACTGTATGTGGAAAACCCAAAAGACTCCACCCCAAAACTGCTAGAACTCATACAGGAATTCAGTCAAGTGGTAGGATATAAAATCAATGCACAGAAATCAGTGGCCTTCCTATACACCAACAACAAGACAGAAGAGAGACAAATGAAGGAGTCGATCCCATTTACAATTGCACCCAAAACCATAAGATACCTAGCAATAAATTTAACCAAAGAGGCAAAGGATCTATACTCAGAAAACTATAAAATACTCATGAAAGAAATTGAAGAAGACACCAAGAAATGGAAAAAGGTTCCATGCTCATGGATTGGAAGAACAAACATTGTGAAGATGTCAATGCTACCTAGAGCAATCTACACATTCAATGCAATCCCCATCAAAATACCATCCACTTTTTTCAAAGAAATGGAACAAATAATCCTAAAATTTGTATGGAACCAGAAGAGACCCCGAATAGCCAGAGGGATATTGAAAAAGAAAAGCAAAGCCGGCGGCATCACAATTCCGGACTTCAAGCTCTATTACAAAGCTGTCATCATCAAGACAGTATAGTACTGGCACAAAAGCAGACACATAGATCAATGGAACAGAATAGAGAGCCCAGAAATGGACCCTCAACTCTATGGTCAACTAATCTTCGACAAAGGAGGAAAGAATGTCCAATGGCAAAAAGACAGTCTCTTCAACAAATGGGGTTGGGAAAATTGGACAGCCACATGCAGAAAAATGAAACTGGACCATTTCCTTACACCACACACAAGAATAGACTCCAAATGGTTGAAAGACCTAAACGTGAGACAGGAGTCCATCAAAATCCTAAAGGAGAACACAGGTAGCAACCTCTTCGACCTCAGCCACAGCAACTTCTTCCTAGAAACAGTGCCAAAGCCAAGGGAAACAAGGGCAAAAATGAACTATTGGGATTTCATCAAGATAAAAAGCTTTTGCACAGCAAAAGAAACAGTCCACAAAACCAAAAGACGACCGACAGAATGGGAGAAAATATTTGCAAATGACATATCAGATAAAGGGCTAGTATCCAAAATCTATAAAGAACTTATCAAACTCAACGCCCAAAGAACAAATAATCCAATCAAGAAATGGGCAGAAGACATGAACAGACATTTTTCCAAAGAAGACATCCAAATGGCCAACAGACACATGAAAAAGTGCTCCACATCGCTCGGCATCAGGGAAATCCAAATCAAAACCTCAATGAGATACCACCTCACACCAGTCAGAATGGCGAAAATTAAAAGGTCAGGAAACGACAGATGTTGGCGTGGATGCGGAGAAAGGGGAACCCTCCTACACTGTTGGTGGGAATGCAAGCTGGTGCAGCCCCTCTGGAAAACAGTATGGAGGTTCCTCAAAAAGTTGAAAATAGAGCTACCATACGATCCAGCAATTGCACTACTGGGTATTTACCACAAAGATACAAATGTAGGGATCCGAAGGGGTACATGCACCCCAATGTTTATAGCAGCAATGTCCACAGTAGCCAAACTGTGGAAAGAGCCAAGATGTCCATCGACAGATGATTGGATAAAGAAGAAGTGGTATATATACCCAATGGAATATTATGCAGCCATAAAAAGGAATGAGATCTTGCCATTTGCAATGACGTGGATGGAACTGGAGGGTGTTATGCTGAGTGAAATAAGTGAATCAGAGAAAGACATGTATCATATGACCTCACTGATATGAGGAATTCTTAATCTCAGGAAACAAACTGAGTGTTGCTGGAATGGTGGGGGGTTCGAGGGATGGGGTGGCTGGGTGATAGACATTGGGTAGGGTATGTGCTATGGTGAGCGCTGTGAATTGTGCAAGACTGTTGAATCACAGATCTGTACTTCTGAAACAAATAATGCAACATATGTTAAGAAAAAAGAAAAAGAAGAAGATAGCAGGAGAGGAAGAATGAAGGGGATTAAGTCGGACGGGGAGACGAACCATGAGAGACGATGGACTCTGAAAAAGAAACTGAGGGTTCTAGAGGGGAGGAGGGTAGGGGGATGGGTTAGGCTGGTGATGGGCATTAAAGAGGGCACATTCTGTGTGGAGCACCGGGTGTTATGCACAAACAATGAATCATGGAACACTACATCAAAAACTAATGATGTAATATATGGTGATTAACATAACAGTAAAAAAAATAAAAAAATAAGAAGAGATAAAAAGGCCAAAATCAATTAGAAAAACATGCAAAGATTATGAATTGACAATTCACAGGGAAAGATATACAAATGGCCGTTAAACATACAAAAAAATGCTCATATTTAATTTTTGTCCACAAATTTCACTTTTAATAATTTAACCTGATGATACATCCCCAAAAATAAAAAACATATATGCTCAAGGGTTTTCATTTCATATTTGCAATATCAAAATATTAGAAATGACCTAAATGCCCATAGATAGGTCAGTGGTTGAATAAACAATGGTACTTTCATACAATGAAAGACTACCAAGATATAAAGAGTGAATATCTCTATCAACTGATATTGAGGGATTTCAAGGATATCATTACATTAGATTAAAAAAAAATCAAAGGTCAAAAATTTTCTACTACACTCTACCTTTTGTGTGAGAGAAAAGGCCATAAGTACACATGCATATTTCCTTATTTCTTTGTATCTACACTTGTGCTTGAAACAAAACACTACTACCACCAACAAAACCTCCATTGACATTTTCGACATTCTGGTGGAATGTTTGTGTCCTTCCAAAATTTGTACATTAAATCCTACCCTCCAGTGTGATGATATTAGGAGGGAGAGATGTCACATAAAGTATTTGCATATCTGTGAAATAGCATATAGTGAACTTAAGAACACATTCATCAACTATTCCTTACTAATTACCAACTCTTGGTCAATATTTATGCTGATCACTAGGCATTCTTCCACCTCCCACAGTTCCAAAATGTTTAACACAAATTCTTCATTTCCATTTATTTAAAAAGTATTTTTCATTTCCTCATTATTTTTTTTTCTTCTCTTCATTCCCTTTCTGAATATTTACAGTTTCATTCACCAGGATCATTTCTGACTGTTGGTTGTAAACTTTGGTCACTATGGAATTATTTCAAACCCCAAATTCTTTGAGTAATTTAAAGATTCCCTTTAAAATTTTTAGACATGGATTGTCTGTAGTTTTTGTAATAATAGCACAAGTTACTTGGGAATTCCCATCTGTATCCAATGTGCAGGGGGCACCATGCTAAAGTTATTTTAATTTCCTTTATTTAAAATAAAAAAAGAAAAGTAGAAGGGAATTAATCCTAAAAAGCAGCAATCGTATTTCCATAAACATCAAAGTGTGGGTATTCTTTCTCAACATTTTATCTAGTATTTTTCTCTTTATTTATCTAGTTCCAGCTCCCTAGACAGCTTCGCTGGAGACTCAACTAATGTGGGGCTGGGAATGCAGACCTGCAAAGAAACCACCATGTTTCAGTATCATACAAACAGTGTAATGTAAAATAATCTAAACCAACAGATAGTTTTGAATAGTATGAATTTCACGTCTGTTTACATAGAAGACATTAATTCAAGGAGACCTAACATCCATAAACAAATATACTTATCCATATAAACATAATCAAACAATGCTGTTGATTACCCTCATGGAAAACACCAAAGGGCTGACAGCAATTCTTTTAAACTCTTTCCCAATTCAAATTGATCTCTAAAATAGTCAGGTCTCCTTATAGATCCAAAGGGTTGATATGAAATTATATGGACACCTAAGTATTCAAGTATGTATTTTCCAATTTGGGAATTTTTAATATTCCTCCTTTGTATGGACTAAATATTTGTGTCCTGCCTCCCAAATTCACACGCTGAAGCCCTAACCCCTCCCCACCCCCGCGATGTGATGGTATTTGAAGATGGGGTCTTTGGGAGGTAATTGGGGTTAGAGGAAGTCATAAGGATGGGGTCCTCATAATGGGATTAGTGTCCTTCTAAGAAAAATAAGAAATCCTTTCCACCCCCCAACTCTGACATGTGAGGACACAGTGAGAAGGCAGCCAACTGCAAGCCAGGAAGACAGTCTTCATCAGAAACCAAGCATTCTGGCATCCTGATCTTGGGCTTATAGCCTGTAGCTTATCTTTTCATGTTTTAAACAGGATCTTTGCAGAAGAAATTTTTAATTTTTGTTTACGTCCAATTTATCAGTGTTTCTTTTTATGGATTGTACTTTTTTGTGTCAAGTTGAATTCATTGTCAAGCCCTAGATCCACTCTAATCGTGGATTTGTCTTTTCTTTCAGTTCTGTGAGGTTTTTTTTTCCTACTGTATTTTCTCTGTTATCTAGTGCATACATATTTAAGACTGCTATGTCTTTGTGGATTGGTCCTTTTATAATTATACCATATCCCTCTCTGTCTCTGGTCATTTTCTTTGTCCTGAAGTCTTATATTAGTATAGCCACTCCTGCTTTCCTTTGATTAATATTTACATGATATATCTTTTTCCATCCCTTTACTTTCTACCTACCTTTTCAATTCTATTTGAAGTAATTTTATTGTCGACAGCATATAGTTGGGTCATATTTTTTAATCCAATCTGCCAAATCTTCATTTTTTAATTGGCATATTTAGATTTTTTACATTTAGTGTTGTTATTGATGTATGTTGGGCTTTAGTTTGCCATTTTGTTTTTGTTTGCTCCCTCTGTTTTTCATTTCTCTGTTTTATTTTTCATGCCATCCTGTGGGTTACTTGAACATTTTTTAGAATTCTATTTTGATATATCTATAGTATTTTGAGTATACCTCTTTGTATAGATTTCTTAGTGGTTGCTCTAAGTATTACATTACACATACACCACAGTTTATGGTTGTCCTCATTTCACCAGTTCAAGTGAGGTACAGAAACCTTAGCTTCCCTTACTTATTACTGTCACCCATTTATAACATAATTATCTTAAATATTTCCTGTACATGTATTTAGAACCACATTTGACAGTTTTATAATTTTTGCTTCAACCATCAAATATAATTTTAAAAAATCAAAAGGAGAATAAAGACCAATTATATTTACTCATGTTTTTGCTTGTTATGTTCTTTGTTCCTGATATTCTTAAGTTCCTTCTCATATTGTTTTCCTTCCTGTTTAGAGAAATTCCTTTAGCCATTCTTTTAGGGTAGGTCTCCTGGGACAAATTCCCTTAGTTTGTCTCACTAAGAGTAAATCTCTCTTAGTAAGTGACATTCACTAGCTGTAAGATTGAGTTGACAATTTTTTCCTATAACACCTGAGAAATAAATATTGTGCCACATCCTTCTTGTTTCCATGCATTTTTAAAAGAAGTCTGTCATTCTAATTGTTTTTCTCTTATATGTGAGGTGTTGTATTTCTCTGACTGCTTCAAGATTTGTTTGTCCTTAATAATTCTCAGTAGTTTTAATTTTGATGTGCTATGACATTAATTTCTGTGGGGCTCATTCAGTATCCCAAATCTGCAGGTTTATATCTCTTACCAAATTTGAGAAGTTTTCAGCTATTATTTCTTTGAGTATTTTTCCAGCTTTGCCCTCTTTCTCCCCTCCTTCTAGAACTCCTATGACATTAATCTTTTGTTATAATTTCCAAGGCCTCTGAGGCTCTGTTCATTTATGTTTAGTTTATTTAATCTCTGTTGTTCAAATTGAGTAATTTCAATTGCAGCTATCCTTTCCTTTGTCCCTTATTCTCTGCTGTTGAGCCTTTTAATTTTGGTTATTGTATTTTTCTGTCATAAAATTTACATTTGGTTCTTCTTTACAATTATTTGCTACGACCTTCTAATTTTTCATTTGCTTGAAGTATGTTTTTAGTTGCTCACTGAAGTATTTTTATGATGGTTCTTTTAAGATACTTGTCAAATAATTCTAACATTTAGGTCATCTTGATGTTGGTATCTTTTGATTGTTTCTTTGCATCCTCCTGGTTCTTGGTATGATGAATTATTTTCTATTATAACCAAGACATTCTTGCATTATCTTCTGAGACTCTGGATCTTATTTAACTCTTCTGTTCTAGCTAGCTTTCTCTGACACTGTTCTGGCAGGGAAGGGGGGCAGTTCATCATTACTGTTAGGTGGTGGTTAAAGTCCAATTTCTCACCTCTCCTCCATTGACACAAGAAAGAAAGTTCCTCATAACTGTTGGGTGGGCTTAGCTATCGTGAAAGTCCCGACTTTCCACCAGGTCTCCTCTGACACCACCCAGGAAACCGGGGAAGGGATGGATGTCTTATTACCCCTGGGTGGGAGTGTAAGTCCAGGCTTCCTAGTTGGTCTCTACTGACACTGAGGGTTAGAATGAGGGCTTATTAGTGGCCTGCAGGGACGAAAGTCCCAGCTCTCTACTTGGCTTTCCCGGACAGCACCGGTTGGGGGGTGTTGAGGTGCCTCATTACAACCTCATGAAGGTGAATTTTAGCCTCCTCACTCAGCTTTTACAGGTGAGTGTTGGGATGACACTGCAGGGTTTTATGTGGTATTCAGCTTCAGTAGAGTGATTATAATCTAAATGCTTTCTATATGATCATACAGTTTCAATGTTTAAAGGATCTCTAAAAATTATATAGTCCCCTCATTTAATTTTACATAAGAGGCTTAGAGGAAAAAAATATATTGCCTATGATCATATTATCTAGTTAGTATCAGATACTGAATTAAAACATGTCTTTGGAATCCCACTTCAAGGATCTTTCTCCTCTCTGAGGCACTTTATATAGCCACAGTTAATTCAGGCGATAAAAGAGTACCATTGTAAATATTTAAAAATTATTTCTATTTTTTAGATAACTATGTATTTGTAAATTTAATGGTTGAAACATAAATGTTTCATTTTATCAATGTAAATATGATGTTACATTAAAATCCCAAAGTTTCTTGAGATATAATTTCAATAAAAATTGGTGTATTCACATGACCTTAGATATTTCTTTTCTTTTCTCTCTACAGATTTCCCCAACACAGCCTTGACATTTGCTTCTAAAATACTTCACTCTTTGAAGTTCAATAGGATAGATGCTATTATAAG
Source organism: Eumetopias jubatus (assembly GCF_037043125.1). Lineage (NCBI taxonomy): Eukaryota > Metazoa > Chordata > Mammalia > Carnivora > Otariidae > Eumetopias > Eumetopias jubatus. Next base: position 53,501,028 of record NW_028274820.1, on the reverse strand, counting down.
TAATGCTATCTTTTCAAAGGTTTGCCTCATTTTTTATAGTTTTCAGTGGCGTATGTCATAAGAGAAGAATATGAGGTATATTTAGAATTTATGGTGTGCCCCCTGGGAGGGGTCTTTGCCTTAGAAAGAAACATTTATTTAGTCCTGGATAAGAGGAACATGATTGAGGTGTTACCCTTCACACTAGGATTAGAGTATTGGTAACTATCCAAAATGGATAAAAAGGCTAAGTCTACCAAATTCTAAAATACTTTTTATAGTAAGGTCTCCTCACTTAAAAGTGTCTCTTCAGTCCATGTCTACTTTTCAGTGTTGGGAATGAGAGAGAATGCGAATTTATCTTATTGATAGTAATTAATGAGAATTCTGTCTGTGTTTTCAAGAGTGACTCACTAAATTCAATCAGAAACATGAAATAAAAAAATAATATTTAGCTATAGAAAAGAAATTAACAACACAAATATTTTAAGATTTAACCACCTACTTTCTTGTAAATAATGTGCTGTTTATATAAAAAACCCAGACTGTGTGCATGATAGAAAGTGTGGGGTGAGTAGAAGCAATAAACTACTACATTGTATACAAGACAAAATAGTACATTAGATGTGTAATAGTAGGAAAATATGAAGTATCATAGGAATAGAGTATGAAATAGAAATAATGTTTTATAGGGGCTTATGAATTATAACAACTAGAGCAATACATTCATTTGTATGAATCAGATCATTACATAATATTTCTGTATATACGTAATAATTTTAGCCTTCTGTTATTTAAGGCTTTACAACATTTAGGTGATTTACAATTCTCATTTAATATGAAAATCTGTAATTTAACACAAGAATTATAATTATATAATAATATAACAATCTATTGTATTATTAATATAATAATTTACTGAGTACCTACAATGAACTAGTCACTGGACCAAGTACTAAAAATTGTTAAAAACTAATCACATCTTTTTGATGTTTATAGTTTCATGACATGACATAGATTTGCAAATGTGCAAAATTATAATCAAGATCAAGTGGTATTTGTTGTAAGAGCAATATAGATCATTCTAGTACAGAAGATGAGGGATAACAAAACACTAACTTCCTTTGAACTTCTAATTTCAAGCACAAGGCAACATGTAAAAATAATCCACAGTTAGAAAAACCCAGGAATCTTGTTTCTACATTTAAAGTCTAACATGGAAGAGAGGATGATTTTCTTAAATTTGCACATGAGAAAGAAATACAGGCACACAGAGCTGGAAAAAAAGTTACTTAATGTTAATCTACTTTGATAAAGATTTATATTCCTCTATGATACCAGATGGTAAAGATTATATATTTTGATATAAAATGGGTAAATATGCCATGATGGAAAGAAAGGATTATGGAGAGAACTTTGATCTATGGAGGTGCTAGAAACAATTAAAGATATGAAAGAAGTAAGTATCACCAGTCCCAGATGGAGTTCCTGTGAATTGGACTAAGTGTTCCAAGACTGTTTGACAAGTCCTCTAGCAGATGTTTTTAATCTTGGATTGAGAGCCCAAGCATTACCTGGATGCATGAGAAAGGCTACTTTGGAAGTGATGGCAGGAAAGGAATCAGGATCTTGACTCTGGCTCTTCATTTGGATTGGTCTTCCGGGCATCAGTGTCTATCAGCCAAAATCCACTCTTTGGTGATTATCTCAGTAGGATTCATAAGAAATGATGTGGGTCATCTGAGATCATCTGAAGGATGTAATAAGAAGGAAATTAAACATGGTTATATATTCCCTAAAAGTATCCACAGTGAAGTTTCACGCTAGAATGAGCAAATTAAAAGAAATGTAGATTTAAAAAAAAGAAACGTAGATTAGTTGTTTTTGATAGGGGTAGACTTACAGGTAGTACGTCACCCATCTAAATGGCAGAACAGAGGACATCTCCTCTTGACATGGCCTAAATATTTTGGACATCTTAGAATTCAATTTGGGTGTACTACTGGAAAATTACTATCAGAAAAAGAAAATCTTGGCAGGACACAAAATGGTGAGTTGTCTATTATTGCAGTCTAGAGTTTAGATGCAACCTAAAAGCTCAAGAAAAAGATGATTTTAGGTTCAATGATGTCTGCTTATTAGACAACAAACAACAAATAAATAGTCATTTACTTTCAACCTATTGGGGAATTTGAAAATAAGTATATTTCCAAAGATAGGGAAAATGATCAGCAGATTTTCATTCACACTTCTAAAGTTTTTTGTTAGCATCTTCCAAATTTCACTTGGCAAAAGTCAAATATATTCTCAGCTGAATGCAAATGTGCAAAAATCCAAAAAGAGTTATTTGCCAAGAATCTCTTTCTCCCTCCTTCCTTCCCCCACTCCCTGTCTCTCTCCTATTCTCTCACTCTCTCATTCTTACTCTCTTTTTTATTCCAGACACTTCCATTTCGAGTCCTAGAGAAATAAATATTTCAGAGAGGAATTCCATGCTTTCTTTGGAGGAAAAATTCCCCAAGAGTTCAATAATGCTCTATAGAAACAGTTAGTGGTGGGAGGCCTTCCCTACTAAATTTAAAACAATATTATCAGGCATGCCAATTAAAATCCTTGTGGGATTGGGTGTGGTGGTAAAAGCAACTTCAGGTCACTTCAGAACACAGAGAAAATGTTCAAAGCAAACCTCTAAATGAAACTGGGTTTCTTTTCCTCCCATCTTAATAGAAAGGATGGTACATTCTTATATCCACTTTATTGTTGATATAACCTTAAAGTTTTGGCAACATGTCCCAGAAAAACTGACCACATCCCCACCTTTTATTCCATGAAAGATGGGGAAATGCTGATCTGGATAAGTTTCTGAGGAGACAGAGAGAAGGTTCGTGAACTTTAGCATTATTACAGTTCTCAAAGCAAAGTTGTTCCAAGAACAAGTTTAGATAGAGGGAGAGCACAATTATTTTCCATTTTAGGATTCTATTCTCTAAATTTTTGTATGACTGACCACCCAGTATAATAAAGTATTGTTATAGCATAAAATGGGTGGCACTCAAGTATTTATGAATCAATATAATTTAATAACATGTCTGGTAAAATAATTTGATACATAAAGAAAAAGAAAAACTATTGTATTTCCATAATTATAAGCAATTATTCATTTTTACATTTTAACATTTCCATAATTAGTATGCATTTTTTTATAATTGATGCATACCTTTGTAGTGGACTTTTTAAAAGGAGACTTTTAAAGAAGGTGTTAGTAAATCAATGATGCCTTTTTATGTTATTTCAGATTTGAAAAAGTGCATTAGTTGCTATAAAATGATATTGTCTAATTTTCTATGGATTTTATTACTCTGCTTCTCATATCTGTAATGTAAAAAGACTGTGAAAATCAAACGGCAGCTATTACATGATTAGATTTGGAAGACTCACACACACACACACACACACAATTATGAAGTAAGTACCATGTCACCTTCTTCAAACATCAAAGAAAGCTACTACCCAACGCTTCAGATTTTAAAAGCAGGCCACAAGCCAGACTGTTAGTCCATTTGGATTGATAACAAAATACCATAGACTGGGTAGCTTAGAAACAAGAGAAATTGATTTCTCAAACTTTTGGGGGCTAGAAAGTCCAAGAGCAAGGCCCTAGCAGATTTGCTCTCTGGTGAGGGCCAGCTTCCTGGTTCACAGCTGGCTGCCTTGTCACTGTAACCTCACATGATGGAAAGGGGACAAGAGAGCTCTCTGGAGCCTCTTTTCTAAGGGCACTAATCCCATGCACGAGGGCTCTATCTTCTATCCTTACGCTCTAACCACTTCCCAAAGGCCCCACCTCCTAATACTCTCACATTAGGTATCAGGATTTAACATATGAATTTTGGAGGGACAGGAACACTCACACTATAGCAGCCAGTGAGAAGCCAAATTAGCATTTTGGACAACAAATAGGCGAAGTCTAAAGAGGCAGACATCTTCAAACTATGTGTGTTGTTTCATCCCAAGTATTTTTCTTCTACATTGATATAAAGGCAGTTGTAGAGAATATTTAAGGTAGGATGAAAGAGTCACATTTGCTGGGTGAGTCCATGGTAAACAGTGGCTTGCAGCTGAGTTATATTCCTGTCTGGATTCTTCCCTCTACCCCATGTAATCCCACCACTGTCATACTGGAGTAACCGAGTCTATACTTAACAGATTCATTACTTCCCATCTGACCTAAGGTTTGCCTGGTACAGGACCTAATATGGACTGAGTCTAACAAATATATACTTACATATTTGTAGATTTAAAGTCTTATGTTGGATTTTTATATACATGGGGAAAAATGGACAAATAAGGCATACTTATTTCTAGAGTATGAGATAAGATACTGGACTCTCGGACAGAAGTTCTGTGGGGTAAGGGGTTGGTCATGGCCAGGAAGAAGAAATGAAAACATCCAAGTAGCCTTGGGAAATTACTCATTAAATCACTCTTCACTCTACAAAATCTAGTCAATATTTGTTGCTACTAAAAAGGAATTACAGTTCCTAAAAACATTAAACTCCTTCTTTTACTGCCTGAATTTGAGATAGATATTTCACACTGTGCTTAAATTGGGTAAGCCTCAAAAAGTTGGGCAAAATCTCCTTAATATACATATGAATTTGGATAAGACTTTAATACACTGGTAGGTATTTTAAGGAAGTGTGGAAAAAACTACCTTAAATGTTTTTATAGTAGAAAAAAAAATCCTATTGTTCAAACTACTGCAGTTGGAAAACGAGAAACATCAAGAATACAACAGCTTGGAAATAATTGAATTGCATCCCCAACCGTCTTAAATGCCTAGAGAAACCAGGAAGTATTGTTCCAAAGTGAACAGCTTCACCAAGGATGCCAGCCAGCACTCTCCCTCTTAGATATGGGCTTTCGAATCAACTGTGAATAAAAAATCCTCAAGCTATAAGATCTCACTTAGGGCTGGGGGGGAAAGTGGTGGAAGAGAATAGTTTGGAAAAGATGCTTTCATTTGGTGGTTCCTTTTAAAATTCTATATTTCTTAATGAAATTACATGCAAATAAGTACAAAATACTCATATGCACATACAGATAGAAATTTCAAATAAAAGACTTTATGAGTCTGTTCTCCAAGGACTCATTGTAATCTTTATACATCTTGGACCACCTTTAAATATCTGCTTCCCTACACTGCAAGCCCAGATTCAGGTAGAGTTTAGGCCTCTGGGCTTTTCCATGGAGGTGAAATTCCTCTGTCAGCCAAGTTCTGAGGCACTTGGCAATGAAATAGTCCTGACTAAATGTCAGCACTCTCAATTCCCCTCAGTTTGACTACAGATATCTGTTAGGTAATAGCCAGCTCCCATTCATGTACCAAAGCTGGTTGTCTGACTTCTACAAAGGTAAAATCTTGAAAATATAAACAGTTCTTTAGAACCAGGCCTAGTCTCAAATGAGAAGTGTATCTGGCTGTTAATACGTTTTCTAGCACCAGACAGAAAAGTCACATCAGTCCAGCCATGTCTGAATTATCTTGTCAGGATTTCACACAGACAGTGGAAACTTTTCAACATTGTACCTCATAAAATTGTAACCAGGCTGATAAATCTGTTTATTTTCCTCTAAGTGTGCCCTGGTTTTCATAATACAGACATTTGGTAAGTGTGCTAATGAATGGCAACACCCTCATCCAAATCTCAACTTCATACTTTCTCTGCCAAGAAATTTATTTTGTGAATTTTCAACTTTTGTTTCTCCACCACAAAAACTAACCATGAGACCTGGCTTGAAAGCAGTTTTAGCAGTTTTTTTTTTCATATGCACTTACTTTGATAGCTGAAAATGACCTCAAAGAATGATTAATATCTTGTGGGGGTCGATGACATAAATCTGCTCCAGTGTGCCCGATGCAAGTTCTCTCAGAAGGAATGTTACAGCTATATTGCTGTGGAAACCTGGTGACACTGAGCAGACCACACCAGATATAAAATCTTCAAAAAGCATAACTACTTAACCTGGACTTGAATTTATATGGACTTGACTTGTTACCAAAAAAATGCAGTGAACTCTTTTCCCTAGAAACTGCATAATGTGTTGCAATACTACCCAGAAGAAAAATCCCTCTCCTTTAACAGTTTCAAATGTGCTAACAAAAGAATGAGTTACTTTCTGATGATTTTAATTTCTTGGGTCCCTTAAGCCTGTTTTTCTCTTATCTGAGAGAAGACTGATACAGTGAGGGCAAGGGGTGACAGGGTAAATCACGTATCAAAAATCTGTCAAGCATGTGACTACACAGGATACTGCAACAAAATAATATGTTGGTCAAAATGTTTGTGAGGGCCATCTTTAACGTGGCTGACAATGATTTTATGGGAGTCTCACGTACATAAATCACTAATAAAAAGTCAATTCAATGCTCCTACCTGACAAACTAAATAAATTATGAATTAAGAAACATTTATGGTTTTGGTGACACAGGTTGCTTATCATAGTGGTTAAGAATGTGACCTCCAAAGCCACGTCATGGGGATGGAAACCTTGAATGATCATAAGCAAGTTAATCTCCTCATGCCTTAGTTTCCTCAACTGTAAAACGAAGATAATAATAGCACCTACTTCACAGGGTTATAATGAGGATTTAACAACTTTGTTTGTAAAAAAAAAAAAAAAAAGCCTGGAAGAGTAGCTAGCAAATGCTCAACAATATTTGTCATTTTAGATTCATATCTAAATGATTTTATCATATCTAAATGATTTATCATTCATATCTAGTGATTTTATCAACATCAAATATTAATTGAATGTAAATATATTCATGTGGTGAGTGTTGAATTTACATAGCTGATTTCATACTTGACTGTTCAAAGAATAGTCTCACTGTTGTGCCATGGTACATACATACATGTTGTTAAACTTTCAGCCAGTGAAGCTGCAAGAACCTTAATAGGGTGGAGATTAGAATCTCAGAGAGGGAAGAGATTTTAGCTGTAATCCAATATGATTTTCCAGAGTAGGAAACCAAGATCCACAGAAATCAAGTGGTTTCCCAAGGAAACATAAATTAATAGTAGAGCTGAACCCTGAATGCAGGTCTTCTTATTTCGTGTACATGTGTACAAACAGACAATTCATAATTTTTTGATAGTGTGTTTCAGTCATTGTGTTATAAAAAGATACTTGTCCATTAGCATGGAAATAATTATATAATTACTTCTTTTGATTCCTACCAACGACTCACCATTAAAAGAGATAGGTATTATTTATATTTGCAATGTCATGATTAACATTTACATAGTTATTTAAAATAGAAAAATGTTTGCCATAGTCATACTGTAAATAGTGCTAGTATGAAGTGTAATATACCATAGAAAGTTTAGACAACATTTAAAAATAAAGCTCTGTATGTTGAAAAAGAGAAACAAACACTTTTATTTTTCACCATGCTGATATGTTTTCTCATGTAAAGTTTATAACAATCTTATATTACTGAACTTACTTTATGAATAAGTAAACTGAGGATCAAAGTTACTTAGGTAGTTTTGTCCATGATCACAAAATTAGTGAGTGGCCCAGATGAATTCAAAGCCAGATCTCTGGCATCAAATTCTACACTATTTCCAATATACTGGATGAGTTTATTCCATATGTATTTATTCAGTCTTCGCTTTGCCTTCTAAAAATATAAAGACTTCTTGGAGATGATTTTTTTGCATGGTCCAAGTCTTTTTTAAATGATAAATGAAATTCAATTGGATGATTTCCTTTTTTGCTCAGATTTCTTTACACAAGCAAAGGCTTCCAAATCCTTGCAAATGAGTATAGTTTGAAAGCCCACACTATGGGCATCACTCAGGAGCTTACAAATGCAGATTCTCAGCTCCCAGTACAGATTTACTTAATTGGAATCCACATTGTAACAAGTTCCCAGATACTATATATGTACATTGAACTTTGAAAAGCATCAGTCTAAATCACTATACACCTTTAAAAATGCTGCTCAACTACCCAGTAGTGGTATTAGTAATGGTGGCTTCAGTACTGTTTTGCAAACTAAACAGCATTTATTTTTTAACTGAAAAGTTGAATCAATATTTATTCCCTTTCTAACTTCTTTCCTCTTCAGTTTATCTCAAGCTTTGCACTTGCAAATTAAAAAGTGTCAATTAAGGACATCAGAGGACCTCATATATCTTTAAAAATAATCAAAGTAATTACCAGATCACTGGGGTTTTTACAAAGATTCCAAAACATCTTCCAGAGAACTGGGAAGATAGGAATAATGGAACATCAGTCACCTTAATTGCTAACATTTACAAATCTCTAAAATGGGGGAGGAAATTTCATATACATCATTGTATTTATGTTTCACACAATGAGGAGAAATGGTGAGATAACTGAATACTCCAGAAATTGAGGCATATGACAGACTTTAACATCAATGCACTTCAATTAGGAAAATTTCCTTTAAAAATTGCTACTACAGTGCTTACATGTCATATAGTTCGTGTTTCACAATAGTTCTATGGGCTAAACTTTGTTATTCCCATGTTTCAATAGAAAAATGAAGACCAACAAAGATGTTGAGAAACTTAATAGTGCCTTGAATTGCTATTATAATGTTATAATGGATTAGATTTAGCTGTCTGCAAGCCTATGTTCTTTCTACCTGGTGGATTTAGTTCAGCGGGGTTTTAAAAAATCATTTAATTAAACAAATTTTTTACACTCAAAATATTTGAAGCCTGCCACATAGACCCAGTAGAAAGACATGCTTTTAGCTATTATTCTGATCACTCAGCTTATAATTTGATAATGCATTTGAGTATAATATATACTGATGACCAAATATATTGCACCAAGTTAGTGTTGAATTACAAGAATACGATTATCCTGGGGTCTGGTATATTGTTTGGATAGGTACCCTTCTGAACTATCTTCTGTGATAAAGTTAGCTTTCCTTCTTATTTAGGTGTTATTTATCTCCTGTTCCTCATTCTCTCCTATGGAGAGAAAAGACAAAGAACCTTGTACTGAGGCTTGAGGATCTCTGACACTTTAAGTCTGGCTGGAGAAATAACTTGAAAAGTAGAAAAGTAATCAGAACACAGAGTGGTATGAGAAAAATTTGGAGACCTGTTGATAGAGAAAATAAAAGAGTGTCAAATCCTGCCAAGAGATCATATAAGATAAGGATAGATTGTGTCTGTTTTGTACATGGAGTGGTGGGGGACATGAAAGCAGAATGTAGAGGAAGATGATAGGCAAGTGCCAAGTGAGAAGGTAGATACAACAGAAGCATGCAACACTTTTTGTTTGGTGGGTGTGAGGAAGGTTGGAGCTGACGGTGGTCGAAAATGAAGCATTAACTGGAAGAGGATGTGGAAATAAGAGAGATAATGAGTTTAGTTTTCCAACTTTATTCTTTTTCAAGATTGCTCTGATTTGGGGGATTCCATAAGCATTTTAGGATGGATTTTTAAATTTCTTCCAAAAATGTCATTGGGATTTTGATATAGATTGCACTGAATCTATTGATTACTTTGGGAGGCACTGCCATCTTTACAGTAAGCCCTAGCACCATTTGTTGAAAAGAGTCAGTTATTCTTAATGGAAATTTTAAACTATGTTTGAATTCTGATGCATCATTCAATTAAACTGTCTCAATTTATCAAATACTTAGCTAGTATCTATTATGTGGCAGGCATTATTTTAAGTGATGGCAATTAGAGCCAAGACAATTAAAGCCAAGGTTCATGATCTATTGGGAAGATATTGCAATAATCAAGATTGTAGGTCAGATCATATGGGCAACAGTGGAGAAGGTGAGAAGTGGTTAGATTCTGAAACTCTTTTGAATATATAATAGAACCTGCTAATGGACCAGACATGGAATGTGAAAGAAGGAGGGGAGTCAAGGTTGTCCCCAGAGCTATTAGCTTGATAAAAATGACAAAAAGGAGTTGCCATCAAATAAGATGAGGATACTTTGAGTGAAACATAATTTTTGAGGAAAGATCATTAATATGGGTAAAAGATACCAGCTATATATGAGAAATGTAGGAGGATGGAAGGAAAGGTGTAATATTAGCGTGGTAGTACAGTAAGAGAGTGAGCTTACTTGAAAATATCATGGTTATGTACACATTTGAAGTTGTGACCATGAATCTGACACCAACCTGCCAGATGTGTGATTATTTTCAGCATCGCCCAGATATACACATTCAGTAAAGCAGAAGATGGACGTTTGGGCCCATTTAGGATTGGATTGTGGACAGTCAAGTATGACTGAGGGAGGAAAAGACAGTGAATAGTGGAATTTGCCAGTGAGGATTTATAATAATGAGCTATGGAATCCAAGTAGCATAAGGAGGGAAGTAAAGAGGAATGAAAATATCAACATTACACATTTGTAAGACTCAGTAATCACTAATGCACATAAGGTTATTACCAAAGATTAGCACTAACAAATGTGCACACAAATAAACAGATATCTATCATATATAAACGTATATATCTAGTTGTTGCTGATATCAGAGTCCAAATTGGTGGGCCCAGACATTATTAGGGAATGCACGTATAAAATCAAATATACTTGCGAAGTTCAAGCTCATTTTTATTTATTCTTTGTGACTAGTAGACTTAATAAAAACTTCTTACAGAAATAAATTGTCATTAAGTATAAATAGCACATAATCTTGAATTTGTGAATGGTTCTTTGCTGCTATTATTTAGTCCTTTGATTCTCATATGCAGACTTAATTTAGTGATTAATTGAAATGTGTGAGGACAGCTTCTGTTACCTTGGAAGCTTTGTGGGATTTGCATGCTACTTCTAGACAGCTGTATCAAATGTGGATTTAATCAGAACTCCTTATCCTCCGTTTTCAAGAAAATTCTATAGGAAATTATCAAGCTTTCCTGGTTCCAGTGCTTGTTTGGCAGAAAGAATTAAGCTTTTTATTTTTATGGCTTCAACATTTCATTATGCACAGCCTTTTCTTAAGTCAGTTGCCTAAGACACAGCTAAATCTAATGAGTTATAATCATCAAACAGAGACCAACTAGATCTTATAACCTCCACAATACTAGATAGAAAGAAAGCATGATGGGTAAGTTTGGAAAAAGCTACATTTCCCATAATCATTAAAACTTTATCAGAACCAGATTATGAAGATCTAGATACACTTCATTTCTCTCCTAGGGCATTTAATGCTTATTTATTAAATCATGGAAAATACTGCCATGATATATCTGTTAATTCTGTGGACTAGATTAGTTTGTGTCAAATTTTGCAACATCTTATTTGGTTTCAGGTTTGTAATGCCATCAGTTCTCCTCTGTTCGTGCAAGAAATATCACTGAATATAAGTATCATAAGAAACATATTTTGTTTTAACATTTCTACTTCATATGGAGGTATTAGACTGGTTCTTTATTTTGGAAGAAGTCAACTAACATCATTCTTGGATATCAAGTGTATTTAAGGCAGGAGGAATGATATTTGGACTTGTCTGATGTTTCCTCATAATTCAATTCAGGTTGTGGACTTTCAATAATATCTGTGTGAGGAGATCAAGCAATTCTCAAAGCAAGTATGAAACTGAATGAAATATAAAAAGAAAAAAATGAAGTATTTCAGGTAGTTCAAAGTGATCAAAGACACAACAAAATGCAATGCGTTTACTCCTGAAAAACTGCTACTACAATGGGGAAACCTCATGGCAATTCTGTGGCCTTTTGACATGGGGATCCTTCCGAAACCACCTAACTCCACCACTCCATCTCAGGCCACAAAATCCACAGCTTTATGAGTGGTGGATGAGAGCTGACTGTTCAATGTTGATGGCAACCATCAGCAGCTTTATTGGCAAAGTTGGTGGACCCATTCAAAGGAGGGATAAATGGTATCCCTCCTATACCAAAGTCAATGGCTCCCCCCATATATCAGCAGCAAACAATTGGAATTTGAAATAAAAGCATAAATCCATTGACATTAGTATCAAAATATATGAAATACTTATGTACACATCTAATGAATTATGTGTAAGGTCTATGTGAGAAAAACTAGGAAACTTGATGAAAGAAATGAAAGAAATCAAAGATTTAAATAAATGGATAAATAGTCTAGAAATGTTATGGATAGAAATGTTAAGAAGCCAATTCTTCCCTACCTGATCTACAGATTTAAGGCAATCCCAATAAAAATCACAAGTTATTCTGGGGATATCAACAAACTCATTCTAAAGTTTATATGGAAAGAAAAGAGACGCAGGATAGCTAACAGAACATTGCAGAAAAACAAAGTCAGAGGACGGACGCTACCACTTCAAGAATTACCATAAAGCTACAGTAATCAAGGAGGTGTGATATTTATGAAAGACTAGACAAAGAGATCAGTGGAATAGAACAGAAAGCCCAGGAACAGACATACAAACAGACAAAGGAGCAAAGGCAATTCCATAAATAATAGTCTTTTCAACAAATGGTGCTGGAACAGTTAGGCATTCAAATGGAAAAAATATACATAAAGATCTACATCTTTTAAAAAAATTAACTCTAATGGACTTTAAACGAAAATACAAAATGCAAAACTATAAAGCTTCCGGAAGATAACAGGACAAAATCTAAGTGACCATGGGTTTGGTGATGAGTTTTTAGATACAACACAGAAAGTACTATCTGTGGAAGAAACATTTGATATGTTCGATTTTCTGGAAGTTAAAACTTTTGTTCACAGTTAAGAGAATGAAGAGCTAAGTCACAGACCTGTTGAAAGCATTTGCAAAATATATATTAGATAAAGGACTTGTATCCAAAATATACAAGAACTCTTAAACCCTCAGCAAAGATGGCATACAAGCACATGAAAAGATGTTCCACATCTCATGTCATTAAGAAACTGCAAATTAAAATAATGAGATACTACTACACATCTATTGGAATAACTAAAATCCAAAACACTGATAATAACAAATGCCTGTGAGTATGCTGAGCAACAGGAACACTCATTTATTGCTGGTAGGAATGCAAAATTGTACAACTACTTTAGAAGATAGTTTGATAAACTATCTTTTTCCTACAAAGATTCCTACAAAGATAAACATAGTCTTGCCATATGATCCAACAACTATGCTCCTAGGTATTTACACAGTTGAGTTAAAAATTTATGTCCGCACAAAACCCTGCACTAAAAAGTTTATAGCAATTTTATTCCTAATGACTAAAAACTGAAAGCAACCAAGATGTTCTATAATAGGTGAATGGATAAACCGACCACAGTGTATTCATAAAATGGAATATTGTTCAGCAATAAAAACAAATGACCTATCAAGCCATAAAAAGATATATAAGAAATTTAAATGCATATTGCTGAAAGAAGCCAGTCTAAAAATGCTAAAAGTTATATGATTTCAATTATATGTCACTTTGGAAAATGCAAAATTAGGGAGACAATTTTTTTTACTGTCTTTTCTAAAAAACACCTGATCAGTTTTCTAGATCTTTTTAGATCAATGGTGGTCAGCAGTTAAGAGGGAATGAGGTAAGAGGTAAACAGGTGGAGTACAGGTGATTTGTAGGGGGTTAAATTATCCTATATAAAACTCTAATGGCAAATCTATATTATGCATACGTCAAACTTCATATTATGCATTTATGTCTTTACAACCCAAAGAGTGACCCAAATGTAAACTATGGACTTTAGTTAATAATGATATGTCAATATTTGTTTGTGAATTATAACGAATGGACTACACAAATGCAAGATTCACTAAGAGGGGAAACTGTGTGGGGGAGGTACGTTGTGTGGAATAGGGGCTGGATATATGGAACTCTGTACTATCTGCTCATTTTCTCTGTAAATCTAAAACAGTACTAAAAACGTAGTCTATTTGGTATTATTATTTTTTTTAAAACCCAATAACCTCAAAAACTAATGATGTAATGTATGGTGATTAACATAATAAAAAATAAATTTACAAACTCAGAGAAAAAAATAAATGGGGATGCAACAACTGGATATCTGTATATGGATAAATGATCCTCTATCATTAGCTGATATCATACACAGAGATAAATTTGAAATGTATCATAGACCTAAGATAAGAGCTAAAATGATACAATTTCTAGAAGAAAACAGGAGAAAATCTTTTTGAATTTGATTCAACAAATATTTCTTAGGACAAAAAAGACCATACGGCAATAAAAAAATAGTTTATAATTTAGACTCCATCAGAATTGCAAACCTTTGTTCTTCAAAAAACACTGTTAAGAAAATGAAAAAGCAAGCTCTATACTAGGAGATAATATTTAAAAAATACATATATGATGAGGGAAGGATTTCTATCTAGAATATATGAAGAAATCATATAACTCAATAATAAGAAACTAATCCAATAAAATAAAATAATAAAAAAGAAACTGATCCAATAAAAATTTGGGAAAAATATTTTAATAGCTACTTCCCCAATGAGGGCATATAAATAGCAAGTAAGTACATGAAAAGATGCTAAGCATCATTAGTTATTAGAGAAATGCAAACTAATTCCAAAATGAGATACTGCTATACATCTACTAGAATGGCTTAATTAAAAAAAATAATGACAATATCATGTACTGGTAAGGATGTGGAGCAACTGGAACTCTCAGAAATTGCTGGTGGGAATTCAAAATGAAGAGTTGACAGCAACTTTGGAAGACAAATTGGTAGTTTCTTACAAACATACATTTACCATATGACCCAACAATTCCACTTCTAGGTATTTCCCTAAGGAAAATGAAAAGCTATTTTCACACAAATACATGCATGTGAATGTTTACAGGAGCATTATTCATAATAATGATCCAAACCAAATGTCTTTCAGTTGGTGAATGAATAAGAAAATATGGTATATCCATATAATAAGATGCTATTCAGCAATCTGAAGAAACAAACTACAAAAGACATGGCACATCTAAAACTGTAATTCTAGGTGAAAGAAACCAGATATAGGAGATATGATATATGATTCTACATATATAACATTACTAGAAAAGGCAAAAGTATAAGGACAAAAAGCAGATCAGTTGTTGCCTGGAGCTGGGGTCAGTGCAGGAATTAACTGCTGCCTCTCAAGAGGTAATTTTTTGTGGTAATAAAAATGTCCTAAAATTGGATTTTGATGATAACTACACAGCATGTAAGTTTAATAAAACACAAATATGTGTAAACTTAAAGACTAATATAAGTGATTTGTGAAAATTATATCTTGACACATCTGATAAAAATCTATATGCTTTATTGTTAAACATATCCCAGAAATGATGTCATACCTTCTTGGTGGATCATATCAGGAAACGTCTGAAACCCCAATGTATCATTATTGGTGATGTTAACCTTCATCAGTTTTTCCTACTGCGAAGTTTCATCTGAAATTGTAACATTTTCATTTTTTTCCATTTGTAATTGCTAAGTATCTTTTAGGAGAAAGTCTGACACTATTCAAATATCCTGTTTTTATTACACTTTTACTCATTATTTTAGCAACCATTGATGATTCTTGCCTGCAAAAATTATTGCTATGCCAATTGTGATTTTATATTTCCATCTTTCCTTCTACATTTATTAGTTGAAACTCTACAGAATGGAAGTGCTGTCTCTCTCCTCATTTCTTTAATCATTTATTTATTTATATCAGTATAGACTCATGGATATCTATTTTAGTCTATGAATTTTATTTAATTTGTTGTTTAAATCATCCCAAATCTGGCCATAGTAGATTCTTTCAAGTTGCTCAAGTGTCCTTTCAACATGCCCATCCCCAGTCTATTTTTAGATCACACAGACTCTGGCACGGCAAGATTTTCCAGGCTCATCTCATATTTTCCATGCTTCAATCCTGGAATCAGCCATTTTTCCAGGGACCCAGTACCTTTCACAAGAGAATAATTAGAAACCAAGATGTAAGTGCTAACTATGCTCATCCTTACAGGATGTCATTGTTTTTAGATCTCCTCCATAGTCAGAGCTGGGAAAAAATATATATATGTATGTGTGTGTGTGTGTGTGTATACACACACATACAGTTATATATATATATACAGAGTTTTATATATATATATATATAAAACTCTGTATTAGTCAGGGTTCTCCAGAAAAATAAAACCAACAGAATATACATATATACATGTGTGTATGCATTTTGTGTTCCTCTGTGTGTGTGTGTGTGTGTATGTTTATGCAGAGATACACACACACGGAGAACAGAAAAAAAGAGGGAGAAAGAAAAATTTAAGGAATTGGCCCTCCCAACTGTGGTGCTGGCAAGTCCAAATTCTACAGAAGGCAGCAGAGTGGAGATCCAGGGAAGAGTAGATGTTGCAGCTCAAGTCCAAAGGCAGTCTGGAGGCAGAATTCTCTCTTCCTCAGGGGACCTTAGTTCTTAAGGCTTTCATCTGATTAGATGAGGCCCATCCACAATATGGAGAGTAATCTGCTTTACTCAAAATTTATTGACATAAATGTTAATCACATCTAAAAATATCTCTACACAACATCTAGATGAGTGTTTGACCAAACAGTTGGGCACCATAACCTAGTGAAGTTGACACAAAAAATTAACCATCACAGCATACCATACACACCAAAAAGCTCTGTCTCAAAAACCACCTTTTTATTATTTATTTTTTAAAGATTTCATTTATTTATTTGAGAAAGAAAGAATGAGACAGAGAGAGAGAGAGCATGAGGGGGGGGAGGGTCAGAGGGAGAAGCAGACTCCCCACTGAGCAGGGCGCCCGATGCGGAACTTGATTCCGGGACTCCAGGATCATGACCTGAGCTGAAGGTAGTTGCTTAACCAACTGAGCCACCCAGGTGTCCCTCTTTTTATTATTTTAAGAATCATAAGTTCTTGAGCCCACCCACTTTTTTTTTCTTTCCGTAATTACCTTGTTGAATTTCTGCAGCTGATCCCCTCATCTTTTTCTATGACTAACAAGCTACTCTTCAACTCTGAGCCACTTTCACTTTATATTTTCTCTGCTTCTATTGTATAGCTAGTCATGAATAAAACTGGACTCCTTGTTTCTAATAAAAAGAGATATTACCAGTTCTCTAGTAAATGCTAAGGAATTTCTTATTAATTTCCTACCTATTTTCTTTTTTTTTCTGTTCAGCTTGGTTTATTTCTGTCATTTTAAATACATAAAACTTCTTTAGCTACAGTTTTTATTTGCTAAACAAATGACAATGTATATAACACAAGCATTCGGACAATTTAAGAATACATTACTCATTTATACATTGAGAGGTTTTCAAAACCATTATCTACTATCATGAAAAGCATACAATTCTTTTTTTAAAAATTTTTACTTATTATGTTCAATTAGCCAACATATAGTACAACATTAGCTTTTGATGTAGGGTTCAATGATTCATTAGTTGCATATAACACCAGGGCTCATCACATCACGTGCAATGCCCACAATAGCCCAGCTGTGGAAGGACCCAAGATGTCCTTCAGCAGATGAATGGATAAAGCATACAATTCTTAATCTGTAAAATATTTATTGGAAATTTTATGGGTTTCATTTCAATTGGATCCATTTGATACACCATTAGCAGTTAGGACAAATAATAGGGTATTCATTTTGCTATCATTTTATTAAGGATATTTTAATTTATATTCATAAGGAATATTGGTGTCTAGTTTTCTTTTCTTGTGATGTCTTTATGGGATAATTTCCAACCTGTTTTCTATAGCAACTCTTTCTTTTTTTAAGATTTTATTATTTATTTGGCAGAGAGAGAGAGAAAGCACAAGTAGGCAGAGTGGCAGGCAGATGGAAAGGGAGAAGCAGGCTCTCTACTGAGCAGACAGCCCAATGCAGGGCTCAATCCCAGGACCCTGGGATCATGACCTGAGCCGAAGGCAGACACTTAACGACTGAGCCACCCGGGCACCCCTCAACAGCAACTCTTATAAATACTTTCATAAACCAAATCCTTAATATCACCAATTCCTTTATCCCTCTTTAAAGTGTAGGACTTGCCATCATCTCTTGCTCAAATCAGTTAGTATCCACTAATTAATGTTAGTATCCACTAATTAATGTTCAAGTTCTTACATGACCAGTCCCCAACTTCTAATTCTAGTCACACATTTCACTGCAATACAAATCTGATTCTTTATAGAAGACGGATCATCAGCTGTTCCTCAAATAGTACTCTTATTCTGTGCTTCAGAACTAGCAAAATGTTGTGTGCAAATATTTGTTGGACACTTTCTAAATAAATGGGTGAGGGAATGCATTCATTCCTAAATCTGTTCTTCTTTCTCATAGTTTTAATATTCAACCCACCCTTTTGATCAATGATATTTGATCAGTTCAAATGTCATTTTATGCTTTTATGTCTGACCTGATAAGATTGCCCCAATTTCAAGAAAAACTCTAAAATTTTGCCCGTCTATAATATTTAATTTTTTATATCACTCATCTGGTCTACAACATCTACCTTTTGGAAAAATGCTTATGTAGCCTTCCATTAGAAAGTAAGCTTCTTGTCCTGTTTGGAATTGCCTAACAGTTGTACTACTCAGAATTCCATTAGTGTAGTGTTTTACACAGCATTTTTGAGAGACAACAGATAGATGGATGAATAAATGAGCAGAGACATGGAAGAATAGATAAAAGAAAAATAAATGTTATCAGTAGATTTGGGATAGTATTCCACAGATGGTTCTCTAGCCAGTCAACTCTTCTCATTTTATAAAATACTAAAACATTTTCAAAAAATAAAGTGTTCTCTTTGGCTCAAGCTGTTACATTGCATGAGAGGAAATCAGAATTAAACACACACACACATAATGAATAACAAACTTATTTTAAATGACTAAAGAAAAGGAACAGATTTTATTGAATAAGAGCAAAAAATAATTGATTTAGTTAACTTACTGTTCCTTCAAAAATATTCAAAAGGAAGAGGGGAGAAAAACCAGTAGTTTTTGTTTTTTTTTTTTATAATGATGCTGCTGACTCAGCCCTTCAAATGAAAACATAAGTACTACTGTTATGACAAAACAGAGTCTAGCATAACAAAATTCTAAAGGTATAAAGGAAGTTGACCTTTAAAAGAACCAGTAAGACAGGAAGAGAGTTAAAGAATCTTAACAAGCTACCAAATACCTTCTTTTAAACCATGACAAGTGTGTTCCCAAGAAATGATTCACCAACATGAGACTACTAGCAGAAATTAATGACTAGTACCTAATGTTCTGGAAAAAACCCACAGGATTACATTGAAGAGAAATGAGTAAAAGGGATTTGCTGCTTATGGCTTCTTCCCCAACATTCCCTCCTCCTGCCTGCCACCCCAAAATAGTAGTGTATCATAATTTTAAAGGAAGCTTTTTTTTATTTTATGTTGAATTTTAAATGGATACAAGAACTCCTATATCTTTAGAATTGTGTAGCCTTCTTCTATTAATGTAGTCTCAAGTGAAATTCCGGAATATTATTTTTAGTTTTACTTTTGTATTTTCAATCAGGTAATAAATGAGTTGACAATCTTGAATGAAGTCTTCTCTTTCTTTCTTTCTCCCTTTCCTTTCTCTTTCTCTCTTTCTCTCTCTCTCTCTCTCTTTCTTTCCTTTCTTTCTGCCAGGTTCTCAAATTATAGCCCAGGTACAATCTTAGTTAGCTGCTTGCTCATTATTTCAGAACTATTCTTTTTCAGAACATCTAGCCTTTTGTGCCAGGAGGCATATTCCCAAATATCCCATAGAGTAATTTGACTCTCCTTTTTTAGCCAAGAATGATTTCTTAAGGTCATGATTCAAAGAGATGGGATTTCATCAGATTAGTCAAATTAGACATATTTAACTTAATGTTCTTTGGGTTTGAACAGAAGTAATTAGAGTAATACATCTTTGATTATAATTTTAAAAGCCACCAAGTCACTTGCTTTTCTAAAATAATCCATTAGCAACCAAATAGAGGCTTCTATTTTTATTACTAACACAGTTTACATTGATGAGCAATGAAGATTAAAAGATAGACACAGATTTGTTGAATTACTGACTAAAGTTTGATTTTGATATTTAAATCCCAAATGGCTGATTCTAGGACTGAAGTAATAGAATATACAAGATGAGCTTGCATCCAAAAATCTTATAGTGTAAGAAAATACTAGAACAAAACAAAACAATGTTGGGTTAGAAGGACAGGAGGTATGTCAAAGAGATACCAGAGCCAACCAAAAGTGCTCCCAATGGCTAAAGTTAACATAATTTGAACAACAAAATAAATAATATTACGTTGGTGATAAAATAAATATTTATAGGTGTATAGTGATAGAAATAAGTGACTGAATAGATAAATGAATGAGAAAGACAAATCTGTCCAGAAAAATTCCAAATACTTTATGTTATATTCCCACTCAAAGAGGTGGATCATAATTCCCCACTCCTTATGTGTAGGTTGCATTTGGTGACTTCCTTTCAAAGAGTATAGTATTTAAATTTAAACAGTAAATTTAAAATGGAGAAATATGACATACACTACTTCATCTAGGTAGGTTTAACTTTGTTGTCTTCCTTCCTAAAATCTATAACTCCAGTCTGATCATGAGAGACAACAGAGAACCAGTATTGAGGGATATTCTACAAAATACCTTACTAATAGTCCTCAAAACTGTCAAGTACATCAAAAAGGAAAGTCTGAGAAACTGTCAGAGTCATGATGAGACTAAGGAGACATGAAAACTAATATGGTATCCTGGATGGTATTCTGAGACAGAAAAAGAACATTAGCTAAAATCTAAGAAAAATGTGAATGAAGTACAGATTTTGGTTAATAATAATGAATTAATATTGGTTCATTTGTTGTAGCAAAAGCATCACACTAATGTAAGATGTTAACAATAGGGGAAACTGGGTGTATAAAAACCGCTATCTTTGCAACTTTTCTATGAATCTAAAAGTATCCTATAATAAAAAATTTGTTTTCAAAAAAAGCTAAATGTCATATTTAATTTCAAATACATCCTGAGTGGGATGCTTATATCCAGTTAGCACAGTCATCAAATATAATACATTCTGAAAGAGGATTCCACAAACTTTTCAGATGTATCAGCTTTAACCACATTGGTGAATTAAGAATAATGATGGCAGAGATATCTACAAAACATTAACACTACAGAACATTTCCTCAAGAAAGCTGCAATTTGATTGTTCATAGTTCAGTAGCAACTTCAGATTTTATGATAATACAGAGGGGTTATTAATTTAGCAATAAAAGCAAATCTCCTGAAAAACCTTAGACAATCTTTTCATCATCTTTAGACCAGCACCATGCCTCCTAAGTAAATGGCCCATTTAGTTATTTGCCCACTCACTTGTGTCTTTTACACGGTTGAATACAAATCCAGTCACCAATTCTAGTAGCATGACAGGATCAGAATCAGCATTTCAACATTCATTTGTACGATCAAAGCCTCAAATTGGAAGAACTACAGGTTCCATATGAAACTAATATCCCCTTGAAGGAGCTGCTGGAAAGATCTGATCCAATTATAACAGAAGTCAAATTCCCAGGCTTTTCACAGTAGCTAGATTGTCCTTCAAGTAGAGGAGCCAAATACAACCCTCTTCCCTTGGCAACATCATCACTTGGACTTTCTCTCTTTTGCTCTGAGACAGCATGGACTATTGAACTGCTTGAAGATTTTGGGACTGCACTTGTGAAATAGTTTTAGTAGCACTTATGAGTATTGGGACTATGAAAAAGATTCTGTATTTAAAACTGGAAAGCAATTTACTTTAACCCTGAACAATTCATATTCCAGCTGCGTTCTGTAATACTGAGTAAGTCATGTAAACATAAAGACAGTTGATGTATTTAGCTTTATTATTTTGAATGCAATGGGGCAATGAAAAATGATTACTCATCACAGACCGACTGATCATTTGCAATGATTCTCAGTGGTGGGGGGGGGATGAGAGAGTAACTTTCTGGGGAGTAGACTGTGTGTCGTTTGAAAAAACATATATTTGATAGATATATTGTTTTTATAAAACAAGAATTTCACATTCTGTAAAGTTTTCTCACATAAAATAGAGTGATAAAGAATTGTACATTAAAACTAGAAAACCTGTTAAAGGACTCAGGTATTGAGTTTAGACATAGGAGCACTGATTTCCAATTTCTTCCACTGCCTTTCAATTTGTAAAAATAGCCTCTTCTCTCTGGGTTTGCCTCTATGACCAAGGGTAATTGTGACTTTTCTAACAGGATATAAATTATGTGCCTCACTTTCTCTACTTTAAAGTACATGTACTGTATTATACCCATGAAATATTTTCTTAGTTTAATTTGAAAGAAACAGGAAGAAGAAATTAGAGAATTGATTTTACATTCATAGTCATAGAACTGAAGTACCACCTGGACCCCAGCAGTCTCAGAAAGGGGTTGACTAGGATATGTAGGGAATCATTTTGCCCTTTGAAATATGTTCTTTTTTCCTGATTAGAAGCCATATAGATGAACCAAAGGAACCTGGCACCCTGAGTAATATAGATTGTATTTTGGTATGTATGTGTTATTTTTTGTACCAAGTTAAGGGTACACTGGTCAGAAGAAGTGAGATTTCTGAAGTTATAATGTCCCAGAATATGAACATAGGTTATTATATTTTTGCATGTTTAATTTTGACAAAGACATCTTTTCCTTGCTTCCACTCTCCACTCATTTTCTACCAATAATTGTAGGGGAGAAATGGACCTAGTTTCCTAGTTTTTACATTACTGCAGACTCTCTGCAACAGCCTTTTCTCTCCCCTAGTCTATTTATCTAAATTAAAGAATGGGAAGAGAGACTAAGCGAACATCAACCTAAGAATAAAGAAAATATAGATGTAGGAGATGGGGGTTCCTTTTGGGCAAATCTGGCTTAATTGCTGGCGTCCAGTGTAGTGGAAACAGCCTGGAACATGAATC
Source organism: Eumetopias jubatus (assembly GCF_037043125.1). Classification (NCBI taxonomy): domain Eukaryota; kingdom Metazoa; phylum Chordata; class Mammalia; order Carnivora; family Otariidae; genus Eumetopias; species Eumetopias jubatus. The sequence continues at coordinate 53,478,061 of NW_028274820.1, read as the reverse complement.
AAAAAGCCTCAAGACTTATTCCAGAATGCCACCAGCACTGTGGAACTTATGATTTTTTTAGGAAATTCTATTATCTTATTATCCAATCTCTTTCTATTCCCTAACTTTTCCCATTCTTTACTTTGTATTGAGGATCTGAAAATGGTTACTTTAAGCAAACATCTTTGATTTACATAAGTTTTAGGCCACTATGTTAACTTATTATTCCTTAGATTTAGAAATTATTACAGAAAAAGTTTTTCCCCCATGTATACAACTTTCACTCAGTTTTTCATTAATTCAAAAAGTACGAATAGCCTACTGTACATAAGGCATTATGAACGATGAATGAAATTCAGAATCAATCCTTAAGTAGCTCAGATTCTGATGGTAGAATCAGAAAAATAAAAGAAAAAAACCAAACAAAGCAAAACCAAGCACATAAAAACCATTGTGATAAGCAGTGATGTGCTAGTAAAGTTAAATGCCCAGCTTTCCGGAGGACAGGGGCGAGAAGAAATTATTGGCTTCTGAAATTTGCCAGTTTACACAGTGTAAATACTCCCAGCATGATCAATTTCAGGGTATCAGTATAATGTCACTGAATGTGGAGCTGAGAAAAGATGTATATCATTGGGTCCCATCAACTAGCTCCAGCACACCACTGAATTAGAAAAGAGGCGTGCCCTAATACTACAGGCTCATAGTATAGGTAGTCTGAAGACAGACCTCTGACTCTACATGGTAAGGTAGGGAAGGACTGCACAATAGGGAATCCTGGAGGACAAGTAGGCATCAGTCAACCAAGCAAAGTAGAGAAGAATGTTTCAGGCAGAGGGAAGAGCATGAGCAAAGCAAAGAGGAGTGACTTCTAGAACAGAGGTCAGGAAAGATTTGAGGGCCAAGAGAAAAAACTGAGGATATTATGTAGGGATTCATATAACTAAAATCCAGCCATTTGAGAATGTAACAAACAACTTGCAGGTGATCAAAAACAAAAAACAAAAAACAAGCAACTAATTCAAATTGGCTCAAGGGCCATAGTTTGCTAGCCTCTGTTCTAGAAGAGGGTAGACACTACAGACAAATTACACTAAAGCCTCCCTTCTACAGAGTGGGTGTGTTTTTCTCATTCTCTTAAAATGTATAACAGAGCCAATAAGTCCACCTAACAGATTTCTGGAAATAGCATTTAATTTGGCTTGACCCCACACTCCCAGATCCAGCAGAACTAAGGAGTGTTGGTGAGTAATGTCAAGTGAATAAAATTCTCCTCATTCATTTTATGTACCAAAATACACATCACTGCACATTGGATGCTGTGATACCTTCACCAAGTCAGGGAGGAGAAGAGAGTTCAGAAATAATTTCAATGGTACATTGATGTACTTAAGCCATCACCCTTATATAAAGTAGGGAATATAGGAAAACAGATTCTTTAATATGACTAGTTTAGCTTGAAAACAGAGAAGTACTTGGTACAATGTTGGAGCAAAGATATCCATTGACATTAATCTTTCCTGGACAAAGTCTTGGAGGGTAATCTTTTCCTGGTTTTAGCATTTAAAAAAAATATTAAAGCCTTACACAGGTTATGTTCTCAAAGGACCTGACATCTTCTCCTTAAAGGTAAAGAAAGGCATCTTGTTGTGCCAGAGAGTAAGGAAGTATTCAGACGTGGCTGGGTACATGTGGAAAGGACACAGGGGTTAAGTCAAAAGAAGTTCCTAATGGTCACAAATGGAACAATTGAGTAAAAAATAAATAAAATATTAGTGGATTATAACTGTAGTATACAATAAAAATCCACAAGTTCCTGAAAGTTGAATAAACAAATGAAAGAGAAGAGATAGCTCTTCCTTACAGAAAAATAATAATTATAAATGTAAAAGGGATGAAGCAAATAGAAATACCTCCATTAGAACACAATAATAATTTTTGCAAGCAAAATCTGCCAATGGATGTTAAAATTATTGGATCAAGTCTTGGGGAGAAGCACATAGTTTCCAAGTATCTTCCCCAAGATATTTATTAATTACAAAGATAAAACCCAGCAGAAACCACTGTAACCAAATGATCAAGGTTAACATCACCAGTAGTAAGACATCTTGAACCTCTCCTATAGTAGACTGAGAATACTACATCACTTCTGTATTATTTTTGCCAAAATATACAACCTCAATCTAACCATGAAAAAAACAACCAAACAAAACCAAATTTAGGGACATTCTACCTGGCCAGTATTCTTCAAATATGTCAAAGTCATGAGACAGAAAGAAAGGCTGATGAACTGACAGACAACAGACTCAGGAACCATGACAACTAAATGCAGTCTGATATCCTGGATGGGATCCTGGAACAACAACAAAAAATACTTGTAAAAACAGGAACAATAAAATCCCCACAGAAAACAAGCATAAAAAAACTGGTCTATACTATATATACACTCATAATTTAATTAATGCACTTTCCCGGTGTTAATTTCTTGGTTTTGTTAATTGTATAACAGTTATTCAAGATATTAACATTAGAGGAATCTGGATGAAGGATATACTAAAACCCTCTGTACTATTTTTGAAAGTTTTCTAAAGTCTGAAATTATTTCAAAATAAAAAGGTAAAAACAGAGAGAGTGATATATGCTAAATTAGCACTTTTCATTTATGACATGTTTCCTTTGCTGGGTCCTATTTGGGGTTTTTCTCATTTATTTTCACTTCCACTAAGGATCTCAGCTTAACTACATAGGAGGGTATTTTGGAATTGAAGTTATTATTCCTCAAATCTATTCTCCAACCTGCTTAAGACAAAGATCAGATCATCTAATGGGCACAAGTACACTTCTAGGCCAGGGCTGATTTTACAACATCCCAGCAATTACCCAATGGAGTAAATATAATTATCCCCATTTTACATTCAGTGATACTGAGTCACTAAAATGGAAGCCCCACGAGGGCAGATTTTTTGTCTTCATTGTTTACTGCCATATCTTTAGCCTCTAACATATTTCATGGCATTTGTTATTATGTGATGGAGCCAATAAATATTTTGAAACGAATAAATGAATGAACGAGGCTTAAAGAGCTTAAGCAATTTATCCACACGGCGGAACAACAGAGAGCTGGAAAATGTCTGATTTTGAGGACGAACTTTTACCCACTGTACTAGACAACATTGGTCTTAAGATCTTAAAAAATAGAATAGCTGCAATACTTTTTTATATTCACTGCTCATTTATACCAGTCAATCCATAAAAGACATGAGAACCAGGAAATCCAAGGAGACTGTTAGTCTGACTGCTGCAAAACTTGTTTTTATCCATTTGCTCAAGCAATTAAAAAATGGAAATATCTAGAAAGAACTTAGCAATTTCTCAGCATGTCAGGATGATACAAAAATTTATTCTGAGAAATGGCATTCAAAGCAGTACCACAAGGGAATAGCTTCCACTTTAAACAGTAGTAGGACATTGCAGATGGTTTTGGCTAAATTTGATTCACCTTCCATGGAGTAGTTTTGTGGAATTTTCTCCAAGTATTTGGCTGAGTTCATATGAATTTGTCTCAAAGGTTAAACTTGAATAATATTTTCTTTTCTTTACCACAGAACGTGACAATTAATTTAAATCACATCTCATATTTTAGCATTGTAGCACCTCTGGGACTAGACATTTAATTTGTGTTACTTTGGAAAAGATTCTAACTGCAGATTGAGGGCCTGGGTAATACAGTGGAAAGAGTTCTGGCCTGAAAGTCAGAATAAAGAGTTCCACAGCTGACTCCACTGTTAATTGGTTGTGTGACCCTCCAGAAAGTGATTCAAAACATATCTCATTCAGACTCAGTCTCTGTACCTCTAAAATGGGAACAATAATTCCTTGGCCTTTTTACACAAGGCTGTAAAAATAAAATGATGAAATGTGTATGGATATGTCTTAAGAATTCTAAAGCACTACACTCAAGATTTTTAAAAAAATGAGAACTCAGAAAAATACCATACTTGTAAAAGGAAGAAACTGTATATTCTTTTCTAAAGTACCTTTTATGTTTCTAATTTGTGAATAATTTGCGTGAAATAGGTTTCTATTTTTTCCATTAAACTATTCAAGTTTGTTCTTTCTGCACTAAATTTTTATCATCATCAATATTTATAATATATGTTTTCCAAAAGTTATATAATCCTCTAGTCCATGAATTGTTTCTAAATGATTGTTACTTAGAAACAGTAGGACAATGTCCTTAATCAGAAGCTTTTTTTTTTTTTTAAGGACATAGTCTTTTAAGATTCTATGAAAGGGTATATCTTTTTTTAAGAAGCATTTAATTAAAGATTAATCTCCAGATAATCATTAGGCTAGTTTAACCATTCCCCCCATTCACAGAAAAGTATGGATAGAAGTTGATTACCAATATCCATTAAATGCCAGAGAGAGAGAGAGGAGAGAAGAAGGAGGAGGAGGAGGGGAAGGGGAAGAGAAAGAGAAGGAAGGGGAAGAGGAAGAGAAGGAAGGGGAAGGGGAAGAGAAGGAAGGGGAAGGGGAAGAGAAGGAAGGGGAAGGGGAAGAGAAAGAAGGGGAAGGGGAAGGGGAAGAGAAGGAAGGGGAAGGGGAAGAGGAAGAGAAGGAAGGGGAAAGGGAAGAGAAGGAAGGGGAAGGGGAAGAGGAAGAGAAGGAAGGGGAAGGGGAAGAGAAGGAAGGGGAAGAGGAAGAGAAGGAAGGGGAAGGGGAAGAGGAAGAAGGAGAAGGAGAAGAAGAAGGAGGGGAGGAGGAGGAGAGGGGAGTGGTAGGGAAGGGGAGAAACAAAAGCAAAATCCGTATCATTCAAATCAGTCATTCTGACTCTTCAATATTTTTTTTTCTAGTTGTATTACCGTGGACACTTAATCACTCTGGGGTCTTGGTCACCCCCGCTGTCTGCATTAAAAGAGTTGGATCCCACAACTTCAGGTTAAACATTCTGGAAGCAAGTACAGCATAAAAAAGTAGTTGATGATTTAAAGCACAAACATGACTGTTTCTCTGAAGCTGCTGTACAGAATCTTTCCCAACACAGCCAGCATGAGAAATACCTCAAGGGATTGGGCACTGCTGGTCCGTCCCTGCCCCCGGCAGACAATCCCTGCTGCAACAGGCACATGTCAACATTCAGGACGGTGGAAGATTATGAGAAATATCTACTCACGTACTTTCAGTCAGTACTATCTCATCTGCTTGTTTGTCTTACTGACTTTGCGGGTTTTGACTCCAGTGGCAAAATGCCTTCCTCAAAACTTCACGTTAAGTGATGAGAACAGTTTGAAAAGTTTAAAGGAAAGAGAGAATTCCCCAAACGTTGCTGCCTCTGAAAATTGTCTCGGTTAGATGTGGAGGCCGGGTGGTGGTGCCACCACTTAGCCCATTCCTTTTTTTTTCTCTCTCCTTTGTTTCACATATTTTCTTTTATTTATTTATTTATTTATTTATTTATTTATTTATTTATTTATTTATTGTCTTTTATGGCTTCTTAACATAATATTTTCAAGATTCATCCATTTCGTAGCATAATCACTACTTCATTTCTTTTTGACTATTCTTTTTTTTTTTTTTTAAAGACTCTAATGGTAAGTGTCATGAAGATAAGTCTGAGTCAGATGTCTTGGATTCAAATGCCTTCCAGAGCTAGGCAAGGTGAATGAGAAAAGCAGGTGGGTCAGTGAGATGACAGTACAAGCTAGGAATCCCTGCTAGCACTAAGGAATCTGATCAAACAGCCTACGGAGCTTCTTCAAAAGAAGCTGAGAATTGCGTTTCATAACTAAATCTTTAAAAGTTATAACTGATTTGAATCTTCATAAAACTGTATGGGTCCACAAGGTCACTGGTTTGGGATCTCTGTTATTTTTTTTTATATTTTTATATACATATTTTTAAAGGTTTTATTTATTTAATTGACAGAGAGAGACAGCGAGAGAGGGAACACAAGCAGGGGGAGTGGGAGAGGGAGAAGCAGGCTTCCCGCCAAGCAGGGAGCCCGATGCGGGGCTCGATCCCAGGACCCTGGGATCATGACCTGAGCCGAAGGCAGACACCTAACCAACTGAGCCACCCAGGCTCCCTTTTTTTTTTTATTTTAAAGATTTTATTTATTTATTTGACAGAGGGAGGGGAGAGAGAGAGAGAGTAAAAGCAGGGGGAGTGGGAGAGGGAGAAGCAGGCTTCCCGCCGAGCAGGGAGCCCGATGTGGGGCTCGATCCCATGACCCTGGGATCATGACCTGAACCGAAGGCAGACACCTAACCAACTGAGCCACCCAGGCACCCCCTCTGTTATTTTTTTTAATCATTATTGAATCTTTGTCTTGGATTATGAATATATTATTCAGATAGAGAGTCATTTTAGACTGTAGAATCATTTAGAGTCACTAGATTACAGAGTTATTTTAAGAACCTCTGATATAAAAAGCCATAATATTGGAATCCAGTATCACTGGCATTATTAGAAAGGGGACTTCACTTTACAGAAAGGCACACCTTAGGAAAATAAATAAGTTGTGAGCTATTTTGCCACACTTAAAATAAAACTATATTACAAAAATGCGACAGTAATGCATACTCCTTCTAGCTTACAGACTCTGCATGCCTCCATTTCTCCATACTCAGAAGCTGTTAGAATTTAATTATACAACACTAAACAATAAATTGAAGGTAAGCAAATAAACCTCAGATTGGTAAACCCATATGACATTCTTCTACCCACTATCCAAATGCCTCAACTCGCACTGACTCAAATAATTAGTTTCATCTTGTGTCTTCTGACTTTGGAGTCTTTGGCATACCTTTGACAAGTGTCTGCCATCCAATAGATAGAAATTTAATGGCAATTTTCCAAGCTAAGTGACACTGCCACTTTCCACTTTCCATTTCCCACTCAATGCCTGAAACAACTACCAATATTTCCAGTGTTGATGATATGGTACCTCTTCTGGACCTCTCCTTTTAAATCTCCTCCCACATCCACTGTCCCACCATGTCATGGACTTCACTAGTACAATTTTCCCTCACCAGCTCCTCTCCCACTAAATGACCCTCCATTTCCACCTTTTCCCATCCCCACAAATGCATTATTTGAGCTTTCTGAGAAATGAAAAGTGAAAAGTAGTTCCTCCTTTCAAAACCAGTTGGAAACTCTTGTCTTAATATTTGTCTGGAGCTTTGCTTTTATTTTCCAAATGATCTGGGTTTGGCAAAACCCTTTTGGTTAAGTAATAGACAACAGCATAACATTCCAAAAGGGAGTTGGAAAACCCAGACAATCTAGGATTCCATGAAGACTAAACACTGGACTCTTCCTGTTGAGCCCAAATAACCCTCCCTAAATGGAGAACCACTTCACTCCTTAAATAACTGGTATAATAGAATACACATTGGTGTCACTTAAGCTGGTACTTCACTTTATTCCCTCTGCCTTTACATGGACTTGTAGATGTACACGGGAGTCTAGAGTCACAAGTAGAGCCTGAGGCTCTTAGAATCAGACTTGAACTCACAGTGAAAAAGTCAAATAATGTTTTCAACTTTGTGGGTAGATGTCACTATTATCCTCATTTTACAGAAAGAACAACAGAGCAAAGCATGGCCAACTAACTTAAAGAAGATCCCACAATTTTAAATTTTGCATCTGGGATTAAAATCCTGGTGCTTTGCTCTTAGGGCTGCTGCCCTTAATCCCTGTGCTATGCTGCCTTTCCTCTTAATATTTCTTTACAAAATTCCTGATCCTGGGAACGTGTTTCTGCTTTGGATTTCAAACAAGCCACGGGTATTGGTCTGAGACTGGAATACTTGACTATTTCACATTGCATATGTATTTCTCCAGTACTGTCCTTAAGGTTGAGAATCTTAGATTTTGATTTTCAATACAGTGAGGAGCTAACTGTTCATCTTTTCACAGGCAAATGCTTAAGAAATAAGCTCCTATCAAAAGATCACTTATTTTTGGGACATCAGGGTGGCTCAGTTGGTTAAGCATCTGCCTTCAGCTCAGGTCATGATCCTGGGATTGAGTCCCGCATCGGGCTCCTTGCTCCTTGGGGAGCCTGCTTCTCCCTCTGCCTCTGCCGCTCGCCGCTGCTTGTGCTCTCTCTCTCTCACTCTGACAAATTTTTTTTAAAAAGAAAAAGATCACTTATTTTTAAATAATAGTGGAAGTGACAAGTCAGGCTGAAATTACTAGAACTCTTCATAAAGTAAAAAAGACACTGAGGGAAAAGAGGACCCTCAGTTAATAGCGCACTCTAAGTCATTTTACTGAGTTCTCCAAACACACTGTCCCAACCTCAGTCACCCTCCCCAGCCCCAGGCTGGGGCAGTCCCCGGGAAGGATGGAGCCTGTGCCATTATTCCTGGCAGCCCTCTGTCTCAGCAAAGGTGGTCATGGTGACCTCATGAACACCAAGTACCTTTTCACAAGGAGTGGATTTTATGTCCCTGAGTCATCAGAGCAAGTCCTCCAGGACACTCCTTATACCATCAAAGCCTGTCTGCTCTATTTTCAGTAACATTCAATATATGGAACCTGAACAAAATTTAGGCCTGCTGGGGTTTCCTGACCTGTCACCACACTAATGATAACATCAAATCCTAGGATTTGATGTTACAGGAGACTGTATCTCTTCTCTGCCAGGTGAAGACTTCATCATCTCACATCCCTTGGTACTGCCTGGCCTTGGCCCTGTCCATGGAAAGCATGTCCCTGAGAAGCACTCAAAGATGTAACTTGAAGGCTTTCAAGGTGCCTCCCTTGCAGGCCAACTCCTTTATCTTTGGATGAACGAGGAAATCCACAATTTCCTAAAAATATGGGACTTTTTTGAAAATATTCAAAAAGTCCTTCTTGATGTGAAGAAGATAAACTCTGTACTATCAAAAGCAGTCATCAAGGGTTTCCTGCACAGGGGTACAAGGAAGAGCAGGTGCCCATATCTACAGATGCTGATGAGTTTTACGGCAGACTATTCATGAGGCCAATCAGTGTCCAAAGAGCAATACTCTGTCTGTCTTCACTGAGAAGCCCTTTGCTAGGTCTTCAGCCATAAACAAGAGTACAATGTTTTCTCAGGTACATCTGTTCTGTGTTCTATTACATGATCTTTAAGTGAGCCCCTAACACTATGTCCTGAATAGAACAGAGAATTACAGACCAGCTCCCGCCCACAGGTTCTCCTTTACACATCAGGAGGAAAAAATTATTGCTTTGAGCTGTCCTGTTCTAGTGGAGGGTGCAGGTTCCTCTGGCTTTCTTTCCTATTTGGTCCACCAAATGTGCCCAGGCACATGACACTGTAGGACTCTGCCCCTGGCTTCACTCAAAATGGACAGGATTCCTAGACCAAGATGAGACAAAAGACATAGGTTCAGGGTTAGGGTCTGTGGTAGCCTCTCCCAACTCTGAATGTGCCTTGCTTGTTCTGTTCCTCCCTTTTCAAATGCTGTGAGCCTCCCGCTTTCCAAGCACCAGCTCCAGGCCCATTCCTATTTTCTTTCAGGGGATGCTCTGCCTACTATAGTCTCCTGCCCATGCCAGGGATACACACTGAGGACTTCCAAGTACCTGGATGGATTCCTGGGATTTAAGCCCTCCATATTCATCTCCATAGCCGTGGCCTGCGTTTCTCTCACCAGATCCCTACCTCCAGCAGCCATGGTCAGTCTCCCTGGACTCTTTCCCAGATGCAGATTCCACCATACAATTGGTCCCAAATCCATATGAGAGACGGCAGAATGATGCAGTTGTAAATCCTCATGACTCCTTCTCAGCTCTCCTTTCCTAATGGCATATCATTATATGCTGGGCCCACTGTAATAAAAAAGATATGACTACACCAGGTGGATGGCCCTCATCCTATTCTGCTTTGTGCCTGGGGTTGTTGCTGGGACCTATAAATCAACAGGGGAAGTGAGGGTGTGGAAGACACAAAATGCAAAGTGCTGGTTTGTAATTGCTGTATGTAATTCTTTGAGGTCAAACAATGGTTTCTGTTACTTTTGTTTAGTTACAAACTGTAATTATACAATAAAACCTCCTCTAATAAATTCCTTATTAGGAGTGTTTGGCTTTTTCATATTAATTGCTGTTATGAAAATGGCCCTTCTAACACATTTAAGAGATGTTGGATTCACTTCTTCCTCTTAAGTCACATAAACACCCTCTGTAAATGTCTTTACAAGATGAGCTGATTTTTCAACTCTTTCTTTTATTAATACCTCTAAGTTAAACAGTGCAAACCCTTGTTGAAAGTATCACAAACTCTCAGTCTATAAGATTTAACTATATTCCTAAATCCTATTTCCTATCTCTAAGTACTGTCCCTTATGCAGTTGAACAGTTTGATAGTCTTTTTGATGTTAACCTGTGACACTGCCAGAAAAAAAATATCTTATTCCGTTTTTTTCTGCCTTAAGGGGATACAATCCAATTTTACTTTTTCCTTCCTTACAATGCACAGAGAAATCTTAAAAGTTCTATCAAGAAAACATTTACCGCATATTTCCAATTCAAATGGAAATAGCTTTCACTTTTGATCTTGTAGAAAAACCTAGGCGAGTGATGAAGTACAATACTTTCTTTGTGTTGGACTAGGCTGCATGACTGTTACAGAATATGTTTGAGCATTTGAGCTAAGAGACCAGAAGAGGCTTTCCAACCACATGTTTAAAAGAACAGGCAGCAAAAGCGGGCTTAAGTCAATTACAGCCCTCCTTTCAGAACCATCTTGTGGGACGCATATTACTATTATCCAGATACTTCTATCTAACAGTCAGCCAACTCTCCTCTTAACTGGCTGTGTTTTTGAAATCTACTTACTCTTGAGACTGACCATAAAATCAACACACTGACAAAGCAACAGTTTTACATTCCAAACATGTACAAAACCCAGAACCATAATTACCTCAATGCTAAGCCAGTGGGAAAGTGAAGCATGTTGCCTCCTCTGTTTTATTCAGTGCAGGGGACCCTGTCAGTACTTCACAAGTGCCAAATAAATCCTCAGAATAACAATCTTCAGATTTGAGGGCCGACGGTCACCGGGGCAGAAATTAAGACAAGGAGAAATTCTGTTCCCGGGAGGGAATGCACATCCTAGGGCTGATGCTCACATTGACAGAAATTTTTCCATTTTAGCCAGGGCCACTCAGAGAGGAAAATAAGGACCACTACTCTAAGTGAGCCTGGTGCTTCAGAGAGTTCTGGCTCCTGCAAGCTGCAGGCATGGGGTGCTTACTCTTAAGTATAAACTGAGATAGAGCTGACATCAGTCTCAACTGGTTAGGTAATTGAAAATGTGTAGATCTAAAGCCCAGGCCTAAGGAGTATGCAGAAAAAAAGAGTTAGTTCGTAACTGCCCCCAGTGATCTCAGAAAGAAGAAATGCTTTCACGCCAAGTCAAACAGATGAACGGGTTTCGTAAATAGGCCTTCAGTAGAGACATTATTTTGAAAGTTCCAAAAACAAGTTGGTAATTGTTGAGAATAAAAATACCACCAAATCTACACAGCAGTAATCAGGCTCTTTTTACATGAGTGGGCTTCAAGAATCGTAACAGGCAGTGAGTTTTTAACTGAATGTCAGTTAAGTTGACTATTCACACAAATGTATCTTACAAAACTTTTTAAAAATTTCAACAAGTATCAGTTTCCTATGATGCACTAAGCACTTTGCTAAAGGCTCTGTGTTTACTCTAACAAACAAAAAGAAAAACAAAACAAAACATGGCCCTTATCTTCAGGAGCTTCCAGTGTAGTGGGGAAGCCGGACATTATCAAACAAGGTGTTAGGGAATTGCTCGGTGCTGTAATTTAACTAATGACTCCGCCAGGTCCTAAGAAGGCAGTGTGCTGAAAAGCTGTCTTCTGGGCATGACATGTTCCCCTTGGTGTACTTCCGTCCATCCGGGATGGAAAGGAGGAATGCATCTCTATTGTGCTGGATTACCTCTGTCATAAGAAAGCCCTGCTTAGGTATGTGGTGACTTTGGTCATGGTTGTAGTACAGTCCCTTATCATCAACCTCTTCAATGAAAACACAGCACCCAGTGGAAACTCTGCTGATAGAAATCGCCAAGGTGAAAAACACATGGCAAATCCTCTGTGGTTCTGGCAGCTGAACTACACACATTTGGCCTCCAGGGCAGGCTTTGATTGCAAATAAGAGGCTGGATCTTGGTTTTAGAAACTCTTTACCTCTGCCACAGGATCAAAGGTACAGAAAGCAACTACCAACTGTGTTTCCTAGCAGCCTGCCCAGACAGTATGCTAATGAGCTGAGCACTGAGCTTCCAATTATGGAACTACTTCCAGAAGTAAACTTTCAAATGGATTCACTGTGATAGGTGCAGTTATTAAGGGTCTCAGTTGAGAGAGAGGTATAAGTTTGAGTATCTCTGAGTCACTGACTACTAACTGATAATGATGCCTAAATTTTCTCCGTGGTACCATATATAAAATGAGAAGATGCATTCTTTCTTACTACCACCCTATGGCCATGTATGAATCTGAATCATAATTTTCTCACAAGATATCCATTTTTTTAAAATTTGAGAGACAGCAAGAGAGAGTAAGCACAAGCGGGGGGGGGTGTAAGGAGGGGGAGAGGGAGAAGGAGAAGCAGACTCCCTGTTGAGCAGGGTGCCCAGTGTGGGGCTCTATCCCAGGACCCTAGGATCACGACCTGAGCCGAATGCAGACGCTTAACCCACTGAGCCATCCAGGCACCCCACAAGATATCCATTTTTAAAGGATACAACAATGAAAAACCATTCTGTGTTCAAAAGTAGTGGCTCTTAGTTTGAACATAACACTGAAGTTTTAATCAATCATACTTACAACTACAATTGCCATAGATACTCTATAGCTTTTTGGTGTGACAATATATATTCATGTTTGTATGTGGGTTATATGTGGGTGCACAGTTGTATGTATGTGGTATGTGCATCCATGGATTTAAAGTTGGTATCCAGTGAGAGAAACCAATTGTCTAATAGTCACGCATAATAAATTCTGGGGTAACTACTCCCAACATTAAACAACTGGAATAAGGATGCACTACATAATAAACTATATGTTGCCATTTTCTACAATCACTCATACAGAGGTTTTGATTCATTGCAGTTTCTGAATTATTGGGGAAAATGGCAGTTAAGTACCTCTAACACCTATGCAGGAACAGCTAGGGACTATGAAATTAGCACTCTGTGACTGAGTTAAATATATCATTTTAGTTCAATAGAATTGACTATCATAAGTCAAACTCAGGTTATAAAGAATTTATTTCTTTTTTATGCCAAAATGCCTTTGTTTGATCCATAAACTCCTTAATGCACCCTTTTATTGATTTTGTTCCTTAAAAATGCCCACTGCCAAAAGCTGAATTGCAAGTAGGTCTTTCCAGCATACTTTTATGAATAAATCAGAACATGTAATTACCCATGATTTCTGTGATTGTAAAAATGGTTTTTCATTGTATTTTTGTAAGTTGATGGAACATTGTGCTTATTTTTACCCGCCTCCCATAGGGGGAATATTCAGTTGTTGAGAGGGAAAGAAAATAATATTTCATAATAGTAGCATACAGATAAAGCGATGTTTGGTGAAATGCTTCTGTTATGTGTTAATCTTAAACAACTGTAAAGTAACCAAAACAAATAGCAGATTATGTATTACTTAATACAGCCTCCCACATTTTAGGATATTCTGCTATAGAATCCACAACTTTATTATGGAGCTATACATTCATGCAGTTCTCCACTTATTCATTCAACAGATACTTACAAAGTGTATACCATGTACATGACACCACAGTAGGTTCTGGGGACACAGAGCTGTGATAAAGATAAACATGAATGATGTTATCATGGATTTTACATTTCCTTCTAGAGAATATTTGGGTCACTGTCATTTTCTGAGTTCTCTGGTAAAGTGGTAAAAATTGGAGGACAAGGCATGTATCCCCAAATGTAGGGGAAAAAAGAAAGTGAAAAATTATATAAGAAGCTTAAACTGAGTATATAAGAAGCTTAAACTGAGAATTTTATTGTATCAACACTGAGATAACCATATTTGAAAACATTTTAATCAAGCCATTCTTTATAAATGTGTATGTGAAAAATTTTAGTAAATTTGCCAAGTTATGTAACCATCATCAAGATTCTGTTATAGAACATTTCCATTGCCCTAATAAGATCCCTGTGCCCATTTACAGTTAATTCTTGTCCCTACTCACAGCCCCAGGCAACCATTAAATCTTCTTTCCTGTCTCTGACTTTTCTAGACATTTTGTATAAATGGAATGGTACAATATGAGGGGTTGTGTGTGTGTATGTGTCTGGTCAAGTCAGTCTTTTAAAACATAGCTATTGTAAGTCTTTACTAAATTAGATTTTTTAACAATTTACTTATGGACCTTATAACTCTTAAGAACTCTCATTAGGCATATTTGGAAGGCTCAAGACTTCAAGTTTATATGTTAAGAAACAAAACAGTCCAGGCAGATCTTTTGTTTGCATGACCAATTCATGGAAACGAGAGATAAACACAGTTGTCGCTGTGTATATTTATAAAATGATTTAGTGTCTCAGCAATTTGCTTAGTGATGACCAATGAATTATATATTTTACAACCAAATTCATTGTTGACTGCAGTCCCAGAATCTCATTAGATCACATGTTTGAGTATAATTTGAGAAGGAAAATCTGAAAATCTTGATTTATCTTTCATGAAATTTTGTACATGATTTTACATATCAATAGTATACTGACTGATTCCTTTTGTACCAATCCAGTATGTTTAGTGAGTCCCGATCATGTGTTAAGCACAGTATTTTGTGCTAGAGATATAGATGATTAAGATGGCTACAGAAAAAATAAAGGTGAATAGGTAAAATGATTCAATTGCACACAGTTTTTTATTTTTATTTTTTCTAAAGATTTTATTTATTTATTCATGAGAGACAGAGAGAGAGAGAGAGAGAGAGAGAGAGAGGCAGAGGGAGAAGCAGTCTCCCAAGGAGCAGGGAGCCTGATGCGGGACTCGATTCCAGGACCCTGGGATCATGATCTGAGCCGAAGGCAGATGCTTAACCATCTAAGCCACCCAGGCGCCCTACAGTTTTTTTTTTTAAACTAGTTCCTTTATATTTTGCTGTTTCTTTGAGGTTAACCACTAAACACACTAATGAGAGCAAGAAGAAACCCTTTTGCACCTATAATTTTTCTTGCACAAAAGCAATCAAAGCCTCCCATGAAGTTTTTATTGGTAAAATGCTGATATCAGGGATATTTTGAATCCCCTACCTAAATAGACAAGTTAGTAACCACAAATCCAAGGTGAAAAGTGGCCTGATTTATAAAGGCATGAAAGGTTTTAAATAGGTCCAGCAAACTATAATAGAGATAGCCTGAAGAAAAGCAAGGTGAGACTAGAGCAACTAGACGATTTTTTTTTTTTTAACCATGTAAAACCCTGGAGGGGAGAGGCTGCATAAATAAGGAATTAAGGGAGGACCATGAAAATAAGAATTCCAAATCGACTAAGTGTAAGGTAGAACAAAACCAAGCACTTCACACGGTGAGAAGAGTGAAGTTTCAGTACGACCACTGCTTTGAAGCTGTTAGGAAATAATTAAATGCAAGAGTTGCACAAATTCTTGACTCTAATGATCTGTCTGTAGCAGTGAAGATAACCATGAGGGAAAGGGAATCAACCACGGGATCATCTGGTGTGTCCAAATGACCAGGAAAGTAGTTTATGGCATAAACTGTGGACAAACATAGGCAAAAATTCTACTCAGTACTCAGCAGAGGCTGAGTTTTTATAATAGGGCAGACTAAACCTCTCAGTTTTTTTTTCTTTAAAAACTAAAGAACCCTTCAGTCCTAACCCAGTTCTTGCATAGGACTTGCAATTCAGATGCAGATTTCCTAGGTCCTCCCCGTGTGAGAAGTTGTCCTTCTCACTGGTTGCCCCTGGCCTCTGTAAAGTCAGTCTGGAGTGGGGCTGACTTCAGTACTTCTCCAGTTCTTAAGGATCATGGTACTCTGTTTCCAAACTCTCAGATTTAAATAGTATTTATCGAGTTGAGAAACTGAAGAACTATTCTGGTTTATCTGCTGTTCTGATTTAGAAGGTCAGATTCACTCTGTGTAAGTAAAGATACTTTCATAGAAGCGTTAAGCCTCCAGTTTGGGTTTGATCTGTTTGATAGAAACAGATCATTTCAGCTGATCTCTTGTGTGGTATAGAAACAAAGTACCTTGCACTTCCAAGAACCAGATCTTTGCACTGATCAGACCATCCATCTTGCCCTTAAATGTGTGATGAAAACAGTATTGCAAGCCTCCCCACTTTCATCTAGAGAAATTATTATTTTTTTTTAAATTAGACAGCCCATAAGGAGAAGAATAAAAATGTGACTCAGTCATGTATTCAGTTTGTTCATTTAGGTAGTCATGCATGAATACAAAAACAAATATTTAACCAGATGTTGATTCCATAGAGAGTCAAGCTTAATTCTTTATTCCCCTTTTAGTGGCTAAATTCTCCAAGTTATTCCTCCAACCTAGAGATATGACGCATCCGGAAAAGCAAATCCCAGGCTTCCTCCCCAAACTGCAGATATCTGCTAACCTTAAATATAGAAATAACACTATGTCAAAACTTACCAAGAAAGAAGAAACTGATCTGGATTACACAGATGTTGAAGGTTCCATCTCTCCAGTTTCAACCCAAAGGGTAAATGTTAATTTGGAAGGTTTGTGATATTACCCTGAAATAAACAAAAAACAAAATAAAAAACAGCTGTGATCTTTGTCAACCTGCCTCGTGGCTGACTTTCCCTATCATTTTAAGCATCAGACTTTCCACAAGCTTCAATCGATATACTACAAGACACTTCATGAAAATGTGTTTCTACAAAATATTTTCTAACTTCCATCCAGAAGATGTGGAAACAGACCACTGAGTCAGTGTGTCAGATCCCCTGCAGTTACTCACAACTCACTCTCATGACATATTACCAGCTCCTGAAGGGCAGGTAGGTTTGGCCTCTTTTATTTTTGATATTTTTTTCTCTCCCTCACAATAGTTCAGATATAAATGCATACTTACTGAATAGTGTGGGAAGCTGGGCAGAGGCCAACTCCCAGACGGGTCTGCATTGAGGTTTTGTTTTCCCAATCTACAAATAATGGGTTAAAAACTTACCATACTTTAAAAAAATATATCATAAAAAAATATTATATAACTGTATTAGTAAAAAGTTTGGACAGCAGAAAGGAAGAATATCCATAACACACTACCCCCAAACAGCAGCTACCATTATTTTAGAGTATTATCCCCCCTCTTTTTATATGTATATTTATAAATATCTATAATTATAGTGTGTACAAGATTTTCATCCTGCCTTTTTTTCCTCCCCTAACATGGGCTCATATTAAGCTTTCTTCCATATAGGTATATGATATTCATAACCATCACTTTAATGTTGAGTAAAATGCATGTAGTTGATGTGTCATAATTTAATTAACAATTTAGTTATTATAGGACCCTGTCACGTTATCAATTTCTGGCAGTTATAAATGCTTCTCCAAACATCTCTCTTATTTCCTTTTGATAGAACCACCGACAGGATTTCTGGACATTAGTATTGATTGCATAGATATACTGTGAAATTGGTTTCCAAAAAATTAGGCCCCTTGTTAATACCATGAATAGTATATGGAAGTACCAACTTTACTGCCATTGTGTATTATTATTTATATATTTTTATAATAAAGAGGTATAAAATGATTGCTGTTCAAGGGTACTGTTATTCTTCCTTTCTTAATAAATAATGAGATAAGATGTTTCTTAGTTTTTTCTTTATTATTTCATTTCCCCTTCTGTGAATAGGCCAGAAGCCTATCTTGTTATTTTGTTGGCACAGTGCAGTACAATTCTCTCATCTTTTTTATTTCAACAAAGTTACTTGACAGTTGAATACTGTGTGACAATAATTATAACTCTTTTCGAATTAAACATTTAAATAATTTAGTCTTCTTTTGTTTTACACCAGGTCAAGATCTATGCTCAAGGGACTCTGTAATTTGCAGTTCATAAAAGACATTGCTTTAAAAAAAAAAAAAAAAGACATTGGTTAAAATCCCAGGGTGATGGTCATGAATATATTGCAGTCTTTGTAGATACTCTGGAGCAAATTGGACAAGGGGCAAAACCTCATCCAACTTAGTCCACCACAATACTCATATATCTGAAAGACGGGATGTGTTCAGATAGACTAAATTTACATTCAAATGATTAAGTAATACTTGCCTTTCTATCTGCTTCTCAGTTGTATAAAAGTTCAGTTTGAAATAAAACATTGACTTATCTTAATGATAACCCAGTGCTTTTGGAGAAATGCCATTATCACAACCACAGAGTGAACAGACTTTCCAACAAAATCTCCTAGAAATTCATGATTAAAAAAAAAAGAATTATAGAAGTCCAACAGCACGCCATCATGTCTGATCAAATACCAAAAGGTCGTGTGTCCCCTTTTTCATGTTTTAATTCATCCATTGTGCTTTTTGAAAAATGTGCATAATCTGTATTAAGTAATGAAGTTATTCGATTTTGGCCTAAAGACCTGGAGCCAACATATAATCCTATGCATTCAGAGGGGCCTCTTTTCCAAACCTGAAATGCTAAACATGTCTAAAAAAATATCCTAGTCTAAATGAGCAGTTGGTAAAGCAATCAGCCTTTCACATTGGAACAAGCAACAAACATGTGCAACGACCCTCGCATTTCTCCTTTGATTTATAGCAGTCTTGGAAAGGAGCTTAACAAGGTGGCACAGAACTTCCAGAGCAGTTGCAGTCAATTTATTGTCTGAGTTGTTAAAGATGTTAATTAGATTAGGAATTTGCTGAGGCCCTTTTAGTCCTTGCAGAAAGAAGAGTGTTTCTCGTGTTTCTCTTTGAAACTCAGTTTTGTGGCATAAAAACACAGGAAAGAAGAAATCCTACACTCATGGAAATTGTAGGGTCCCATTGAATTCCATAAAATTGTAAAAAATCCAATAATAACAGTTACAAAAGAGCCAAGAAACTACCAGACCTGTTTTTAAAAATAATATACTCCAACGATTCCTGCATTGTTTGATGTATAGAAGACAAGAAGTGGGCGGATCATGGATGGTATATCTAGGAGGCCTGGGCCCAAGAATGGAAATCATATTGGAGAGCAAATCCAAGCATGCATTGAGACGAAACAGAGTTTCTGGAAAAACAACAGGCAGGGCTTTTTACTCCAGAGCAATAAACATCAATCTGTATGTCATTTTAATACCCTGGACAAATGTTTTAATAGCGAGCTGTTGCATAGGCAGTGAAGAGGTTATTAGATACTTTGTTTTTGACAATTGCTTTGCCATAATCCATTCCAGAAATATGTTTTGTCTTAAATTGAATTAAACAAATGAAAATATAAAACGTCCAGTAAATTACTTCCTCAGCTCAAAAAATTGCATGAAGAGAAAACTGTCTCAGAAATATAACAGGGAAAGTTAAAAAAAAACAAAAACAAGACTGCTATTCAATTAATCAGGTTTAGGTGACAATTGGAATAGTAGGATAATTATTTAATCGCAATATTGGTAACAATCAAGTTATAAAGATTGTTGTCAAGATCCATGGTTCAAGGCAGTTTTGCTAAAATTATTTTCGGTAAAGGGTGAAACAGAAATATGCACTTACTTACACATGAAGCATGATTATTCACAACAGCACTCAGAAAGCAAATGCATAGGGCAATAGGAAGGTTAAATATTTTAAGCATGTAAAATCTAGTCAAGATCATCCTTAGGAAAAAGAGGTGGTTGCATGCTCCAAGGAACCTAACAAGATTGGTGGATACTCATTGAAAGATGAGAGTGCTTCAAATGAAATATTCTAACTACAAATGTAATGGATATTTTTGGGAAAAGGGATGCAGATTTTGCAAACCAGCTTTTTGACCCAGAGGATAGTTTTTTGGTCATTTAAAAAGATTAGAGTGAGCCACTCCTATTGTGTGATCTTGGATTTTCCACTCTCTTCCTCCACCTTTGTCACCTCCCTGGCCAATCACGGGAAGGGGGTAGGATAAAGCTGAGACTCAAGTAGGTTTCAAAGAGGTCCTGAGCACTGGGAGAAGGCTAATGCTACTTTCAACTGCAACTCTTTTTAAATTAGAAGTTATTTAAGTAGCTCCAAAATGGTGCATTTGGAGGGGACTACTTTTGAATAAAGCTACGATGTTTTTTCCAGTAATTCCGTCCCATGGATGGTGGTATGTACTGAATGTTTGTGTCTCCCTAAAGTTCATATGTTGAAGCCCTAACCTCCAGGAAGACGGCTATATTTGGAGATGGGGTCTCTAAGGAAGTAATTAAAGTTAAATGAGGTCATTAAGTGAAACCCTGATCATATAGCATTAATGTCTTCATAAGGAGAGACAGATTTCTTCTTCTTACACACACACACACACACACACACTCACACACACAGTTGACCCTTGAACCACATGAGAGTTAAGAGTACTGACCCCTTAAACAATTAAAAATTCACATATAACTTTTGACTCCCCTAAAACTTAACTACTAACAGCCTACTATTGACCGGAAGCCTTACTTATAACATAAACAGTCGATAACACATATTTTGTTTCTTTGTTTTTAAGATTTTATTTATTTACTTACTTAGAGAGAGACAGTGTGAGTGGGGGGAGGGGCAGAGGGAGGGAATCTCCAGCAGACTCCCTGCTGAGCGTGGGCCTTGAAGTGGGGGGCACGATCTCACGACCCTGAGATCATGCATGACCTGAGCCAAAATCAAGAGTCAGACACTTAACTGACTGAGCCACCCAGGCGCCCTGACACATATTTCATTTGTTATATGTATTATATACCATATTCTTACAATAAAGCTAGAGGAAAAAACATCATTCAGAAAATCGTAAGGAAGAGAAAATATATTTACAGTACTATACTGTATTGAAAAAAATCCACATGTAAGTGGACCCATGCAATTCAAACTCATGTTGTTCAAAGGCCAACTGTATGTGTATATATATGTATGTGTGTGTGGTGTGTGTGGTGTGTGTGTGTGTGTGTGTGTGTGTGTGTGTGTATACACAACTGCATATATATCTCCACAACTGAAAGCAGCCCTCTACAAGCCAGGAAGAGAGGTCTCACCAGAAGCAGAATTTGCTGACATCTTAATCAAAGATTTCCAGCCTCCAGAACTGGGAGAAAATTCATTTCTGCTGTTTAAGACCCCCAGTCGGTGGCATTTTGTTACAACAGTGCAGGCAGACAAATATAGACCATAAGGCGTGCAGGCCATCACCATAACATATCTAGGGATTTCTCTCTATTTTCTTTAAAGAGTATAATATCTGTTTTGGGGAATTTCTAGTGAGAATCATAACTTATCCATGTTACCTGGTGCACAGATATACCCTAGTATACCCCAACACAGCTACAATTTTAGACTTAAATCTATGATGTAATTCCATCCTGTCAAAACTTCTCTTGTTTGTGGCATTCCTTTCTACTGCTTCATTCCCCAGGCTTTTACCCTCTAGGACTCGGTATATCTGTAAGCTCTTTAGTTTTACCTTGAATTAATGTGAATGAATTATTATATTATTAATTATATACATTATCACATTTGGTAATTTTATGGTGTAATTTTTTGTCACTTTCTTTATTTCAGTATAATTAATATAATCCACAGTTTATGATTCATACATACACCTACTATTTTTGTCTTTGAAACATTTTCTAAATATAGAATAAAAAGCTCAGATTAAATAGTAATCACAGCCTTCAGTATATGCAGTGTTATTTGGAAACAATTATATTTATAAAGTCATCTTCTTTTTATTTATTTATGCTTAAATTTGAAAAGTAAAAGCTAAAGGTATTCAGGATCTAGGGGCAAAATTAATTCAGAGTCTACATCTTCAAAATAAATAAGAAATTAAGTAAATTTAGATTATTTCTCCTCCCAATATGAGTAGTAAGTTTATAGGAAAACTTGTCAGAAAGTGGATGAGCTAGTCAGGAGATGTGATCATGCTTGTTACTCTTTTTAGATTTTTTGATGGAAGAACAAGAAAATGTTTCTCCTTGTATATTTGGGAATGTCTAGCATAAAAAGGAAAAGAGATCGAGTCATAAATTTATTTGTATTGCTCATTCATAGTAATGTACCATTGTACATTGTTTGGGTTCTAACTGTTTGAGTACTTCTCATTTTCCCCAAATGGATTTTATGTACCCTGAGGGCAGAAACCACAAACTTACGGTTCTCACTTTTAACCAAATATACTATTTTGCCCAGATCTTCTTTTTCTTGTCTTGGTTAATTTCCTTTCCATTCTCCTCTAGAACTATGTCATTACTTCTCTAATCCTCTCAAATCCTCTATTTATGCTTACCTACTTTCATTCTCAGTAGATATCTTGTCTCGTACTTCAGAGAAAAAATTAGAAGGTATTTTTTCTCCTCTTCTTCACTATGAACATCAATGAAATTTTAAAAAGTAGAAGACAAAATTAAACGGAATTTGGAAATTTTAATAATTGCACAATATTTCCAAATAACTGTCAATAAAGAAGGCAAAATCTGGAAAGATTACCAAAATGAGAACAAATTACAAAAAGAAAGAAAATGTAATGGAAAGTGAACTAATAGAAGGCGAAACATAAAAATTCAGGTTACAAAATTGTATGGTACCTACCAGAGAGCTAGTTTATGCATGCATACCCTGAGTGTCCCTGTTAATCACTGTTTTGAGAATGTAGAGATCTCGTCCACCCTCTATGTGCCCATCAAGCAGAATGTGTAGAAGTAGGTGCTCTTCAGTGTTCAAAGTCAGCGGCTCCAGGGGTGGTCAACCAGGAGTTTTTCTCTTGTAAGGAAGAGTGTCCTGATGACAGAACTTGATCTCCTTGGAATGCTAGCCATACAAAGAGGGTCAGGGCTACCTATAGTTTTTAAGCTAAGTTGTTACATTACAAAAACTTGCTGCATGTAGATCCCAATATGGATACTTCGGCCAGTCGGCACTCCTGGACTCTATGTAAGTTCCCCCAATAAACCTATATCTGGATCACTGTCTCCAAGTCTTTTCTTCAGCCTCAGTGGACCATCACCCACCCTAGCTAGGCTTAGAGTCAGGTAGGGTACAGCTACACAAAAATATAGAGGATTTTGAAAAACAAAGCAAATAGGTTGGAAACAATATTCCACTCTACGGGTAAAACGAACTTTCCAGGTCACAAAAAGATCTGACTTGAGAACCTTAGAGATGGCAAAACTGTTCAAGGAAAACCAGGGTACTAAGTTTAATAGCACGCGCGCGCGCACGCACACACACACACACACACACACACACACACACACACAAATTGTAAAAACATTAAATTTCAAGATTAAAGAATTTTGCTAGCATCCAGAAAGAAGAAAAGAGGTTATTTGCAAAGAAGCAAAATCAAACCAGTCTCATATTTTTGCTTTGTGACAGTAAAATTCTATAAAACAATGAAAACAAATTCTTTAAAGATTTGACAGTGGAGAGGATTATGACCCAATGATTTCATTGTATTATAAAGACATTCTCAGATTCATAAGGTTTTGGAAAGTGCACTAATACAGTACTTTCTTCCTGCCAAAGTTTTCTAAGTGGTCAGATGACTCAATCAAGAGCAGAACCCCAAAACTGGGGAGTCACAGTAGAAATGGATAGTGAATATTAAAACAAGCTAAAGATTAGGAATAAAGTGAAAGAGAAAATAAATATGTTATGAATACTAACTTGTGCCAGAAACTTTCCATTTTCAAAAAACAACAGCTTCAGCTCATACTATTAATATAAGCTTGAGCTGGTATTTATATCCAGATCCGTCAGCTTCCAGAAGGCAAACAGAAATGAAATAATTATTTGTGAAAGAGTTTTATCTGATGTCTGAATAATTGTCATCATACCATCAAAAGAGAATGCAAGGAAAAAATAGAAATATTAATAACATAATTAGAAAGCTGATCAAATAGGATCTGCAATTCTAGGTTAAATAAAGGAAAAAAACAAGAGGAAAGAAGAAATGTGAGCAAAAAAGGTAGTAATGTGGGGCACCTGGGTGGCTTAGTCAGTTAAGCATCTGCTTTCGGCTCAGGTTATGATCCTGGAGTCCCAGGATTGAGTCCCACATTGGGCTTCCTGCTCAGCAGGGAGTCTGCTTCTCCCTCTGACCCTTCCCCCTCTCGTGCTTTCTCTCTCTCACATTTTCTCTCTCAAATAAATGAATAAAATCTTCAAAAAAAAAGTAGTAATGTTTGTTTACAAAATAGGGTTAAAATTATTGCTTCATCTTTTTAAATTATATAATTAGAGGTTATGTACATCTGCATATAATGCTTGGACTATCATTAATAGAATTAAAATTACAATACATTTCTGACAAATCAATGCAAAAGAAATCAAACAAGCAGTCCATAGAGCAGTCTCTATGATAAAATATAGCAAAAGAAAAGAAAGAGATTAAAATACATGGCAGCCTCTATGATCTATTTGTGATTGGATTCATTGTATATTTATTTTACTTATAACCCTTATTTTCTTGGACATATCATTCAGAAGTTTGCACTCTTTGGTTTCTCTTTCTTAGCTTCCTTGGCCAATCTTTCCTTTTTATAGGAACAACAAAAAAATGATTTATTTGTAACACAGCCCAGTCTCTATCACTTCAGCACAGTACAGGAGTAGAAAAGAGTCATTCTGCAAGCATCATTTAGTCTAAGCAGTACTTCATGCCTCCCCAAGGAGCAAGCCCATCTCCCCCCAGAGGTCCGGCCCAGAGCCAAATTGAACTCACACACAGGCCCAGAATGAAGTTGGCCCCAGGCCTCAGAACATCTCACCCTTCCCCCACAGCCCTTCAAGGTTCCTGGCTGCAGCCTTCTACTCCTTCACCCCCAACCAGGCCAACTCCTAGACTCTGAGCCACCAGGGAGCTTCCTTTGTGATAATTAACGAGGATTTAAGTGTTATATAAAACAATGCCCTGTAAAATCCATTGTTCCCTAGAAAGTGTAAAATGACTCCCCCATACATTACCCTAATCAGCAATGACAGCAATCCCTCTCTGCACCATAGATGCAGGAGGTTTTGAAGTGATTATCCTCTCAGCTCCATATTCAAGTTTTCCTATTAGCCTTATTAAAGGCTCTTCTCCTTAGCCCGGAGAAGGGATCCCAGATATTTTCCCCAGATTCAGAGGCTGAGAGAAAAATCCCTGATATCTTAGAAAGACTCCTTCTGTTTCCCTCCAAAGATTTTAATGGAGATTATT
Source organism: Eumetopias jubatus (assembly GCF_037043125.1). NCBI lineage: Eukaryota > Metazoa > Chordata > Mammalia > Carnivora > Otariidae > Eumetopias > Eumetopias jubatus. The sequence continues at coordinate 53,452,673 of NW_028274820.1, read as the reverse complement.
ACCTAAACATTTTTAATCCATCTGAGAAAAGTTAGTTTTAGATTCAGAGGGCAATGCAAGCAAAGAAGTAGGCAGTCTTTCTGATTAGGTTATTAGTTTTGAGGATACAGGAGGCAACCTAGGAGTAAAATCTCAAGTGGCTTTCTTAACCCAAGGTCTTCTAGAAAGCCTCAAATGATGGATACTAGGAAGATTTCACCTTTGCAGGCCTTGGTAGGACAATTCCGAAAGTTCTACCAGCATGGACTGGTGACTTTTGACAAGGTCATAATAAAAAAAAAGACAAGAAAGCTGGGTATCTTTTATATCCAATATCCAATTATTAAGTGTTGGAGAACAAGAGGCGGTCCAATGTCTTTTTAACCCCTTTACATTCTCTTCTTTAAAAATATTATTCCTTTCCCCTTACTACATCTGTCAATGACCCTTGCTTTTATATCTCCTGATGTACAAATCTGTCTACTGAATAGTTTTTGAACTAAAAATTTCCCAGGCCCCTCAAACTCACTAGGATACAAACTAACCATCTTCTACTGCCACCTCCTCAAATCAGAATATGCCTACAGTGTTCCTTATCTCAATAAAAGTCATCACCATGCACTCAGTGGCTTAAGTCATAACTTGGAAAGGCTCTTCTTCAATCCACTCCCTTCACCCCTTCAATTCCAGTAACTCTTGCTATTTTTTTTCAGATTTTATTTATTTGTCAGTGAGAGAGAGAGAGAAAGAGAGAGAGAGCGCACAAGCAAGGGGAGCTGCAGGAAGAGGGAGAGGGAGAAACAGGCTCCCCACTGAGCAGAGAGCCCAATGTGGACTCTGGGATCATGACCTGACCTGAAGGCAGCGCTTAACCAGATGAGCCACCCAGGCACCCCTCCAGTAATTCTTGTTGACTTGTGTACTTCCTCTAAATCAAGGTGTATCTATTCCACTCCAAATGGCTAAAACTATCCTAGTTCAGATCATGATCATCAATCATCCTAGTTAATCTGAAAACATCTGAGCTGGTTTTCCTATGCCCATCCTTATTTCTCCCCAAACCAGAGTACACTTAAATTGAATTTTCAAAAATGCGCTACTGGGGCACCTGGGTGGCTCAGTGGGTTAAGCGTCTGACTCTTGATTTTGGCTCAGGTCATGATCTCAGGGTCATCAGATCGAGCCCCGTGTCAGGTTCCATGCTGGGCATGGAGCCTGCTTAAGATTCTCTCTCTCCCTCTACACCTCCCCTGTCTCAAAAAAATAAATAAAAATAAAAATGCAGTGTCAGCATGCCATCCTTCTGCTTAAAATTCTTTCTACAACTTTTCAATAGAATCACCATATGTTCTGGCATAATTACTGATAGTGTCTCCTCTCATTCTCAAAAGTATCCCAGTTTACATGATAAATTATATGGTCACTGTCATAAAAGCTTCCTTGACCTGATCAACTTCTCTGCTTTCCTCTCAAGTCTCACTGCACACTATTCCCCATCTTGCCATCTGTACTGTAGCTATGATAAAATAACTGTCTTTCGCATGTATGTGTGTTTTCTCTCCCATCCATCCTTTCTCTCTTCTTCTTGCCTCTTGCCAGTTACCTTTTAACAATTAAGAAGAAAAAAAATGAAAACAAAACATTTATCCTCCTTTTTCACTAGGTGGACTCCTACTCATCCTCCATAGTTTAGAAAAAAATGTCACTTGCTTTAATTTTCTTGTCACCCTTCGACTGATCAGGGGTTCCTGCTATGCCTTTCACAATACTTATTACCTTACTATCATAACACTTCTAACAGTTTATTGTGATTGCTTTTTTGCCCATATTCCTCAGTGGACTATAAAAGATGTGAGCCTTGTTTGTCATTTTGTCCCCACTTCTCAGTCACTAACAGTTAATAAATATTCCTAAAAGTCATAAAGATGTAAGTACATCCGTGAAAGTCATAAAAGAATTAAAAGAATACCAGTCATAACCAGATCATCTTTCCATCATCATCAATACCAGATCATCTTTCAAAATTCTTTCTAGTTTATAAGTGATTTTTCCCTCATTAGTCTAGAGTGCCTTAAGTAAAAAGTTAGGTCTATATTCTTTGAAGAAGAAGAATATATCTTTAAAGAAAGAACAACATATATGCTTTAAGCACGCCAAAAATCTTGCTTCTCTCCTATTGGAAACATTCATATAGCCAAATATCTTCTAAGGTAAATCTGCTTTTGTAGACCCCTAAATCTTGAGAGGCTTTAAAAGAAGTCTTTCTATTTTCTTTCTCAGAAAACATAGCTGCTATGTTAACAAGCAGGTCTGCTCTACTTTCTTCACTCTCCCTTTTTCTCTCAAACAGTTCTCGGTGTTCTCTCAATCACTTCCTCTCATCCCCTTCTCCTTTCGCTCTCACCCATCCGAAATTCTGTGTCCACCACCAGTCAGGATCTGAAAGCACTTGGTAGAGATGTGTACAACGTGCACTGGCTGGGGCTTCTGAGGTACAGCCAAAGTGTGTGGATTCACCAAGTGTGTGGACTAGAGGCTAAATATGGCCACTGTGTGTTTATGAAACCCTCCCTTCTCCATGTCTCAATTCAGTCCCTCCTTTCCTTCATATTTCAGTGTGATATTCCACCCTCCTGCTCCTTTATCTGTGGCTGGGGTGTTAAGTGTTGATGAGATAATTCCTGGATCAAATCCAAGGAGTGTTTTAAAAATTTAATGTATGTGGGTACTGAATAATGGTCTCACACTGTGTGTGACCCAGAGTACTTGAATGTGTCATGTTACTGAATTACCCTTAAGTAACCATTACTGTGTCTGGGTGGTCATTGGTAGGGAAGGAAGGTGAAGGGTGTCTCTGAGTATGTGTGCATTAAAAAGGGAGGTGGTCTGCTGCATTGCTCCCAACACATTTATAATTTTAACTGGCCTATCACTTACATAACTTTATATATCTACGTGGAAGCCCTTTTATTTTATATGTATATGTTTCACTTCTCCTCAAACTGCTAGAATTTCTATTAAAAGTCTAATATAGGTTTACTACTTGTGTGGCTTTTAAAACAAAAAGGATTGTAAAATTTCCAATATTTTTCAAGCTTATCCAAATTCCTGCAATGTTCATTTGGAAAGGAATTTCATTAATAATTCATTATTCCTTTGAATTGAGGGTACATATGAGATGAACTCTTTAGGGGAAAACAACAATGCTGAAAACTAGAGTTAACATGATTGAAAGGCTTCTATAACAATAATTGAAGATTTCTACACTTGCTAAATGGTTCTACAGGTCCAAGGGATTGGGGGACATATGAAGAAAGAATAAAGAATAAAATATTTTTGTAGTTTGAAAGTGTATACAGTATTCTCAAAATATGGAGCCTCAAATTTTATTGACATGACACTAGAAATCACTGAGTCCAATTCCTTGTTTTGCATCAGAGTATGCTTCTGAACAGAAAAATAAACTTGCCAGTCTACTCAAGGAAGCATTTATGCCTACTACATACAGAAGGAGATCTCAAACACAGGAATCTTGACTTTGGCCTAATACACATTAATCATTCATTAATTTAACAATCTTGTATGGAATATCTATTCTGAAAGAGAGGGTCTTAATAATGAAGAATAGGACATAGCATCTATCTGGAAGAGCTCACCTTCCTAAGAGGGAAACAGACAGTGATGTTCCAGTGGGATGTGTCTGATAATGAGCATATACACTAAGAATTATATGAGAAGAGTACAATAAAGCCAGTCTGAGTATTCAGGGAAGGTTTCAAACCACAGAAGACACATGTTTGAGCAAAGACATAAAAGTGTAAACAGCATATGGCCTCCCATGGCACACAAGCAACTTGGCATTTCTGTTGCTTACAGTGTGTGCGAGAGAGTAATGAATGGATAGACTAGAGAAAGGAAAAGATAGTGGAAAATCTTGCATGACATGACAAGGGGCTAGGGCTTTACTAAGAGCCATTGTTAAGTACTTTGAGCAGAAGAGGAAGACAGAAAGAGTAATTAGGTCAGTTCTTTGCCAACCATTTTTGTTGGACAAGTTTTTTGTTTATTGATTTTCTTTTGTTTTTAATTTCCAATTGGCTGCAGACCAATATGCCGTCATATTGCACACATCACTAGTGTTCACCTTGTGTCACATGCCACTCACCATAAGTCAACAACACCCTAAATGGTCCACAACCTATTCAGTGAGACAGATCCAGTCATTACACGCTTAGAATTCTCAAAAACATCCAAATGCTATACTAGTTTCTAAATGTTTAAGCTCAATTTCTATACTTATATTGTTACCTTCTATCAGTCATTTGAGCAGCTCTGAGTTAGGGAGACTATTGCAATGCTCTAGTCTGATGATGATAAAAGTCTGAATTAGGATATTAAAGATATAGAAGACACAGAACACCAAAGAAAGATTTAAGGGAGAAAAATGGGATGTGGAAAAAGGACATGGAAAAAGAAAAAGCTGAGACTAAGCATAAAAGTAAAACCATATTGCTACTTTTCTGGAACTTTTTCATAAATACACAGATATACATGAGGTCAATTACCGAACTTTAGGCATTATTTAAAATATGTTTAATCAGTGTGGAATTCTAAAATATCATATAATTAGCAAGTTGCTGACTTTGTGGAAGGATTTTGTGCTCATTGGAGATTTGCAGTGGAGACACTTTTGATGGAAATACTTGCTGATGCCTTTAAGAGACTGATACATCCCATATCACATGGATGCATTCATTGAATACTCCTTGGCTTTAGAAAGAGTACCCTATGAGTATAAAATCTAGGAACTAATTATGCTTTTTCCATTGAAAGATATGCTTTCCTTTTGCACAAAAATCCAAAATGAGTTTTCAGAGGAATATTGCTGCATAAAGAAGCTAATTTATCATTTAAATAGATGGAGAGGAAGAATTCAACAACGCTTTCACAGCTGAACTTTTAATCCCAAAGAGCGATGATGGCTCTGATTAGAAAGAGATAATGATTCAGAATGTACGGGCAGGGAATTTGATTTTCCAAGAAAAACTGTGTCCTAGAAATGGGAAAACTGCAAACTTTGTGAGAAAGAGAATGTTTTAAGCGCCTTATAATAAAATATTTCTTAAAATGAGATAGAAATGACATACTTCCTCCTGGAGTTATCTAGTATAAATGTTACTCACTTGAAAGGCAAATATTTTAATTACATTTGAGCATGCCGGGCAGAAGAAAGACTAGCAAGCTGTCAGGAAGACACCTCACAGATGTCCATACATTACCACTAAGGAAGTCTGAGCTAGAATCTGAGGGTAGGAATTTTGTCTGTTTTGTTTTCTGATATGTCCTAAGTACTTAGAACGATGTGATATGTGGTAGGCACTCAATAAATTTTTGTTGACTGCATGGTCAATTTAACAAAATCCTAAGTCTTGATTTCATCAGCACATGTATAGTATATCTGCCTTTGGGGGTATACTCAACTTCAGCAATTCAATCAAGAGAGAATTATATCAAAGAAAAATGACTGCTTACTAATTTGGAAGAGAAAAACTGTTACATGAACACGAATAATCCAGTCTACAAGATCAGAATAGATTTCTTTACTGTCTAAATAACACCCAAAGAGAAATTTTAAATTTGCAATGAGAAATAGAACATTACCAGAAATCGGAATGTTAATGTATGTTTGATTAGCATATCATCTCTCAGTAAAAATCAAATGGAAAATCAAAATTAAATAGAAGTTCTCTCAATATACATGAAACCAGATAAAAAAGAGACTTAGTAAAACTTTAGTGGAACATGGTAAGATAGGCTACTGTGTTCATCTCAACAGGATAAGATGCCAAAATTCACTGCCAATAGTCTCTTCCATTCTATACCACATGTTGGCTTTGTGAAGGAGTATAGCATGCATAAAGTCCATTTGCAAAGGCTCCTTTCTCCCCTGGGCTTTCTGGCTTGAAGATATTTCATCTGTCTGTATGCCTACCACTTTTTAGTTCATAGCTAAATGAACTAAAATATACCTCACCCAAATATACCCTCCTCCAAAGAAACGCTTCTTTAGATAAGTTTATATATTAAATTATGCAACAGGAAAGTCTCAGAGGTGAAATTTTACTCTATTTCTAATTTGATTTTGCATATTATAGTCTGATCAGTTATGTGTTGATCTTAAATTTGAACTCTCCAAAACACTTATTCCAAATTACTAAGGTTTAGGAGAATACTTCACTAGCACAAGGAATTTCCAATGTGTATATATAATCACATTTTAGTCAATTCTTTGGTACTCTTACAAGGTTAGTATTGCAAAGCCTAATATGTAAAACCCTAAGCAGTTGAGTAACAGAGGCATCTGAAAGCCATAAATAATCAAAAGCTTCTGAACAATGGAGAAATCTTGTCAAAAAGTACTCAATATATTTTATCCACTTTTTTTGCAAAAAAATAAAAGTCAAGATGGCCCATTTTACTAGTCTCAGCATTCCTACTCAGTACAAAGAGAAAGTGCAGAGAGGAATGGCTTTTGTATAGCATGCACTCAAGAGCCCCACAGTTCTTGCACGCATGGGCATGTGCAAGGGTAGTTTCAGAGCAATACCAATGGTGAAAGCAACTGAATCATAAAGATTTTAGTTGACATACGACTTACCTTGACCTACTGTACAAAAAGTAATTGAATGCTCTGTGGCAAATGAAAAATTAAAATTATGATTCCAACAAAGACTGAGGGATAGAACACAGTCACTGAATTGTGCAAAATGAGGACGATGAAACGATCAAAAGAAAAAAAGGATCTAAGAGAGCAAGGTAGAAAGATTCTCCCTGGCCAAACCGAACTAAGGTACTAAACAAGGGAAGAAGGAGATTGAATATACTGTGTTTTTTATAAAATTATATTTACATTTATAGTAATAAGCTCTCTAAGGTTCATTCCACAGTACAGACTTGCAACTATAAATACAGTAGCATCATTCAAAATACTCAGAACTCCTACCCATAAAGAGACCAAGACAAAATTTGGCTAGTACATTTCCTTCCAAGAATTCAAAGTATCAGTTGTGATTGAAATAAAATGGACAGATAATTATTCTACAACTGAATGTAGGGCCTTCTTTCCCCCTAATTTCTAGCCCTCATCCAGGCTATGTAGACACAAGGCAGAACAGTTAATGCAGAACATACCACTGGAAAGTCCATGCTATATTTCTAAACATCATACTTCCTTTGTAAACAAAGCTTTAAAAGCTTTCAAAATTTTGTTGATTTAGAAAGATAGGTCATTGTATTTATTTTTTATAAAAATGCACAGAAGCTATTGTAAGAGACATAGTTTTAAAAATTGAAAATGTATAATGAAAGGCTCTGCTGCTGCCTTTGAAGATAAAGGAAAGGGTCATGAACCAAGGAATGCTGGCAGCTTCTAGAATCTGGAAAAGATAAGAGGATGGATTCTCTTCTTACGGCATCCTGAAGAAATGAAGCCCTACAGCAAAGACCATTTTAGATTTCTGACCTCCAGAACTGTAAGATAATACATTTATGTTGTTTTAAGACATTAATTTTGCAACAATTTGTTACATTAGTAATAAGAAACTTATAGAGCCTGCAACTTTATTTGAAAATATTTTCAACAGTTTGACATTTGTATTTTACTATACTTACTGTGTTTTTTTCTATGACACATTTAAAAGATTTTTATGTATTCCAATATATCACATTTTCCCTTTATATCAATGAATTTTTGTGATGGTTAGGAAAGTTCTCCCCACACCCGGAATATAGGGGAATTCACTTATGCTTTATTTTCCAGTACTTGTATGTTTCTGTTTCTTAAATTTAAATTTCTGTTTCACATCACGTTGACCTTGACATATGATATAAAGAATAAATCCAATTTTGTCATTCTCTACAATGCTGTTCATTTATTCTAGCAGGACTTATTAAAAAGTTCATTCTTTTCCCTTATGATTTGTGTTGCTACCTAGAGCATATTCTAAATTTACATATGTAAAACTGTAAGACATGGATGAAAGATTGAAGAAGATACAAACAAATAGAAAATTATCTCTTGTTCATGAATTGAAAGAATTAATATTGTGCATACTACACAAAGCAATCTACAGATTCAATGCAACCCCTCCCCAAATTGCAATGGCATTTTTAACAGAAAGAAAAAAAAATGCTAATATTCGTGTGTAACCACAAAAGACCTCAAAGAGTCAAAGCAATCTTGAAAAAGAACAACAAAGTTGGAGGGATCACACTTCCTGATTTCAAAATACATTTAAAAAGTTATAGTAATCAAACTGTATGGTATTGTCATTAAAAAAAGGCACACACATCAATGCAACACAATAGAGAGCCCTAAATTAAGCCCATGCATATATAGTCAACTAATTTTTGATGAAGGCACCAATAATACACAATGGAGAAAGGATAGTCTCTTCAATAAATGCTGAGAAAACTGGATACACACATGCAAAAGAATTAAATTGGAGCCCTATATCATAAAGTCAAATGGACTTAATATGGATTAAAAACTCTGAGAAAACTCATTCACATTGGGTCTTGGCAATGATCTTTTGGATATGGCACCAAAAGTCAACAAAAATAAAAATAAATAAATGGGACTACATCAAACAAAAAAGCTTCTGTGCAGCAAAGGAAGTAATGATCAAAGTGAAAAGACAATGCATGGAATGGGAGAAAATATTTGCAAACCATATATCTGATAAAGGTTTAATCTCCAAAATATATAAGGAACTCATATGATGCAATAGCAAACAAACAAACCAAATAACCTGATTTCAAAATGGGCAAAGAACCTGAATAGACATTTTTTCCAAAGAAGATATACAAATGGCCAATATGTATATGAAAAAGTGCTCAAATTCACTAATCATTAGGGAAATACAACTCAAAAACCGTAATGAACTAGCTCTTCACACCTCTTAGGATGACTATAATCAAAAGGCAAAAGATAACAAGTGTTGATGAGGGTGAGGAAAAAAGGGAACCCTTGTTGGGAACATCGTTGGTGGAAATGTGTAGCCACTATGGAAAGCAGATCATTCACTATATTCCCTATGTTGTGCCTTTTATTTCTGTGACTTATTCATTCCAAATTGGAAGCATGAATCTTCCACTCCCCTTCACCCATTTTGTCCATTTCCCCATCCTGCTTCCCTTTGGCAACCATCAGTTTGTCCTCGGTATTTTTAGGTCTGATTCTGCTTTTTGTTTGTTTATTCTTCTGTTTTTTAGATTACATAAGAGTAAAATCTTATGGTATTTGTCTTTCTCAGTTTGACTCATTTCACTTGGCATAATATCCTCTAGACCCATCCACTTTGTCACAAGTGGAAAGATCTTATCCATTTTTACAGATGTGTAATATTTCAGTATGTGTATGTATGTGTGAGATACTAACTTACACCTGTCAGAATGGCTAAAATAAAAAAGACAAGAAATAAGAAGTGTTGGCAAGAATGTGGATAAAAAGGAACAGTAGTGCACTGTTGGTGAGAACATAAATTGGTATCGCCACTGAGGAAAACAGTATGGAGATTCTTCAATAAATTAAACATAGAAATACTGTATGATCCAATAATTCCATTACTGGGTATTTACCCAAAGAAAACTAAAACACTAATTTGGAAAGATATATGCACTTCTATGTTTATCGCAGTGTTATTTACAAAAGCCAAGATATGGAAGTAACCTAAGTGTTTAACAATAGACCAGTGGCTAAGGAAGATGTGGTATAAATTGTCTTTTGATGACTGTCTCCTTTGTGATTGCTAATTTTTTGTATTAGTTTTTTTTCTTAGTTTAGTTAATGCTTTTCTGTTTTGTTATTTTTTTTGATTCTACTCTTTTTTCAATTTCTAACTTGTTAATTTCTGTTTTTACCTTTATCACATACTTATACTTTCTTTTGGTTCAGTTATTATTTTTTCAGATATTGAAGGAGGAGTTAATTTATTCATTTCTTCCATCATTTTTTGACATAGTAATCTCAAGTAATACATTTTTCAGTCATCACTATTTTAGCTATATTCCTGAAATTCTAATGTCATGTTTTTATCACCTTTGTTTTTCAAATATTTATTTTGACTTTGAAATTCTTTAATAATTGACAATGTGTTTTTCTTTCCATATTTAGGTGAGGAAAATTTTAAAATCCTCTATTAATTTCTAGATTTATTGTGTTATAGTCAGAAAATACTACTTGTGCTATTTCTATTTTTTTCAAATTTGTTGAGGTTTTTGTAAGAATAAGATGTATTCTCTATTAACAGTTTCAGTATTTACCAGAATCATCTTACTGATTTTGTTGTTTTGGTCTTCAATAATTTTCTTTTTGTCCACTTGATCTGCCTTTGTAAGAGGGACATATGTCAAAAATCTCCCTTTATTAGTGTATTTGTCTGTTTTTTGATATCTTCTTTTGTTTCTGCTTTATGAAATTTGCTCGGGTATTGTTAGATAAATGTAACTATTTTCTCTTCATTCTGAATTGAAGCCTAGGCATTAAAAATGTCTTTCTTTCTGTCTTTTCATCTCTTTGTACTGAATCCTAAGCAATCAGTTGTCAACTTAATAAGTCCTACTTCATTTCACTTAACATTTGCCTAATGTCTTATCATTCTCTCATTTTAAGTTTATCTAATCTCTGTTTTATGTGTGTCTCTCATATAAGCATAGCGTTAAATGCTGATTTTGGACAACCAAGACTCTTTGTCTTTTAATAGATGTGTTAATCCATATACGTTTATTGATGTAATTGATATGGTCATGTTCTAGGTTATATTTGAAGTATATATCTTGATACATAGATCCTTTCATTGTATGGGCAATTTTATTTACTTTTTAAAAAAATATTTATTTATTTATTTTAGAGAGAGAGAGCACATAAGCAGGGGGAGGGGCAGAGGGAGAGAATCTCAAGCAGACTCCGGCTGAGCACAGAGCCTGATGCGGGGCTTGATCTCATCACCCTGTGATCATGACCTGAACTGAAATTAAGAGTTGGCTGCTTAATGGACTAAGCCACCAAGGTGCCCCTCATTTACTTTTGCTTCTACTTTTTTTCTTATTCCTCCTCCTTATCATCCTCCTGCTCATCTCTTTTTGTTTCCCCTTTCCTTCCTCCTCTTCTTCTTTCTAACATTGTTCTCTTCAAAGCAGAATAGAGGACTCTTAATAAGTTTAGGTCACAAAATAAAATTTCTGATTAGAATAAGCCAACACTTCAAGGATGTGGAAAAAAAGGGACCCTCTTGCACTGGTGGTGGGAATGCAAACTTGTACAGCCACTGCAGAAAATAGTACGGAGGCTACTCAAAAAGTTAAAAATAGAACTACCCTATGATCCAGTAATTGCACTACTGGGTATATACCCCAAAATACAAAAACACTAATTCAAAGGGATACACGCACCCCAATGTTAACTGCAGCATTAGTTACAACAGCCAAATTATGGAAAGAGCCCAAGTGCCCATTGATTGATGAATGGATAAAGAAGATGTGGTATTCAGCCACAAAAAAGAATGACATCTTGCTATTTGCAACAACATGGATTGAGCTAGAGATTATAATGCTAAGCGAAATAAGTGAGAGAAAGACAAACATCATATGATTTCACTCATATGTGGAATTTATGAAACAATATGAATGAGCAAAGGAAGAAAGAAAGAGAGAGAGAGAGAGAGAGAGAGAGAGAGACAAACCAAGAAATAGACTCTTAACTATAGAGAACAACCTGATGGTTACCAGAGGGGAGGTGGGTGCAGGATGCGTGAAACAGGTGATGGGGATTAAAGAGTACACTTATCATGATAAGCACTGCATAATGTATAGAACTGTTGAATCACCATATTGTACACTTGAAACTAATACAACACTGTATGTTAACTATACTGGAATAAAAATTTAAAACTAAAAGAAAAAGAAAAAGCCAACACTCTGTATGCTAATAAAGCATAACTGTGTGTGGCTGCATAGATCACTAGATATGTCTGCTTTTTATTATTACTATTTTTACGCTTTTACCTTGGTAATTGAAATCCTGCTATTGAGTAAGACTGGGTTGCTCGGTGTTGGCACTACTCTGGGATCTGTTCAATTAAAGGATTGTTTATTTAATTCCCTGAGCGTACACCTGCAGTATCATGAAGGCACCACACTCATAACATAGCAAGTGTGATTGATAATGTGGCTCACCTTTCAAAGCTCAGTGAAAGCATTTCAAATTACCAGTCCTTTGCACAACCAACTGCGTCTTTTAGTCTCAGGAAGAACAATGTGCCCCGAAGTCGTCAGAATGACTTTTACAAAGAACCTGGTGCTGTGGAGAGGGGAGGGAAGTGAACATTAAAGAAACAAAACCAAAGCAGTGATTTGTTACCATCTCAAAATGTTGCTGGATTTGCCATCAGTGTGGTAGTGCAGCTTCATGTGCAAACACAAGCCTCTTTAGGGACAATCTTCATGTCTGAACAGAAAGTATTTTGTCTTTTCAGGCAGGAAACCTAGGCAAGGCTTTCCCAGAGATATATTTCCACCATGTGGCCAGGACAATAAACATGAGGCTTTTGATCTGGGTGGCAATAGTGGTAGAGCCAGAGTTCTAAAAGGAGAAAAATGGGAAACAAATCTGCTAGAGGTGAGTGTGTGCCCTCAGGGTACTTTTGCGTGTCTAGAGTTCACCAAGCAAAGCCAGAGAGATTTCAAATAAACATGTCTAAAGGAGTCATAAAAATCCTAACTAGTGTGATAGCTTAAATCCCAATGTCAAAACACAGAAATGCATGGTCTACATCACATGAAGCTTCTTTGGCCTCAAGTTTATAAATTAAACCTCTTTCCAACTCCTATTTTTATAAGCATAAATTAATAAATGCCCCTCCTCCCTACTACCATCTTCATATTATAGATAACAACAAAATTATTTTTCTTGTTCTGCAGGTGGAATAGAATGGGAGCAAAAGGTATCCTGAAAGTCAATCTTTTCTCATTTTCATTAGGACACAATTGCCTGCCATTGTCATAATATAGGTGTCCTTTTAACTTGCTGCTTTAAACACTTTATCCTAGAAATGACTGCAATTCATTATTTTACATGCTACCTTCATTTACAAAGCAAAATGCCAAAGAGGAGCTCAGTTTATTTCAGCACTGTTGAAAAAGAGTGCTGTTATTAGGAAATGTGAGTGGGTTGAAGTGGGACTCCCTGTGGAGTCAACTTGGCAGAGTTTGAGTTCCTGGCTCAACCTGATATTAAAAGTGAGTCATCAGTTTACCCACACAGCAGGGTCTTCACTTTGTACTTCTCAATCTGAGCAATGCAGCAGTGAGTCTAAAGAGTTGAGGTTAGTTTCCATAATTAATAATCAAGTGAAAGAAATTCCTCTCACTTATTTTGAGAATTATTTTATTATTCAGAAATTGCCTGATGTTAACTGTCTGATAAATAATAAGAGCACAAATAAGATGTATCTTAGATAATTCATTTGCATTCAGTGTGATTTATTTCCAGAAGTGGCCAAAGGCATCTCTGTTCATATTAAAGTAATTTTTCTCCCCTTTATGTCCATTAGGAGACATTTGAAGGGCAAAAGTTTTAGGCACCTCTGCTCCTGTTAGTTGATATTTTTAGAAGAAAACTTCAGTAATTGCGATGAACTCATTTAAAGACAAGTATTAGAACTACTATGATTTTTAATACAACCAGTTTTAGTAAGGATACCAAAAAAATGATTTAAGATTAATGCCTCACTTTAAAAATTAATAGATTAATGCAATTTACCTTTCCTTTTATTTCATGTATGAAATCTAAGAAATGCAACCATCATTTTTAATCCAAACTCAGTAAACATGTAGTATGTTTTTCCATGCAGCCTCAAAATCTCTTGGTGAAATGACGTCCATATTTATCCAAATAACAGGGACAATTTTGTTAAAGGTTGGTAGAAGAGGGGTGCCTGGGTGGTGCAGTTGGTTAAGCGTCCAACTCTTGGTTTTGGCACAGGTTGTGATCTCTGCGTCCTGAGATTGAGCCTGCATTGGGTTCCACACTCAGAGGGGAGTCGGCTTGAGATTCTCTCCTTCTCCCTCTGCCTGCCCCTCCCCTCTGCACACCCTCTCTCTCTAAAATAAACAAATCTTTCAAAAATGAAAAGGTTGCTACGAGATAAGTTGCTGCTGCATAAATAAAACTGAGCACCTTAAGTTTCTGTTCATACATTGTGTGTAAATATGAACTCCCACATCTATATATATATAGATTTAAGATGTACTTTTTTAGAATATCAGACAAAGTCCTTCATGCAAGAGACCTCATCTGGATTTCCAGTCTTGGCTCTCACTATTCACATCATGAACTCCAGCTACAGAAATCTAATTCCAAGCAAGCTTTCCCACACTCTGCTTCTTTGTATACATGAATTTATCTTCCAGGATTTTCCCACTCTTCTAATTGCAATGCTGAAAAGTATATGAAAGACCCCATTCAAATATTATTGTGGTCCTTTCTGTCTTGTTATAATAATCATTACAAGGTATTTTAATTAGTTGTTAAACATTGTCTCCAGCACAATACAGAGAGTTCTTGGAGGGAGAAATGGCTTCGTATTTATCTTTGTCTCTTTCCGTTCTATTCCCTGCCTTTCACCATTAGGAAACACTGCATCTCCTATAAGAGATGCTCTGTTCATGTCAAGCACCTACTGGTATATGGTGACAGTAACCTTACATGTCACTCAGCTTCCTTTGGGACATCTTACAATGCTTGGTTTACACTCAGCCTCTTGCTAGCCATTTATGTAACCTCTGGTATGATTCCCTACCACATTTTCAAAATTTCACCCTCATCCTGGTGCTCTGATTGGGACCAAAGTAAATGTAGATCAATTTTAAGAGGCGGCTGAGATCAGTACTTGGTAAAAATTTGTCAGTCAGCAAATCCTGTTTACATTCCTTCTAGTTTTCCTCAAATTTCCTCATATAGGTCCTATATGTTTCTTGTAAAAATTATCTCATTATTTTACATTGTTATTATTTTGAATTGTATCTTGTTAGCTTTATAGTTTCAGTCAGGTTTTGGCTGTCAATAGTTGAGTATTTAGTGTTCTTTTTTAAGTGATTATACTTATTTTACTACCTTTACTAAGCCATTTTATCATCCTCACACTCGATGCAAAGAAACGAAACAATAAGAAGAAAAATATGTCCACGTTATTTTTCACAATAAAAAGGGTAAGTTTCATTCTACAGGCCTGGGTATATTATAGAAAAGGTCCCATTTGATTTTAACCCATCGCATAGAATCTCATTCATATTTGGTGAGTGGATTAACTCCATGGGTGCTGTGAAAGATTGGAGCACTTTTGTGGTTTTGTAGAAGTCCCACACCACCACCTCTCCTGAATATTAACTATTTGAGCTAGACGTCTACATAACTCTCTCACTGGTTCTTACAGATTTTCAGCTTATTTGCTTAAATCATCCAGGTAGGCAATCATATGTTAGTACAATAATTTTATGCACTCTTTTTCAATATTTATACCTCTTTTTTTACACATCTTATTTCATTACTTATAAGTTCTAGCATACTATTAAAATTAGGGGTGATATTAAATTGCCTAAACTGTTAATAGTTTTTAAAAGCAATATTCATAATATATATATTTTAAAAAGTCATGCATTTTATTGTAATTACCAAATTCATTATTTGTGTTCACATTACATGGTATTTTCAGATATTTTAAAAATCTCTTGGAATCTCAGTTCTGTTGTTATTTCTCTTTTTTACCTCATTAGCTTGGTTCTTCTAAATAATTGGCTATTCCAATGTTTTGCAATGTGTAGTTAATTAATTTCCCCTTTATCTTTGTTAATCGTCTTCCCACTTGCTCTGTTTGTCATGCTGTTCCTATCCTATCTACTTGAGTTTAAATGTTTATTTCCATTTTTTCCTATTTAAAGAGAAAATGATTTAAAGATTTTAACTCTGATGAGAGCTCTCTAATAGTCCCCATGTCTTTTAAATGCTTTAATTTCCAAAATGTGACTCAACTGGTTTATAATTTGTCCTAAAAATTATGGAAGAGAGAGGTGTGCTTTTTTTAAAGACTTTTAAGCAACTGAGAGGCAACTACTTGTTGTTATTCATAGTTTCATTTTTATTTCATTTAATGTTCTTGATCAGATAAAGAGGTCTGTAAAACCTGTATATTTTGGTGTACTGACACATGTATATGTCCATATATAATGTTATTTATTGTATTACATTATACTGTATATTATAACAGAGAATATATTAGTGGCAATACCCATTATAAGCCTGTTATTACCAGAGCTGTCTAAGTAATGTGTAGATTAAACTCTATAAAGGATTTAACCTAATGTCTGACATGTAAGAGGTCGAAAAATATTAGCTGCAGTTATTACTATTACTGCTATCTGTACAATTGACCTGTCCAAGTTGAAGAGATGAGAGTTTGATTTCTCCTGAGTTGACATGTTATTATGCAGTTTTGTTTGTTTGCATTTTGTTTTTTTAGAGAGAGAAAGAGCAAGAGAGCACGAGCAGGGAGGAGGTGTGGAGGGAGAAAAAGAATTTTAAGTAGTCTCCATGCTCAGCGCAGAGCCCTATGCAGGGCTTGATCTGACAACCCTGAGATCACGACTCTTGAGATCATGACCTGAGCCAAAATCAAGAGTCAGTCGCTCAACTGATTGAACCACTGGGGTTCAACGTTATGCATTTTAAAATGCTTTTAAAAGTACATTAAACTTAAAGGGCTAAAATACTTAAATTTTGATGTGTTGGGGCCTTTAAAATTATATTACTCAGTTTTAGAAAATATTTTTTAATCCGATATTTAAAAATACATTAAGTATAGAAAATGCCTTGAGGTGTTAATAAATAGCTTGCTATGTTGGGAATTTACATCAATTGCAAATAGGTTAAATGAGCAACTAACATCAAGAATTTTATATAACAGAACTTCTCTGTTTTGAAAAAAAAATTAGAAAACAGACTTCTTAATATTTTGATTTTTAATTTTTCCACAGTTCACCAGCATCAAAAAGTAAGAATTTTTATTTTAGAACATTCTCTAATCTAATCAATTCACACCAGAACCTATGGGCAAAGTCAAATTTCTGACTGAATTTCTAATCCCATGTGACAGTTTCTTTCAGGAAACAACACAGTGCTCTGTATAGTTCCTGGCATGCCTTCAGTAAAGGTCACAGAAGTTAAGTGTTCCAGCAGTGAGCCCAAATTTTAGTAGCCTTCAAAGTGCTTCACTAGGGTTTATTCTGTATGTTACAACAGAGAATATCAAAGGCATCCCTTGACAACGTTTGTGCAGTGAATTCTGACCACCTTTCCATGCGAGTAAAGGCACTCAAACACTCTTAAATTTTAGGTTACTTTACCCTGTATGGGGTAAAAAAATAAATGCAATAAAGACTAACAAATTGTAGCTCCTTCTCTCTCTTCCCTCTACCAAATACCCATTCTCTCCTAACCTTAGTCTAAGGAAGAAAAAAACCTTATTTAATTCTAATTCTTACTCTAATTTTCTCATATTTTTTCAAAGTTTTTTTTTAACTTAAAATCTATTGAACTATGGCAGATATGCTGAAAATTCATTTATCACAAGTACATTGTTTGATATATTTTAACCAATATACCCATATAACCAGCATCTAGGCTAATAAACATTTTCAGGACCCCAAAGCCCTTTTGTGCCCCCCTTTCTGTCACAGCACACTCCCCCAGAGTACCCACTTTCCACAGTTCTATCGGGACGGAATAATTCTGCTTTAAGAAATGTTTTACTTTTTGATAATGGAATCATATGGCATATAGTCTTTCATGTCTCACTTTTTTTTTATAAACTGAAATAGAACTTTATAGATTATTTATTTATTTATTTGACAGGGAGAGACAGCAAGAGAGGGAACACAAGCAGGGGGAGTGGGAGAGGGAGAAGCAGACTTCCCGCCGAGCTGGGAGCCCGATGCGGGGCTCGATCCCAGGACCCCAGGATCATGACCTGAGACGAAGGCAGATGCTTAACCGACTGAGCCACCCAGGTGCCCCATGTCTCACCTGTTTTTCAGTCACTTCATTTGCTCTCCTTGCTTGTGAGATTCCACATATTTTCCAGGTACGTTAGATTATTCATTCTCATTGCTACATGGCAGTCCACTGTGTGACTACAGTACAACTACTTACCCATTTTCCAAAATCAAATATTCATGCATATGTGAGTTGTATATGGACTCTGTGTTCTGGTCTAATCATCTATTTGTGTATCCTTTTCCAATTGAATATTGCCATGATTAAAGTAGACATAATAAATCTTACTGTAAATCTTAAGATAAGTTTTCCACTTGTTTTTCTTGTACATGATTGTCTTAAACGTTTTAGTTTTTAAATTTCTATATACATTTTGGAAAATCTCTCTCTCTGTCCACCCACCAAAAGAAAATCTTCCTGACATTGTATGGGATACCTTTGAATTTATGGATGGATTTGAGGGTAAATTGGTGAAAATCTTTACAATACTGTCTTCTAATCCATGATTATGTTATAACTCTCCTTTTATTTTTGTATTCTTTAATTTGCCTCAGTAATATTTTATAGTCTACAGTGTAGACTTAGCACATATTTCCTCAGATGTATTCCAAGGTATTTGATGCTCCTTAGTTCATTTTTACATTGCATCATTTTAAAATTTTGAATGTTTTATATTGCTTCTAACATTGACTTTGGAGTATTATAATTATATACCTTAAACTTGATAAATTAATTTATTAATACTTATACATTTTCTGTAGATACATTTGGAATTTGATGTAAAAAATATCAAGTAGTCTATGAATAATGTCAGTTTTAGTTCTTTCCCCAAAATATTATGCATTTAATTTCCTTTTTGAAAGTATATTTTTGTATTTGAAACATACCTAAAGTTGAAAGAATAGCATAAGAAAATCCAGTATGCCTTTTACCCAACTCACCAAGTAGTCTATGAATAATGTCAGTTTTAGTTCTTTCCCCAAAATATTATGCATTTAATTTCCTTTTTGAAAGTATATTTTTGTATTTGAAACATACCTAAAGTTGAAAGAATAGCATAAGAAAATCCAGTATGCCTTTTACCCAACTCACTATGCCTTTTACCCAACTCACATTAGTGAGGTAAGGGGTAAAGGCATACCCCAATTGCCTTTACTATTCATCTCCTCTCCTTTGATTTTCCTCTCCTCTTCATTCTCTATCTTGTGGGTGTGTGTACACACATATGCATGTATACATGTATAGGGACACACATTTATGGATATATACATATATATCCATATACTAATGTCTATGGTTGGAGATACCAGGTCCCTTTAACAATAAATACTTGAGTACACAATTCCTAAGAACAAGGGCATTTTCTTATATGACCACAGTAATATAATCAACATTAGGAGCTTTACTATAATTATGATAACATTATCTAACCAGTAGAGCATATTCAAATTTTGTCAATTGTCCTGATAATGTCTTTCATATCTCATTTTTCCCTTGTTAAGAATTCAATAACAAATTTATCATCTCTTGCCTTTAGTTGTCATTTCTTTTATTTTAAAGTTTATTGATGTAAAATTCACCCATTTCAGATGTCCAGCTTTATGAATTTTGACAAATATGCACAGTTGCTTAACAAGCACCAAAATTAAGACATGTATTTCTGGCATACCAGTGTGTTTCCTCACACCATTTTGTGTACAATTTCTTCCCCAACTCCAGCCCCTCACTATCACTGATTTGATTCTTATCCCTATGGCTTTGTCATTTCTCAAATTTCATCTCAATCGAACCATGCTTTATGTAATATTTTGTAATATTTCTGACTTCTTTAACTTAGTTCAGGGCATTTGAGATTCTTCCATATTGTTGTAAAGCATCAATATTTCATTCCTTTTTTTTTCCTCAGAGTAGTATTCTGTTGTATAGATATGCCTCAGTTGGTTTTCTCATTCACCAAATTGAGGACATTTGGTTTGTTTCTAATTTGTGCCTATTATGAATAATGCTTTAGGTGAATATGTGTTTTCATTTCTCTTTTCTAAACATTCAGGCATGAGATTTGTGGATCATGCGGTCAGTATATGTTTATCTTCATATGAAATTGTCAAAGATTCCTCCAAAGTACTTGGGTTTTCTGCATTCCCACAAGTAATGTGTGAGCACTGCAGTGTCACCACAACCTTGCCTGCACTTTGTATTGTTGTTCTTAAAATTATCATTATAGTCATTGTAGTAGATTTGTAGTGGTATCGCATCATGGCTTTAATTTTCATTACCTTGTTGACTAATGACTTTGAACATCTTTCATGTGCTTATTTGACAATCTATGAATATGATATATATCTCTCTTTGCTTAGAGGTTCTTTTGTGGTTTATAACATGTAAACATTTAACATATTTTGGTATACTATCCACCAGCATTTCATGTTTTATGGTATTATAATGGTATTGTTTCTCTTTATAGAAAGTTCCAAATTTACATTTGTAGTATACATACATGCAATTGATTTTATTACACTGACTGTATCTTTTTACCTTGAAAAATTCAGTTATTAGTTCTGGGAGCTCTTTTGTAGATGATTTGAATTTCTACAAAGACAATCATGTCATCTGTGAACAGAGACATTTTTATTTCTTCTTTTCCAATTTGTATGCTTCTTATTTTTTGTTTCTTTTTTTTTAAGATTTTATTTATTCATTTGAGATAGAGACAGAGAAAGTACAAGCAGGGGGAGAGGTTTAGCGAGAGGGAGAAGCAGACTCCCTGTTGAGCTGGGAGCCCAACAGGGTCTCAATCCCAGGACCTAGAGATCATGACCTGAGCCTAAGGCAGATGCTTAACCATCTGAGCCACCTAGGCACCCTTATTTTTCTTTTCTTATTTATTTTTCTTTCCTTATTGCGCTGGCTGAAATCCCCTGTATAATGATGTTTAGATGACAATATCAAACACCTTCCCTTGTTCTTGATCTTAGAAGGAAAGCATTATCTTTTCACCATTAAGTACATATTAGCTATGAGGGTTTTTTTTTTTTTGTAAATTCTCGTTTATCAAGTTGAATAAAATCCCTTCAGTTAGTTGAGAATTTCATCACGAATGGATATTGAATCCTCAAAATTATTTTCCCTGCGCTTGTTAATGATACAGGTCTTCTTTTTTTAGTTTATTGATTTGGTGAACCACATTGATTGAATTTTGAATATTGAAACATCCTTGCATTCCTGGGATAAATCCAACTTAGTCATGCCATGTCTTTTCAATCTCCTTTAATCTCCTTTTTAATCTCCTTTAATCCTTTTCAATCTCCTGAAATTCTTTGTTTTTCCTGACCTTGACAGTTTTGACAAAGACAAGCATTGTTTTGTTGAAATCCCATCTTTTTGTGATCCCAGCTCATTGTTTTGAGAAATTCCATATATTGGTTCTAATATTTCCTGATGAATAGATTCAGGTTATGCATTTTTGGCACAAATACCATTGATAAAATGGTGTTACATCTCAGTATATCAAATTAGAATGCACATGCTATTACTTTCTGATTTTGGTGAGATTAACATTGATTACTTGGTTAAGGTAAAGTTTACCACACCTCCCCATTATAAAGATACTGCTTTTTGTTTAATTAAAAAGTAACTTGGGTGGTAGATCTTGAGAATTTATAAATTTCCTATTCATTATCAAATTTTAATTGGCTTTTTATCATCCATTTTTAAGTTTCTAAATCCATTATTCCTTTTATATTAGTTAGATAGGATTCTACAGTATGGACAAATTTTCCTTTCTCCTGTATTCATTTATTATCAGAATGCATTTATAGATTCAAATTATATTCAGTGGGTTACTAATCCATAACCCTTATTTAGCTCCTGTATCCTCTTAATATGTGCTCTTGATTCTTTGTGCATTTCCTTAATTTGTGACATAAAATGTTTTCTCTGGTTCATTTTGCTCTTTTCCTTCCCCACTCCTGGAATCAGACATTTCTCCAAGAAGCCCTGATTCCTTTTAATGATGAATGGTGCTTAGAAACAAGCACTCATGGACAATAGATGTACACAGATTGACTGGCATATCTTTGATTCTAGGCTGTCCCAACAGAGATAAATGTATATGTATATTTAGCCATATACATACATATGCACACACATATGTACATATAAATATTAGATACACAGACATATTTATCTACATCTTTATACATGTAAATGTATACTTGCACATATAAACATATATATGTATATTATTTGTGTATATATCTAAATAAATACCACCTACTCCAGTCCAATAGCACAAGATGTAGTCTAGTTTCTCCTATTTTGATGTTTTTAACTTCCTTCTTCAAGGGTGAAAAACTGTCTCCCATTATCATCAATATATTTACACATTTTCCTCAAGCCCAGAATATACAATAATTAATTTCAAAATTGCTAACCCACAGAATTCTTAAAAGCAAATTGACTAATTAGTAAGTTTCATTTTGTTAATATTTTTTTGAGGTTTAATTTACACACAGTGAAGTACACAAATGCTATGTGTACAATTTATTGGAGATGGCTCATACTGGCTGATAAGAGCTGATTACTAATTTCCAGGAATTTGATAAGCCAGTTGTTAAATGCAGGTATTCTTTAAATTACATAAACTTATAATTATATATACAATACTAACCACAAAATAATAAATATCCCAATCTCTTTCCTCCTAATTATTTTACTGCATATTACTATTATCTACACTTTTGAGGTTATTTATGTCTATTTTATGTGCATGGTGGAAATACTATATAATGATGCATTCTCTTTCCAATTTTCTGTTCAGTGATGGCATTTTGGTATCCTGAAATTGACCACGGAGAGAGTATCTACACCAAAGAAATGGGCAAATGCTGAAATCAGCATTTTATTTGTTTGCTGATTGTTTGGACTTAGAGAGCAATGGAATAACATTAATAACACAAACTAAATTTAAAATTGTGTTGTGCCTATAGTTTTCACACTGTAAATAGCACAAGAAAATGGGGAAATGATATCCTAGTACAAAAATTATCATCTGATTCAGGGAAGACGATTCTCATGTCACTGATGAACAAATCAAACAGTAAGAATGAACACATTCAAAGATGGATATGGTCAAAGACAGATGCATGTTACAAATTATCCTTACTCTCCTCCACATCCTTGTCTCCTTCTCAACTGTCATTCTTGCTGACTTAAAGAGACTTCAAGATCAACACTAGATACAGAGGCAATTCCCAAAACTGCATAAAGTCTAACCCTTAAAAGAATGCCCTTATTCTATGTTACTCATAGTAGCTCTCACTCTCTGATTAAATTCCAAATAGAATGTTGGGTTATGATTTTCATCCATTTAATGGCACATATTTCTGGTGAGTTTTGATTACCTGTAGGAAATTTATGTTGATTATTTTCTCCTTTTCTTATATCGTATCTTAGTAGGATGCCACATGTATTCCTCTTACCTTTTTTTTAAATAAATTAGATTTCCCAGAACTTTTAATGAATTAGATTTCCCAGAAAATAAATAAATTAGATTTTTTAATAATTTTTTTTTAATAAATTAGATTGAGTGGTTCCCATAGAGATAGAGGATGTACTAGGATATTTGTCCAAACTTCACAAGTCAAGAGAATCTCTCTAGTGTTGCTACAAAATGGCCCATTTTCTTAAAAAAGGGTTCCTCTCTGTAATCGTTTCTCATCTGATTTCCACAACTTAACCTGGCTGAGAATAATTTTGGGGCTTTTCTATTTTCTTTATAAACTCTGTCACAGGCTGCTGTCATTAAAAGGCAAGCCTTTGCCTTCTAAGTTGATGGGATCACAGTTAAATGTATATTTGATTGGTGCTTTTGAGATTTGCAATTTCTTTGCATCATGTACTTTCCATGACTTCTACCTCCATTTTACTAGGTCATGGTCTTGTAGGCCTCAGCCCAGCTGATAGCATCTCTCCCCACTTGTGAATTCTCTCTTTCTAGAAATAAATATTTGCTAGAGCTTTCTGAGATGTGCCATTGGTTGGTCTGATCACTGGCCAAGACAGACATAACTGGCAACTGATAACAAGGGAGATCAAGACATTAAACCAGTCAGCCCTAAACTAGGGAAATATCAGTTCTATCATAAAGAATCCTACACAGTCTAAACTAAATGTCCAATAGAGTTTGTTACAGTTAATTTTAAACTTTTTTACTGCAATCACTAAGTCCAATCCCACTGAAATATGTTGGAAAGTTGACTCATCATATGCCCCATGTTCCGGGTTTCTGTTTCCATTCTAGTGCTCTCATTGCAAAGTAGCCACTTACAACTGTCTCTAATGCGCAACACCACGCATACATTCTGATGTTCATTCATAGATCTTAGCTGTTTGTTGCTTGTTCTAATCAGGAAAGGAAATGTGCAAGTGTTACCCTCCTGGCTTTTTCTACTGCACTCTGGCACCCCATATCCCTATCCACTACCAACTGCACACACCCTAATTTATCAAATTATATTGCCCCCAGATTACCTCTTTCATGCAGCAAAGGATAATGTTTGGCATTTTTCTACTTTAGGTAAAATGGTATGGTTTCTGTTTTAGAGTTTAGAAAAATTTCAGACTTGGCCAAATTATCCACATTGGTAAATCCTGCTTCTAACAATGATAATGACTATAATACTAATAAAAATAAATGATCTTTGCATTGAGTTTGCAAACTTTCCTGAAAATAACTTGAAAATATGTGATTTTACTTAATTAAGTGATAGCTTTCTAGCTATGCTACGATAGAATTTGCTTAAGTTTATTTTTTGGTACTATTAGACATATAAGTAGAAATTTGTTTATTTTTTTGGAATTATCAGACATTCATAAATCATATGAATAGAAACACCTTTGTATTATCACAAATAGTGATTCATAAATTGCAAAATGAATTCAATTTTAAAGAAGGATAAAGTAATTTTCAAACATTCTAAGTCTAGTTTTTGTTGCTGCAGGTCACCATTTTAATATGTATTTAATTGTTTCCAAGTTCCAAAAGTACATATTTAGCTTACTTTGATATGTATGTTCAAAGTAAAGTATGTTTGACTGGACCTAATACAACACTGTGTGTCAATCACACTCCAATAAAACAATTAGTTTAAAAAATTTTTAAGTATTTTTGGCTGGTTATTAATGAATGGAAAGTCAAAACTCCAATCCATTTGAAATTTTTTCTGTCATATTTAAAAATGTATTTCATCCAGGCTTCCCTGGATGAAAAGTGAGAGAGAATTCCAAATTAAGTGTCTTCTATGTCAAATATACAATTATTTTAAAATGATTTCAAATACAAATTAGAACATATGACCTTTCTTTAAAGCTGACAATTCAAAATTAGCTAAATGAAAGAGAGATGTTCTCACCAATTTGAGAATAACTATAAGATCCTGAAGAAATCTGGTGTTTCCTGATATAAACATAATCGTACCTCTCAAAGAGAGCTGTGTGAGCTTAGATACATGGTTTGCTATTGTTTTGAGTCAGGAATGTGCAGTTTCTCTGAATCCTAAAGGGCTCACCCCAAAAGATTAAGAATTACAATTTTTCTTCTCCAAAAATATGTTATAAATTGACAGATTAAGAAATTAAACACTCTGATGTTTTATGAAAAATTGTCCTGGCTCTCGACAAGAAACAGAAAGAACCCTTTGGTTCTGAGCCAGTTTCAGTCCCTAGGGGCTGTGAATTTAAATAAGTTAGAATTATCCTGTTTTTTAGTTGCAGAAAAATAAACACAAATAGGTTGTCTTTTCCACAACAGAACAGAAAAATTTGTGTAATTGTATGTGCCTACTACTGACAACCAACTAAAATAAAAATAGTTTCCCTACCAACAGAATTCAGAGAGTAAGTGCAAATCATGTATAATAAAATACTTGAATACTTGATCAGAAATTTGGCAAGAATTTTCCACACAAAAGTCATTTTCCCCAGGAATCTTTCTCCAGACACCCTGGTTGAAATAAATCTGTGTTCTTTATCCTTCGAACCATTCTGTGCATCTCTCTACTTATTGGAATTTATCACCACTGAAAAAAAATGTAATTATTTCTATAATTTAATCATCTCAAGCATTAGAATTAAAATTTCACTAAGCAAGACACGGCTGTATTGCAGCCCCTAAAACAAGTTTCTAGCACACAGTAGGTACTTAATAATTATTAGTTTAATAAACAATAAAGTTTTCAATAAGCAATATAGAAACTAGTAAGCAGTCATGCTAGAGGAAGATTAAAGGTCAAATTATATTGTAAAAAATGAAAAATCTCTTAACACTATGAAAACTTCCAAGTTGTAGTCAGAAACTATGATGCTACTAGCCACTTTTGTTGCACTTAAATCTGTTTCCTCGCTAACATAGGAACCACTGAGACCCAGTATGTTACCAAAGCTACATATAGGTAAGCACTTGGAGAGGAAAACTGGAAAACAAACAAACAAACAAAAATATATATAATTTTTGTGGGTTTTTTTTTTGCGGGGGAAACTCAAACTTATCGCCCCCCAGAAATTTTTTTTTGAAAAAGTAGAGATATATTCTTTAAAAATACATCATAATTAAATTTAAAACTTTCCATCCAGTATTTTAGCTATTTTCCTATTCTCTATACTTAGCAGTGGAAAACACAAGAATCTACAGATAAATATTGATGCATGATGCACGTTGGTCAGTGTGTGGGATCAGCATCCAATAGACAAGATTCAGTAGGAGAGGACCAGAAGAAAGCAGTGGTACTTCCTGCTTTTCACATTAAAAGTTGATGAGTGCTGTGAATTGTGCAAGACGGTTGAATCACAGATCTGTACCTCTGAAGCAAATAATACATTATATGTTAAAAAGAAGAAGAAGAAGAAGAAGAAGAAGAAGAAGAAGAAGAAGAAGAAGAAGAAGAAGAAGAAGGAAGAAGATAGCAGGAGGGGAAGAATGAAGAGGGGGGAAATCGGAGGGGGAGACCAACCATGAGAGACTATGGACTCTGAAAAACAAACTGAGGGTTCTAGAGGGGAGGGGGGCGGGAGGATGGGTTAGCCTGGTGATGGGTATTAAAGAGGGCACATTCTGCATGGAGCACTGGGTATTATATGCAAACAATGAATCATGGAACACTACATCAAAAACTAATGATGTAATGTATGGTGATTAACATAACATAATAAAAAAAAGTTAATGAGATTTAAACAACCTCTGAATTTTTTGCTACATAATTATAATACATATTTATTATTAAAGCAAAGGCTTACAAGTGGCTTGAAGCCCATAATGTTCTAATAAACACAGCTAGCTTCATGAAAGCACACAGGTAATGTCCAATTGGCCTTTGGAATCTAGAGTATCCACAAAATGTTGGACATCATGCCAAGAAGTAGTATATTGCCATTCATAAAGACACGATACAGAAATAGAAATCTTTGCTCAGGGAGGTGGGAGAGGGAAATGTATATCATCTCAAAACCATTGTGCCTCAGGGAATGCCATAATCATTCCCACATGCAAGGTATGTGCACACAAAATAAAAATGGTGAAGCACTAAGGAGCTCTGGGTGAACAAGAGCCAACTTCTAGGTAGTTCCAGCAGGAGACTTGAGAACTAGGGTTTCTGGGTGCTCTTTGAATCCTCCCAGAACAATTGAAAGTTTGAGCTATGTATATATACTACCATTTCTCCCCCACCCCGAAACAAAGCAAAACAAGGTTTACTACCAAGGCTCCAATTGCTATCAGATGCCAGTAATTGTTATAATAAATTTTACTCAAAATAACTCCTTTTCTTCATTTTCAGAACTTTAAAAATTAACTTTTATCCCTGCCATAATTTTTTTATTATAGAACATTCTATCTTAATTTCAGTTTACCTTGTGTACTGTTCCTTTCAAGTTTCTTCTTTAGTCCTGCTTTCTCTACGCAGTTCTCAGAAGACTGCCCGGCAGAGGTAATGAGGAGATAGCCATTACCATGTTGTGTGGAACATGGCTGCTTGTTTGCTTGGGGGGGTGCCTGCTTGACAGGAAATTTTTTTAAACCTACTGATTTGGCACAGTTAAAAGATAATTTGAAATCATTTACAGATTTGGATTGTTTGTATCTTCAGTTTTCTTTTAACACTTACAGGTGGGCATACTAAAGGCATAAATATACAGGCATAGCTAGATGAGGAAAGTAGAACTCTTGGTAAAATGGCGACACAAGTGTTCAAAATAGACGCGTGATGTCTAAATATTTTCTAACTTTGTATTTTTAGACAAACATAAAGGACTTTACATTCTACACCAAGCTTTATGGGTTCTCACATAATTTGACTTTAAGATGCAACTGTTTTTGGATCTTGGGTTGCCCCTCAATATTTGTAAAGAGTGTAAGGAATAGCATTACCTTAAATACTAAAACACATTTCCAGTTTGTGTTTTGAAAGATAATTCCTACTACCGCTGGCTATCCCCCATTACTTGTCTTCTACAGAAATATTTTCCTGACAATAATACAAAAACACAGTAAAAAAATCCAATCCAATAAACTGGAAGTTTAATAGCTCTGCAGAAGTCTTGTCACTGATACTCAGAATACAGTTTTATTGCTATATAAACATAAGCCCACACTTAAGGAAAATGTTTTTCTGGTTCACAGGGTGTGTGTTATTTAAGCTGGTGGCTAGAGGGAGCCCTTTTGTCTCAGATACAATTATCTAAAGGAGAAAAAAAATCTAACGTTAAAAAAATCATACTTTATTTTTGAATAAAAGCAATAATACGTAAGTACAATGGATAGCTGGCATTTGACTTAACATCTATGTTCTTTTGTTTCTCCTTTGCATAAAGAAAATAGATAAAGACAAATGGAGTCAAGTTCAACATTTTCAACAAGTAAGCAGACAAGTTCTGATGCAGTCCGTACCTCAGATTTATTATCTCGAAGTTGCCAGTCAGTTGATGCAAGCTTAAAGACTTGTTATCACAAATTCATAGTTTTGTTTTAAAAAGAGGGAAAGTGGAAGGAGATCAGCCTTCTCATTTTAAATCTTTTTTTTTTTTTTTTTAGGAGGCTCCACATCCAGCATGGAGCCCAGTGCTAGGCTTGAACGCCCAATCCTGAGATCAAGATCTGAACGGAGATCAAGAGTCCAATTTTTAACCCATTGGGCCAACCTGGTGCCCCAGCTCTCTCATCTTAGAGAGACAAGGTCTCTCCTCACGTGCCTGGTGAACGCCTGGAACTTCAGAATGCTTTTGGCCAAACAAACCCTGTGTCTGGCCCTAGCAGCAACACCCCAGAGCCGTGCGGTCACCTGCCGTCTGTCCTCTCGTCCTTCCACTGCTGTGTGGGAAAGTCAGAGGCACATGCGAGAGAGAAATTGTTACAAAAAGGGATGAAGAGGGAAAAAGATTATCCTCTTACCAATTAGTTTGCTTACTTTTGCCTTTTCTGTCTCAGACCACCAGGTGCCTGGAATTAACATACTTAGGGCCAAATCCACTTCAACTCAGCCACAGTTTTGGCAAACTGAGTTTTTGCTGTGTGGTTTAGTGTGCCTTTGGCCTTCTATGTCTGCCAGTCAGGTAGTTAGTTCTCTCTAACCATGAAATTTGTGGGCTGGATTCCTAAGCCTTTTCCTTATTCTTTCCATAACATAGAAATTGGAGCATTAATATTTATTTAAAAAATCAGAATCCTTGAGCATTGAAAAAAATTGTGGAGTTTAGATGCCTTACCCTGGTGATACCTGCTTGAGAGGCTGAGTGCTTAGGACTTCTGCCAGCGGAGGGTTCCACTTAATTATGAAAAGCCATCAGTGTCATTGAGCCCATCCTGGTATGAACTTGTAACTGATTCTAGAGGTCTTGACCACACACTGGGCCTTCTATAAAGCTGAGGTAGGCCCTGAGGGTGTGGTCTGTACTTTGCAGACTCCAGTGCCCGGGTTAGAAAAACAGGCAGCAGCGTTCTCAGAAAGTTATAGTCATTTTGTAATTTACCTCTGCCTCCGGTTAAAGGCTAATATTTCTATTCTCTTTTTAATGCTGCACATTTCAAATATTAACCAAGACACTAACATGTAAAAAAGGTACACTTTATTTGCGGCAAAAGGAGAATAAATAAAAAAACAGCTTCTGATTTTTACTTGGAGATCTCAAAGCATGGCCAGTAGTAACCTAGTGAAGCATCCACTGATTTTCACGATGTGGCTCTTGGATAACTGGAACCCATGAAGGTGTTCCAGGTGGTCTGGGACAAGCCCAAAATGCAAGTTACACAGGCAACAACACATTTTTACAAATGTATTTTCCACTGCAGATCTGAGCCTCTGCTGGAAAGCATGAAAATGAACTAAAAAAAAAAAAAATCTAACCACAATTATGATTACGGAGCCAAGCAAAAACACCACAAAATAGTATTGAGGGCTTTGTGATATCAAAGAAATGAATATACTTGGTTAGGTGGTCCACAGGGCCTTATGCCCTGCCTAAGTGGTCTGTGGAACCACCATAATTTTCCCAATGCCTCTTGCAGGTGAGTATCTCAGAGAAAGGGCCACATCTTCCAAAGCTTAGGGAGGTTTTTCTACACTCTTAATACCACTTGCATGGTGAATTAAAAATTCTGAGCATCTTATACTTAAAATTTATCTTTGAAAGCTCTCTAAATGTAAACATGTATAGAAGTGAAGTGGTTTGAGTTAGGGGATCCACAGGTATATGTAAATATCAATATAATTTTGAAACTTGCATTCATTTATCATATATATATATATATATATATATAGTCATGCTAAATTTGAAACTAATTTTGAAAGGAAGCCTGGTGCACAGTGGGGGTGTTCTTACAAATGTTACCTATTGTTTTTTAGCAGACATTTTTTGCAGGATGGAAGCTGTGGCATTCTATCATAAAGGTAGGTTCATGCCAAACTAGTTCATATTTGGATATATGTAGAGTTGCGGAGGGAGCTGCTAGAGAAACATCTGTGGGAAACCTGCTATATTATAAGCATAATGCTACTGGCTTTACAGAAATTATCCTGTTTATATCTTCCAATAAATCTTTAGGACAGGTATTATTATTTTCATCAAATGATTGAGAAACAGACGCTCGGAGAGATTAAGTAACTTGTCCAAAAATCACATATCTGGTAGAAGTAAGGTGCAAACCTGGACCCCTGTAATAATGTAATCAAAGGTGTTTCCATTATAGTTCTTTTAAATCTGCCATCCTGAGCTTTTTTCATAGAGTTCGATTTGTCTCTTGTCTTTTATATACATGATAGGGACTATGCCCCACCCACAAAAATTACATAGATTTTGACAGTCAGCCTTATTTCTGCTCCCTTCCCTCTTAATTGAAATTCAAGGAGCACATTTTTCACTGCAGCTGAAAGTCTGTTCTGAAAGAGATATTTTTACTTCATTGGGAATGACCTGTGTATTTGGAGATTGAAAGTTAATTTGTCATCTGGGTTCCTCAAGAATTTGAGGAGTCTGTTAAAATAGTCCTCTATAGGTCTTTTGCCTCCTACAATTCTTGCCAACCTTGCCAAGAATGTAGTGCCCTGGCCACTCTTTACAATAGCAATTTCTCAGGGCTGAATTCATGCAAATGAAAGATATAGCTTTAAAAGGTGAGCTAATGTCTCTCTAGTAAAGAAAGAACAGTCTCACTGCTTCCTATAGAAGTGGTAGATTCCTCAAGCTTAGATTTTCTCATGCAGGATGCAGACTCAACGGCATGTAAGCAACCATCTGGACCATATTTATTGTCCTCAGGGGACCTGGGCAGCAGGACCTGTGGCAGGAGGAATTATGATCTAAAAAGATTCTACCCCCTAATCCCTGGGACTGTGACTATTATGAGATACTATGCTTGTGGATATGTTGTCTCGCACACAAAAAAATAAATTTGCAGAGGTAATCAAGGGTTACTAAGTAGTTTAATTTAAAATAGGGAGATTATACTGGATTATCAGTGTGAGCTCAATGTATTGATATCAGTATATACATACTCATGTATTCATGTCATTATTAGCAGAGGCAGAAGGTGCAGTCAGGGAGATACAGGTGAAGAGAGGGTCAAAGAGGTTCAGAGAAAAATAAATATCTGATGGGTTATTACTTGCTTTGAAAATAGTAGGTCCCACAGGCCAATGAACACAGGGAACCTGAAGAAACTGAGAATAACCCCTGGCCAAGAGCCAGCAAAAAACAAGGGCCACAGTCATATAATCACATGGATCTTAACTAAATTCTGCCAACAGAATTCTAAATGTGCCTGTAAGCAGATTCTCCCCCAGAGCATCCAAGGAAGATCCCAGAACCACTGACTCCTCAATTTTGGCCTTGTGAGACCTTGTGAGTCCAGGTCTACTGGACTTCACTCTATAGAACTGTGAGATGATAAAGGGATATTGTTTTAAGCTGCTGATTTTGTAGCAATTTGTTATGTTGGTACAAGACAGCTAATGCAGGAACTGAAGCAAATCTGATGTTGATGTTGCTTGCTATGCTGTAACAAATACCTTTGTCTCTGACCCAGGAGCTTCATGTCTTCCGCCAGCATCTATGAAACAGTAGCCAGGTAACTTATTAGCTTGCAACTAGAGTAAAATCAAAGACTCATCAGTGTCTAGAATGAGCAGATATTAGTGATAATGCCCCTGGTGTGTTGATAGAGGCTGCATGGCCCAAATGAAGATTCTCCAATCCAGGCTCCAACACTTACACAGCTATGTGATCTTACACTGCTTAATTGATCTTTATGAGCTCCCTTTTAAAAATCTCATATTAGATATTATAAAATAGCTGTGAGCACTAAATGAAATTATAAATATATAATGCTTGCACAGTATCTGACAGATAGTAGAGTATTGCCTCCATCACTTCTTGTACCTTGTCCATATGCCTGCCAAGAGGATAGTTTAGTGAACATGGCATGAGAAATAAGTGAAATTTCTGAAGTAAAAAGATCACCCCCCCACACACACAGACACACACACACACACACACACACACACTAGATAGCTCCAATAGCTAATCTTACACAACCATAGATATAGACTGTTAATCTATTCTTAGATAATTTTCATGGGAAGACTTGGTGTCACAATCGCATTGATGCCTTTCAGGTATTCTTATCTTTCTCACTGCATTTTCATGCTCTTCGTATGCTGCTCCCCGACTCTGGGCTTCTCACTGATAAACAGCCACAGCAGACAGAGGAAGCCTTTCCTCCTGTTCATTTCCAAGTTCTTGTGTTATCTACTAATATTCACTCAGAGTTGCCAGGCAAAATCCATGACCAGTAGTTGGGCAGCTTTAGGCTCATTGAGGCCTAAATGAGATCACTGAGGAAACATCTAGAGTAAGCATTCATTAGAAAATACTGACCAGATAACATTTGGGATTCATAGGCTTTGGGTTTTGTCACATTGCAGTCAGCAAGGATTTGTAAGATAAGAAAGAATCTTAGAAGAGCTAACAGTATCCATCTTATAGATGAGGAAACCCACAAGGTAGCAATAATAAGAATATAGTATTAGTGGCTACATGGAGATCAGAACCCAGTTTTGATTCCACCCACTGGACTTCTTATTCTACCCCATCTCTACACATATGGACAGACAGTACTTCTTTATGATACATGCTACATAGAGAGACAACGAGGCTAACAAAAATTGGTGCCATTCTCCTCCCACTTTTCCATCATTTTTTAAAAATATACTCCTTTCTTTATCTATGCAAAACAACACATACAAACTCTTTCATGGCAGCAGACTCTCAAGGACTGCCTTCTCTACCGGAATCTTGGAATTACTGACCCAGCAAATAGATGAGGGGGTAATAAAGAAAGGGACAAAATAAACTTGAACACCGAGGTCCTTGACAGGTCACAGTTTCTAGCATTGCCCAGAGGCCATCTTGCTTTCCTTTTGTACTCAACTAAGGAAAAAATTTAGGCTTCTACTGACAAGATTTTTCTCCATTTGCTCAACCATCCCTGGTTGCAAAGTAACTCTTTAAGAAAGTCTTATTTGAAAAACCCAGGCACTTGACCAGCACATAACTGAACTTGAGTTATTTGGGAGAACTAGATTACTGTGTCATGAAAGAAGTAAAAAAAACGTATTAGAAATTCTGTTGGTGGAGAACCTTTCTGAATGTTGAAATAGCCCAGGATGCAATGCAAATTTCCCACATCACTAACTTACACAAAAACATGCCACTGTCAGCTACTTTTCAAATTAAGTAGGCTGGATGACTCTAAAAACTGTTTGGTTTGACCCACTCCAAGAAACAGTCAAGTTCACCTCTGAAGTTGTAAAGATAAATCATGCTTGATTTGGTAATCTGCACTGATTGAAAACATTTTTGTATAAATGGGAACAGGTAGCTAAAAAAAAAAAAAAAGGAAAAGAAAAATGGAGAAACCCAAAGCATGGAAAGTTGGCTCCTGTACTAGTTTCGCAGAAGATTTTGGAAATTAAGGCCTATCAACATTCCTTATCCCTTTCTTCTACAGAAGTGTCAGTATCTTCATAGAGCTCACCTGTATTTGTTCCTTACATTTTGCATTCTTATCCATATGTATTTTCCCTGAATCTTGTAGAGATTAGCAGATTAGCAACAACAAAATAATAATAATCTAAAAAAGAGTTTGCTCAATATCACTTCCCAGAGAGCAAGAAATATGCATAGTCAAGAGCATGACAGCGAGGTCTATATTTTTAAACATTTGCTTGCTTTCTTCGAACATCACTGAAAAATAACACCCTTTAGTCTTTTTTGGCGAAACAGTTTTAAACAGAAAATATTTTTATTTATTCTAATTCAAACCCATATCTTTTTTTTCCCAATCAGATTGATCTGGATAGGCAACAGAATTTTTAAGATATATAAATATTTTATAAGTGACCTTCAGATAATCAATTATTTTCTAGGCTAAACCACTTTCATGTCTTCTATTTTTCCCTTGAGGACATAATTTCCTATGCTTTTACCACCTTCATTTCTTTCCTTTGGAACCTCTTACAGATATTAAAATGTAACTGAATTTATTGGATTCAATGCTTAAAATAAAAGGAACTCAAAAGTTCTTACATTTGGCACCTTTCATAAAGGTAAATTTCTTAAGTTAAAGGAGGATAGGGGAGCTAGACCTGTGCTTTAGCATATTGTATATGTTGCTTTAGTGGGGACAGCAATGTGATTGGCTGATGAGGAAAAATTCAGATTTGGCTTGAAATTTTCTGATATAGCAAGTGAGCTATCACAAATATTTCACCAAAGACAATTATCAAATGATTGTTTCTAATTAAATAAAGCTAATAATTTAATAAACAGTGGGCAGTAAATCTCTTTCATAAAAGTAACAAATAGACTCATACCTTTCTTTAGAAGTATATATTTAGAGCCTACAATATGTTTGATGATAGAAAGATATATTGTTCTCTTTTCTTTGCTTTTCCATTAACATGCCCCTCATTCCATTCTCACAATTTTATATAAGTGGGAATAAATAATTTAACTAAACTGAATTCCATAATTATATATTGGAATTATACAATTAAATATATATTGGCACTTATTATCAAATCTCAATGACTCACATATCTGCAGCTTCCTTATTTTACTGTCATCTCCTATTACCCATCATTTGGTTATCCGTTGTTACTTTATATCATTAGCAGAGGACAAGATAATGATAAAAAATGAAATAGTGTTTACTGACTGGTTAATATGGACTGGGTTTTGCTTTTTTAGTATATAATTTCAATTAATCCTCAAAACAAACCCAAAAGTGAAGATCTTTTAATTTATAACAGATAAAGCAACTAAGGCTGGAAGAACATAATTAAATTGCCTAGTCATATAACTAGTAAGCAAAGAAGTGACAGAAGTGAGAAGCAAGCATAGATTTATCAGAATCTTAATTAAGTTAGTAATTTTAATTAAGTAACAATGGATTAATTGAAAAATCTAGAACGTCTGAAGCAAAATTTCTTAGCCAACATTCTCTATCAGTTTATCAAATAAAAATATCAGAGGGGTGGCTCAGTCATTAATTGTCTGCCTTCGGCTCGGGTCATGATCCCAGGGTCCTGGGATCGAGTCCTGCATTGGGCTCCCCACTTGGCTGGAAACCTGCTTCTCCCTCTCCCACTCCCCCTGCTTGTGTTCCTGCTCTCGCTATCTCTCTCTCTGTCAAATAAATAAATAAAATCTTTAAAAAACATATCAGAAATAATTTGATAGAAATGTGGTTAAAATATATTAGTGATTTAATAATAAAAATGTATACTTCAGCTTCTCTATGATTGTATCATTTTTGGTAAACAGCAAACAATACTCCCCTTGAGAAAACTTAGGAAAGCTGGATAAGACCCCTGCTTCCCTGAAACACACACTACAAACTTGAATATATAAGAAGTGATGGGGCAGGCAGAATTGGAAAGGTCACGCAAGATCCCGGAGAGAAGGGAACTTCAGAGAGATAAGCAGACTTTCTACCTATATTTACCCTTGGAGTATTTGCTGTTTATTGGTGGTGGGAGACACTACAAAGTCAGGCAGAGAATCATTACTAAAATAAAGAGAATCCATCAGGTTTTGGAAATCCTACAAAACTGGGAGGAAAAAAATAGATTTTATGTCTGTCAAGGCAGTCAGTACTTGTGGGACAAAGATGTCAGAGACAAAAGAAGTCAAGATTCAAGTAAAACACTCAGTGATCTACCCCCTTAACATACTAGTCAAACTCCTCAGTTGCACAGGGTGAAAAGCTGAGAAGACTTAACAGAAATTTAATAAATACAGAGTGGAGTTTTAAGTAGTGTCACAGTGCTGAGGAGGAGATTCAAAAACAGGAGCTCAGTACCCATCAAGGAGGTGGCCCATTAGCAGACCTTCTAGGCTCTTAGAGATGAAGCCTAACTGGTAGGGGCTGGAACAGAGGTAGATTAAGTCTTACAAAGTCTACAAATTGACCCAATTATAATTGGTTATCAAAAACTGAACTGTCTTTGAAGATAACTAAACAATCCTAACCTTCTATCATGTTTCATAGAAAATATGCAGCATTCAATTGATAATTAGTAGAAAAATAAATAATCCCAAGACACAAAGGAACAAGACAACAGAAATAAACACACAAATCACTCAGTTAATGAAGTTATCAGACCTAGACCTTAGACTTAAAATAGATAATAATAATAATAATAATAATAATAATAGGGAAAATTTCTCCAGAGAGCTAGAATATTTAAAAATGAAACAAATGAGGAATATAGAAAATGCAATACTGATATTAAGTACCAAATAGGAGGATTTTACAGCACAATGCATATAGCAAGAAAGAGATCAGTGGAAAATATCCAGGCTGAAGTGAGGAGAGAAAAGAAACTGGAAAATGGAGAAAAACTCCTAAGACAATATGTGACACAACTAAAATATCTGATATATGTGCAATTAGTTACTCTATTGTGATAGGATTCACAAATAAAAATTGCATATATTTAGGTTGTACAATGTGGTATAGATAGATAGCTAGATATGGTGAAATGCTTACCACAATCAAATTAATTAACATATCCATCATCTCCCATAGTTATTTTTTATTTTTTATGATGAGAACTTTTGAGACCTATTTTCTTAGAAAATTTCACGTATACAATATATTATTATTAAATATATAGCATGCTATACATTAGGTTTCCAGACTTATTCACCTTGTAAGTTTGTACACTTTGACAAACATCTCTTTTCCCCATCTCATAGCACCTATTAACCACCATCCTACTCTGTTGCTAGGAGTTTGATTTTTTTACTTTTAGATTTACATATAAGTGAAATTATGCAGCATTTGTCTTTCTGTGCTGGCTTATTTCACTTAGCATAATGTCCTACAGGTTTATCCACATTGCTGCAAATGACAGGATTTCCTTTTTTTTTTTTAAAGCTCCATAATATTCCATTATATATTACATATATGTTGTTTTTTGGGGGGGAGAGGGCATCTGGTATCTACCAAAGCTGGTATCTACCACTCTGCGATCTTGCTGGTGCCTTTAGTCAAAATGAATAAATGTATAGAAAATACGATTACCAGAACTAACTTAAGAAGAAACAGAAAATCTGAAGAGTCGTATATGTATTTTCAGAATTAAATTTGTAATTAAAAACTTTCCCACTTCACAGCACTCTCCATAGCACATACCCTCCCCAATGCCTATCACCCAGCCACCCCATCCCTCCCACCCCCTACCACTCCAGCAACCCTCAGTTTGTTTCCTGAGATTAAGAATTCCTCATATCAGTGAGGTCATACGATACAAAGACTGTAGAATCACAGATCTGTACCTCTGAAGCAAATAATACATTATATGTTAAAAAAAAAAAAGAAGAAGAAGAAGAAGATAGAAGGAGGGGAAGAATGAAGGGGGTGGAAATTGGAGAGGGAGACAAACCATGAGAGACTATGGACTCTGAAAAACAAACTGAGGGTTCTAGAGGGGAGGGGGTGGGAGAATGGGTTAGCCTGGTGATGGGTATTAAAGAGGGCACATTCTACATGGAGCACCAGGTGTTATACGCAAACAATGAATCATGGAACACTACATCAAAAACTAATGATGTAACATATGGTGATTAACATAATAAAAAAAAAAACTTTCCCACGCAGCAATGACCTTTGGTGAATTCTTTCAAACATTTAAGAAGAATAAAATCAATCATACAAAAATAGAAATAGAGGAAACACTTCCTAACATGTTTATGAAGCCAACTTAAATCTAAACAAACAAACAAACAAAACTAACAAGGACACTATAAGAAATGAATACTAAAGGGTAAGCTCTTTCCTGAATAAAGATGAGAAATCATAAATAAATTTCAGCAAAGAGAGTCCCGGAAAATACAAAAACAGGATAAGAAATCATGATGAAGTTAGCGTTGGTCAGTGTTTACAAGGTTACTTTAATATGAAAAATTATCAATAAAACTCACCAGCTTCAGTATAACATAGAGAAAAATACAAATAATTGTTTTATTAGTTGTAGAATAAACATTTGATAAAATTGCTCTCTCATGATAAAAATTCATAGCAAACCAGGAAATTAAAAAGGATGTTTTTACTGTAATTATTATGCTTAATAATCACGTATTAAAACTTTCCCAACAAATCTAAGCAAAAAGCTTTAATAGGTAGTGTACAGGTACACTATGGCAATTAAGTTAAAAAATATTCAAAGAGAAAATCCATTATTCATGGATAACATATTTTTTAACATAGAAAATCCAAAATGAAATACTGAGTGTTAGAATTTATAACTAAACTTAGAAAATCCCCAGTGAAAGTGTGTACATAAAGTGAACTGTATTAGTGTAAAGTGACTACCAACAAACAATTTGGAAAATGAAACTTAGAAATGGTACCATTTTGCTTCTAGTTCTGGAGAAAATTGAGTAGATATACTTCATCCTATTTTATTCTGCTTTAGTATATATGTAAACCTTGGAAAAAAATACATGAAACAAACACCAGAGGACTTTGAAATAGGTGAAAAAGAAGACTGGGCTCTCTTGAGACCCTGGGACTCAGGAATGAGTTTCCTATTTTGTGTTGAATTGTTGTTGTTTGTTAATTTCTTGGTTTTCTTCTCCTACATATATCCCATATATCTTCCTGCATATATCCCAGTTTACTTGACAAAGAAGTTTTTGCATCCTGGATATACCATAGGTACTAACCGAGAAAATTAAAAAAATAAATAAATAAAAAATAAAACACACACACACACACACACACACAGACTAAAGCAAGCTATGCCTTTTTTTTTTAAAGTTCTACCTACAAAGCTAGAAGATCAGCTGGAAGGACAAAAATGATTTGAGCAGTTCTTTTTTTTTTAATTTTATTTATTTATTTGACAGAGAGACACAGTGGGAGAGGGAACACAAGCAGGCAGAGTGGGAGAGGGAGAAGCAGGCTTCCCGCTGAGCAGGGAGCCCGATGTGGGGCTCGATCCCAGCACCCCGGGATCATGACCTGAGCCGAAGGCAGACGCTTAACGACTGAGCCACCCAGGTGCCCTGTTTTGAGCAGTTCTACTCCAGCTGAAGTGAGCAGAACTCTGACTTCCCCTCTACTTCTCCAGTAAAGAGGTAGTTCTGTCTCCTGGTTGTTGGGCATTTATAGAGGATTTGTGTGTAAGCAGACTTATTACCATTCCAAGATGGCAGTAAGGAGACAGTTTCCTTCTCAACCAGTGGGCATGCACAGAGGCTGTGAGGGCAGACCCTGACTACAATCATATACAAATAGTAAGGATATAGCTCTCCTGGCTAGGAGATATCTGCAGAGATTATCTGTGTGAACACAGCCCAAATTACCATCCTGGTTTGTCAACGATGAGCTTTAAATAGAAACCTGAGTCTCATATAATAATACTGAAAATGCTCAGTATACAATAAAAAGAAAATAATTCATCATACATCAAACATCAAATAAAGCAGGACAATCAGGGTGCTGGGTGGCTCAGATGGTTGGGCGACCAACTGTTGGTTTTGGCTCAGGTCACAATCTCAGGGCCACAGGTCAAGCTTCGTGCTCAGCATGGAGTCTGCCTGAGATTTTCTCCTTCTTCCTCTGTCCCTGCTTCCACTTGCATTCTCTCTCTCTCTCTCTCTCAAATAAATAAATAAAATCTTTCAAAAAGGAAGGATAATAGACACCAACACTGAGATGGCACAGTTACGTGAATTATCTGATGAGGATTTTTAAATGCTATCAGAAAAATAATTCAATGAGAATTTATGAACACTCTTGAAACATGAAAAAGTAGAAATTCCCACAAAAGAAAGAAAATATACAAAGAGCATGCAAATAAAAGCTTAAGAACTATAACTACTATAATCATAATTTTTTAGAACTCATTGGGAGGAATCAAGAGCGAAGGAAAAAAATCAGTAAACTTGAAGATATATCAATAAAAATTATTCAGTCTGAACAACAGAGAGAAGATAGATTAAAACAAATGAATAAAACCTCAGGGATGTGTAGCACAATTAAAAAAAAAATCTTAGCTCTATGTGATGAGAATCCCAAAAGGTGAAAGAGTATGGAGCTGAAAAAATATCAAATACCAAAATATCAATAAATGCCAAATATAATGAATGACATAAAACTCTAGATTCAAGAGACTGAGTGAACCTCAGAGGATAAACTAATAATAATAATAATACCCGCTGCCAGACACATCAAAACTTCCAGGAAACAAACCGAGGGTCACGGAAAAGGAGGTGGGTGGGGGGATGGGATAACTGGGTGATGGGCATTAAGGAGGGCACGTGATGGGATGGGCACGGAGTGTTGTACACAAGGAGGGCACGTGATGGGATGGGCACGGAGTGTTGTACACAACTGATGAATCATGAAAATTATATCAAAAAGTAATGATGTATTATATGTTGACTAATTGAATTTAAATTTAAAAAATGAAAAAAAACTTCCAAAATTTTAAACAAAGAACTAAACAAAATCAGGTGAAAAAAAACCTATCATGCCCAAAATATCCAAAGAATTCATAGAAATCAATGAAAAAAGGCAACTCAAAAGAAAGTTGTCTTGAGATTTAAATCAGCATGTCAACAACAACAATAAAAGATCATATTCAGATGACTGATAAATACAAGAGAAGGTATGCATGTTTAGTAGTGATGAGAAAGATACCAATGTATCTTTTAAAATGGCCAAATTAAATATTGAAAATGCTAAGTGTTGACAAGTTCATGAAGAAATTGCAACTCTCATACACTGTTGGTATTTGTGTTCTTTGGCACAGCATGGAACACTCTTTGACAGTATCTACCAAAGCAGTTCACATGCATACTTCACAACCCTGGAATTTACCCTTCGTATGTATCTAACAGACAGGTACCCATCTGTCACCAAAGAACATGCAAAAGAAAGTTCATAGTAGCACCATTCTTAACACCCCAAAACTTCAAACAACCCACATCTCTATCAAATGATAAAGTAAATTGTGGCATACTAATTGAGCAGAGTACTATATGGAAATGAGAAAGAACGAATTGTTGCTACATGCAACAAATGTATATCCCACAAACATAATGTCAGCCAAAAGAAGCCAGCCAGACATCAGAGTACAAACTATATTATTTCATTTCTATGAAGTTTAAACCCAGATAAAAATAATGTATTGTGAGTTTGGGCTTCTGGAGTATGGTAATACTCTCTTTCTTCATCAGAGTGCTGGTAAGTAGCTGGGTTCACTATACTAGGATTCACTTCACTGAACACTTATACATTATGTTACATTCTGTAATTATGTGGTACCTCTATAAATATGTTATACTTTATGTATACTTTATTTTTGAAGTTATTCTTACGTCCCCACAAAATTATCACTCAATCTCTAAAAGCAGTTTTAAAGTTTCAGAACTGAAGTACTGACGGGTCCATATGTGAGGTTATAGAAGGGAGGAATAAAATATTACATATGCTGAAAGGTAGAAAGGTTTACAAAACATTTTTTCTATTTCTACTTTAATAATTTCTTTAAGAAAAATGTCAAGGAAGATGTTAATATAAGCTGGGTAAAAGACTATTAACCAGTCTTCTAGTTAAGTGAGTTTTATCACCTCTGTTGATTTCTTAGAATTCTCTTTTGGAGAAACTCTAGTATCACTCTATCTTGTGTCAAAACACTTGGAATTGAGGCTTGACTGTTTCTCTAATTTTATGACAAATCATTTGTTGACTCTATGAAGACAGGTTTGTTAGTATTTTTTGATGATCTAACAAGAAGTGAATTTGACATCTCTTTGTGAACTGACATTCGTCATTATCCCGATGACTTTTTCTAATTAATTTTTTAAATGGCCACA
Source organism: Eumetopias jubatus (assembly GCF_037043125.1). Taxonomy (NCBI): domain Eukaryota; kingdom Metazoa; phylum Chordata; class Mammalia; order Carnivora; family Otariidae; genus Eumetopias; species Eumetopias jubatus. The sequence goes on along the minus strand of NW_028274820.1, from coordinate 53,409,652 downwards.
TATTTTGGAAATATTCCACAGGCAGAAATCCTCATCAAAATAAATTCAGTGTTTGTTAAGGAAAGAAGAGAATACTACAATTTTCAGAACATGTACTAGAGCCAGAATTGCTCGGGGTGAAGGCAGCATGTGTTGTTGTTTTTTCCGGATGGAGTTGGGATTTAACTGAAATTCTCCCTGATGTTTTCCTATATTTCTATATTAACATTAAAAAGCAGTCAAATGTTAAGTCTCAAAAGTTTATATTTGGTTTTTACTGAGACCCCTGAAATACTTTTTCCTTTTTTTGCCAATACTATTCATACAGACTTTTTTCCCTCAAAGTTACATATATACATAGTTCAAACAATCAATAGTATTCCTGAGGCTATAGGGGAAAACAGAAGCCTCTGGCTCCATTGTGTATTCCCCGGGTTGCTGCTTTCAACTCTTTGAGCCAGCATTTATTTCTATGTTTCTAAATCACATAATGTGGTTATGTATTTTATTTCACTTATAACTTAATTTTCCTAGTGTGGAAAATGGTCAATTCATTCTTGACTCAACTTCAGCACACTTTTCTCCAACATGATACCACAGTTTGTAATTTTTTTCACTCAGATTCAATCTCATCAAGAAATCCCTGAGTTTGGTTCTTATGTGGTTCTCCTCTTCTTAGCATTAATCCACACTTTGTTTCTTCTTTCTGCTTTCTCCCATACAGATGCTGATATCATTAAGGTCTTGTGGCTTTCTGTGGGTCATCACCCCTGCATGTATTTGGGGGTTTAGGAGTTGTATGGAAACCTTTTCACCCAGTTTTGTTGTAAATGTACACAGATTTTGGGGATTGCAATTTAGTTGCTCTGCTTTTTTGTGGTGATTTGGCATCTCCACTACCATGCCATCTGTCCAGTATCCCTAGATTTACATATAAAGCTGAGACAATAACACATGTTCCTAATTAATAAACATATAACAATTAACTTAGAAGATCACAAATAACAATAAATACTGTTATTGCAGGAAACACAGGATAAATCACTGAAATGGGACTTTATATAACAAAAAAGGAACTTTTCCCAATGAAGACATGTGATCATCACAGCCAAAGTAAAATTTTTTCATCATAATTCATCTTCTGGAATTTACCACATGGTGACTTGGATAATTGTCACATATAGACATAATGTATCTTCTCTTCGCAATTGTATGCTCATGAATGGCAGTGGTTGTATGTTCTTCATTATCACACTGACACCCTAGCACTAAGCAAAAGTGGTACTAATGCCGACTAGTAAATGTTTGTTGAATGAATTAACAAACACATGAACATATAAGTTGATTAAAAATGATTTTTCTTTGATAAATAGTAAATTCTCACACATCTATAGGCAGGTAGGTTATCTATATGTCTTGGAGTTATTTTGCGTGAAAATCCAAACACACCTTAGTGAAATATTTGTTCTCTTGATATATAACCTCCTATTTTCTCTGAGTACAGAGATTCCCAAACAACTGGATCAGTGTTATGTTACAGGGAAGAATTAAGAGAGGAAAGAACTTACTCTATTTTCTTTCTGGGGAAAATTATAGAACAAGATTGAGTTTGAAATTAGATGGTGGAAGTAGGCTCCTTTCCAGTTCCTCCTGTGTCAGATCTTCACAACGTAGCTTTATTATTCTGTTCAAAGTGAATTCTTATCCCATCAAATACACACATAATAACATGTATGTCTAAAATGTTACCCTTACTGGCTGAGATAAATTAATATTCCATTATGTAATGTTTTAGGTTAATCATTTCATCCTTGAGATCAAAGGATGACTGTTAATACCATCCTTAATTTTTAAAAATTGATTAGTTTATTATTCTGTCATACTCATTGGGCAGACTAAAATTAAAAAAAAGAAAAAGGAAGCATTCTAGGGAAAGGTAGAAGATGCCTGCTGGAGGAGGGATATTGGTATCTAAATGACCCATTTATCATGATTGAAGAATTTCAAAGAATTGGGAGTCAGAGAACATGGAAACCAGAAAGGGCCTTAGAACTCATTTGTTAAAAAACATTATTTACAGTTCATATTTTGAGGCCCAGAAAGATTAAGTAATTAAGCCAAAATTTCACATGGAGGCAGAACTGAAACTAGAATCTGGAACACCTGTTCAATGTTTTTTTTTTTTTTTCCTTCATTTTCTGAATTTGTCCCATAGAAAATATGCTTTGATTAAATTTCTGGTCTAAATTATTCATGCCTGAAAACCAAACAGAGATTATTCCAGAAAAAAAAAACTTCTACAGCAGTCAGATAACAAAAATTGTGAGAAAGTCCACTGAGTTTGAGGAGAGCGCTCCATAACTGAAAGATGGCATAATATAGACCTGTGCCATCTATGCTTCCCACTTTGTTCCAAAGTATAAAACTCAACTTCTCCCTGAAATGTTCTAATGTTGGACAGAAAATCCTATTAATTATAATTCTCAAATGGTATCACTTACAATTATCTTTATCATGCTTATTCCCAAAATAAAGTAAGTAATTCTATCATCCCCCAGTCCAGGCATAGACTTAGACAGCAGTAGTTGGTTACAGTTCATATGTATTTGCTCTTGATTTTTATCACTTCTTGTAACAGATGTTTTATATATGTAGCATAAACCTCATGGAGTTTGAAATTTAAAAAGACAGATTCTTTCAGCTTTAAAAACAATTATCATTCCACTCACAAAGATCGTGTTTATTTGGCGTACTTGTGACCACTAAAAAAAAAAAAAATGCTATTTTAAAGGAGAATACTTACTATTAAAATCTTGACTAAAGTTTAGAATTTACAACACAGCTAAAATATTGTTCTCTATTTTAAGGTAAGTTATTAAACTGGATAATTTATGCTATTAAAACATTGCACAAATGAAATGATCTATGGTTCATCATGGTTTTATTTGCTTTTCTTAACACAATCTTAAAATGTTTCTTTAACTCATTTCTATTTTAGAATCAACCATATTATTTCTATAGCCCAGAATGAAAAACAATAAATATCTTGATAAAGATTAATATTCTTGATAAAGATTAATATTAAAAGAGTTTACAGCATTTTTCTTTTCCCTGTTTTTCTTAATGTTTTTAACTTTTTCATTCAAACTTGATTCTTCTAAAATTCAAAAGTACAAATAAAATAAAGTGAACATTACAACTTACACTATTCTTACTTTCCAAATTTCCAGTCTATAAATAACCACAATTGCTATTTTTGTAGGTATATTTAAATATTGTAATCACAAGCAAACATATGTATGACATTTCCCTACAAATGGGATCCTACTATATACATGAATCTATAACTTGATAATCTACTTATCTCTACTTTGAGGACATCTTATTGCAGTGAGTTCATTTTGTATTTCAATAGCAGGGGTACTTTAAACTCTAATTTAACTGCAGCTAAATGTAAGCTGTTGAAGATACTTGTATTAGAAGAACATGGTACTGAGGGTAGTAGTATGTGAGCAATTAGAAAGGTTCAATTTAGTTGATCATACTTTCCATATTGGAAAACTTACTGGATTTGGAATAATGATGTTAAAAAAGATCACTTTACATCATAAACACTAATCCCAAGCTATCTTTCCCAAATCTAAATTGATGTACTTCATGTTCTATCTGTGTTCCCTTTTGAAAAATTTCCTGCGGTTCTTCAGATAATATCAAGTTCATCACTAAAATCTGAGACTTGGTCAATGGTTTACTACATCCAGAAAAGGAGCTCACAGAAACATGGGAGACAGTGCCATTGATGAAAGAAGACCCAGGGAAGGATATTTTCATCTTTTAGAGTTGTGGGAAATATTTGAGATCTTATTAGTATACTTGCCAGGAAAGAAAAGGAGGTAAAAGAAAATCAAATCAGTACCATTAGGCATTAGTTGATGGACCAACTGGTGTGCTTAAGCGTTCCTTTCGCTTTTGTTGTGAAGAGAATTTGCCAATGGCCAGAAAATCTGGCAACTACTTAGTGGTTGGCATGAAAATGCTGGGCTCCTTTATGGAGATTATTCAATTCTGAAAAGTGATGCAGAAACTGTGAAAAGAGTTTCAGATCCAGGAACTCCCCACTCTCATTTGAAAAGCTACTCCATATTTTTTTTAACATAACTAACCTTATTATATGCTTTTTGTAAATACTTGTTTTCATGTCATTCAGCTAAATCAAAGCTCACCAGGCTACATTGGAAAATAAAGGAAAAACATATTTTCTCATCATATAGATGTCCTCAGATTGCCCAATCTCATTTAGAATATTTTTAGTGTATGTAAAAATGTACTCGGGCCATTATTTTTTAAAAGATAGAACATTCCAGAAATCCCCTGGTAGAGATCATGTTATTAACCAATTGGTGCAATGTATACAAGAGACATGGGATTATTTGTATAAAAACTTACAGCCAAAGAATTTATGGCAGTAATATAAACTCATGAATGTCCTGTTCTGCCGGGGGGAATTCTCTGCAGTAGCTAGATGACTGATGATGTGGCAGAGTGCGATAACAAGTACAGCTGTTTCTATAAAAAAGAAATCATAACAAGCTAAAGAATAAATCCTCCATAAGAAATCTCTTAAAGTGACAATCCAGTTTACTTGTTTTCCTGTAATGGAATTCTATCATCTACTTTTCCCACCCAAGGTACAATTCAAGCGTACAATACTTTTGTTCCTGGGTCTTCAAATGCTGCCAACAAGATAATTTTATAAATGTAGCATTTTTAGCTGATTTTCCAAAGTAATAATATAAACTGAAGAAAACTGAACCAAACATCGGGGTGTGTGACACGTACATTCAAGGAAAGATTTTTCAGATAAAATCAGAAAAATGCATCATTAATAACAGAAGGACCCATGTTTCTTGAGTTTGCTGTAAAATTTGAAGACTCCATATCACTTTGCAGGATCCCAGGGTAGAAATATTTTGAACCCTTAAAGTTATGAGTGAAAATTGTCTTCATGCATACATCTTATGAACAGAAAACTAGGGAATATTACATATTATATATATGTGTATGTGTGTGTGTGTGTGTGTGTATACATATACATATAAATTTTGACTTTTTGAAGATCTTAGGCTGGCTATAAAGAAATAATATTTAAGTATTCCCTATAAGATTTGAGGGCTAGTATTTGACTTCCCAAAATGAACAGTGCAAATCCAATCTTTTCAAGCTTACTCAATTTAAGGTTAATTTAAAGTTTAATCCTGAAGGAGACTTATACAAATATTCTCTTTATAACTGTCAAAATATGCTTGCCTGGGGTAAGAATTAAAATGTTACTATTAATTTTACTGGCCTCAATTATGATGCAATAATGACGAAGACTTGAGCAAAGTGATGCGATGCTGCCTAAACCGAGGGAAAAAATCATATGGGTTATGGCAGTAGAGGCTGGAGTGCTCAGTACATGTGCCAACTTCCAAACAGAAGGTGGAGGTAACTTTTCATACCCACATCAGCAATAGATGCTCCAGTGGAGGCAGGATGAATTTATCCAGTTAAAAAAATTCTCTTCACTTGCATACATTGAAGTAGTTGTTATAAATGACCTTACATTGTACAAAACCTACTCCTTAATTCTCAAAGGCATTAAAAGTGGATACATTACATGTTAACAATAACCTTTAATTTTAGATAATTTCTCAGTATCCTCATGAAACTGAAATGCTATCCTAGTCAAAGTAATTGGATTTTACTATGCTACACATTAGTTTGACACCTACATATACATGTGACTTTTTTAAGTTCAATATATATGTAATAAGAAGGATAACCACATATCCCAGTTCACCAAAGTCCTACTTTCTAATTGTTGTCTTGACATAATTATTACAAGTATCCCTTTCACTTTCAAACATCTTTGGATGATTAAATCATATGGTTATCCTGGCATGAATATATACTTGGATATTTTTGGTTCCTTTATATCTACCTGGCTTTTCATTTCAGAATTCAAGCAACTTGCTTGTGAGGCAGTAGTTTTTTTTAAAATTTTTTATTGTTATGTTAATCACCATACATTACATCATTAGTTTTTGATGGCAGTAGTTTTTGATATATATAAAATACTTACAGAAAACAAGAGTCATTCAAGCCATTGTAGTATGTGTTAACAATTCCATGTTAATTATCACATATTGCTGCTTCTAGTGAAAAAAAAAAAAGAAAACCTAACTCTAAATATGATGTAAAATCAAATAAGGGAGTCAGGACATCTCAGATACGGATTTATAAGCTGCCAGGTTATCACACACACACACACACACACACACACACACACACACACACACAAACACATGGTAATGAGAATAGAAAGTGCTCCCTTTTCTTTTTTCTTTTTAAGATTTATTTATCGGGCGCCTGGGTGGCTCAGTTGGTTAAGCGACTGCCTTCGGCTCAGGTCACGATCCCGGAGTCCCGGGATCGAGTCCCACATCGGGCTCCCTCCTCAGCGGGGAGTCTGCTTCTCCCTCTGACCTTCTTCCCTCTCATGCTCTCTGTCTCTCACTCTCTCTCCCTCTCCAATAAATAAATAAAAAATAAAAAAAGATTTACTTATTTATTGGAGAGGGAGAGAGAGAGAGAAAGAGCATGCACAAGCGTTGGGGGGAGGGGTGGGCAGAGGGAGAGGGAGAAAGAGAATCCCAAGCCGACTCCCGGCTGAGCACAGAGCCTGAAGCTGGCTGGATCTCAGGACTCTGAGATCATGACCTGAGCCCAAATCAAGAGTTGGACGCTTAACTGACTGAGCCACCCAAGCACCCCGAAACTGTTCCCTTTTCTAAGCATCAACTCCAACAAGATCATTTTAGTGAAAAATTTCTGAGTAAGTGTTTCATTCAGATGAGTTATATAGATTCAGTCTCAGACAAATGGACCTTAGAGAATCATCTCTTCCTGTAATACTTATAAAAAAAAAAAGAATTGAGGAGCACTGAGGTGACTCAGACAGCTGAACGCCCAACTCTTGGTTTTGGCTCAGGTAGTGATCTCATGGGTCGTGGGATCAAGCCCTTCATCAGGCTTCATGCTCATCGGGGAGTCTGCTTGAGATTCTTTCCCTCTGCCCCTTCCCCTGCTCATATGTGTGCTCTTTCTCTCTCAAACAAATAAGTAAATCTTTTAAAAAAGAAAAGAAAGAAAAGAGAATTGAATGATTTTATGATTTTCCTTAGGCACTAGTCAAAGCTTCTGAACACAGTATGTTTGTGGTACATTTCCCATATATAGTAAGCGTTAAATATGTGATGAATGAATGAAGTATGGATAACATTTTTATCCTTTATTTCCCTCTTAAACTTATAATTTTTCCCAAAAAATTATACTGTAAAATATGCATTAATTCCATATTTCTTTGTGATAATGTAAATTAAATAAACTTCCTTTGGACTTACTGTATATTAATCTTAAAATGATGATACTTGACAGAATGTTTGAGAATGAGTTACAGAATGTAAGGAGGAAAATGAGGAGCTAGATTATAATAATCTACTGCTTAGAGTAAATATCACCCTAAATACAACAATTACTGAAAATTAAAGAAAATAGATACAAAGGCTAGTCTATTTTTGCTGATGTTTTATTTTTTCCATTTAAATTAATAAAAGTACTGCTTTCTATCCTCAAAATTTGCTTGTAACTAGTCCTTTAGAATCAGTTAAGAAGTTAACCTATTTCTGAAGAGGTTGTGTTAGTATCAGTGACATGTCAACTCATTTATTTAATATGTCTTTAAGAGGTATAAAGAAACCCCTTAATTTACTATGAGAATTCAGACTAAGTAGCTAGTATACACATATACTATAGTATATATATGTGTGTGTATATATATATATTTTTTCTTTTTTCTTTTACTGTCAAGTAATAAATATAAATTGTAAGCATACTAATGCTGTCTTAAAATTGAATCTCTTAAGTTCCCTATGCTGTATCAACTAATAGAATATCATCTCTTATAGTCAAATCTTAAAAATAGGCTAACTGCAAATAGCTGGGTATGAATTACCTGGTAAGTGTTCTTTATATTTGAGTGGGAGTAAAAGTAAAATTGTCCCCATTCTCTACTGTCTTTCTCTTCATGGATTAAGGGATATCATGTGTTTTAAATAAATGACCATGTTTGAATTAAACCTGGGCTGCCCCTTTCCCATAAACTGGGTTTTATTATGGGATAGGGGATTTAAACTCTTATCTGGTTTGTGAAATCTGGCTTGAGATTTTTCACCTTTGCTTTAGTTATTTTTTGGTTTGGAGTGTTGGTTTATTTCATGATTAATTTTTCTGTGTTTACCAGCTGAAAGGCCTGATTCATAATGAAATATCGGCAAGCAGTATGCATAGGACCAAGGGTTTTACTAGGTGGCTGACAAGGTCTGCATGCAAAATGGTCAAAGATAAAATGAGCCTTTTGAAGAATATTTGTTGGCATGGAAATGGAGGTTAATGAGGAAATGTGTTTCCATAATGATAATATTAACGTTTTGCATTTATATAGCTCTTTTTCTTAGAATGCTCAGAGCACTTAACCTCTGCCACCATTTCCTGATATTTGTCATATATTTTGAGTGGTTTTCACAAAACTAAGTTAGATAAGAAAGAAATGCTCCAAATTTACTATTTTTCAGACAGCAATAAGAGGGAACCACGAGTCCTGGTCTAGGGAGCTATCAGATATGGCACATAAACTGGTATGTGGATTCAAACTTTTTCTTAGAGCTATAGACATGACTCTTTTTTTTAAAGATTTTATTTATTTATTTGACAGAGAGAGACACAGCGAGAGAGGGAACACAAGCAGGGGGAGTGGGAGAGGGAGAAGCAGACTTCCCGCAGAGCAGGGAGCCCGATGTGGGGCTCGATCCCAGGACCCGGGATCATGACCTGAGCCGAAGGCAGACGCTTAACGACTGAGCCACCCAGGCGCCCTGTAGACATGACTCTTAGAGCTATAATCAAATTATAAATACTAGCCTAAGTATCGTTGTGTTGGGTCAGTAAAGATGAGAAGCCTCCTAAAAGTGCCCAGATGCCTGAAGAACAGAAAGATATATGCTGGTTACACAGTTCAGACCTCACCAATGGGAGCCCCAGTTTCCTTATCTAGTTCCCTGGTAATTTTCCTTTGTTAGCCACCCCAAAAGAAGTCTTCTTATAATGTTTCACACATGTGTACATGAAGACTATATGAATAGTTTCAAGAAAGAAAACTCATACTGCAGCCAAATTCCTCAGAAACTGTGAACCCATAAAGAGCAATCGTTTGCGGCCAAAAGAAAATCCATCTAGCCTCAAAATTAACTATTGTTCAGTTGTTCATTTTTTCAATGTGCCACAGAATATTTCATGAAATGAAACTGTAGATTTTTTTCTACTTACTGCTTGAAAAGGCCAATCAAAACCTTAAGAGGGAAGAGAAATCATATAGACATTTTTTAAAAGATGCTTAAAAAAAAAGATGCACAAAGAACTCCTTTTAGAAAACAGTTAATAATGCCTCTTGGAACCTCTGAGTAAAAGGCAATGCTCTTACAAACTCATCACCTTAAATGGAAAAGGTTAAAGTAATTTCATAGGAGCACACTAAGAAGTCATGGTAAGATGAGGCAGGAAAGGCAGCTTAGCTCCCACGCCCGCTTTCCAACAGAAAGTCATGTTCTCTCCCAAGAGTATAGGAAAAAGCACCTGACCATTATCTGTTTTCCCAAACAGCTTTATTACACTATTACGCACTTTTTTTCATGATTGGAATGAAAGATATTTCCTACCAAGGACAACTCTGCTTATAGTTAACCTTTGGGACTTATTTTTTCAACTCTAGAGATAAAGTTAATACAATGTTAAAAATGTTGTGCCAAAGGATCACAGGAGTATAAAAGTTTGAGTGAATTCCCAGTCTAGCCAATCTAAATGTAAGAAGTCATTCCTTACCTTCTCTTGGGACAAGGAAGTATACTATTGCCATGACCCAAAGGTCTTCTATTTTTATTTGAATTTCTCTAGGTAATTCTTTACTTGATCCATGTTCACAATGCAGATGGAAGGATTGGGAATAGAGGGCTTATGTTTATTAGAAGTAGGTCTGTAAAAGGTGAAGTGCACTTTTTTTTGGTACTGTAGATCACATTTGCAACAATTAAGTAGGAAATGATTCTCCTTTTAAATTCTTTCTTTAAAATTCATCTTATTATGCAAATTCAGTTGCATAGATTCTGTTTTTATATTACCAAACTACACAATGGATTGAAATTTAAAATAAAACAATGACATGAACCTTAAATTTAAGGAATGTCTGAAACTACTATTGGTGCAAGGCAAAGCTTATAAAATAGCAGAAAGTCATGGACAGAATGATGTACAGGGAGCAACACTGACTAAAACATTAAGTACAGTAATCTTCCATCTACAGCAGGCATCAGAACACTGGGGCCCTGGCCCACCTGCCTCCTATATTTGTAAATTAAGTGTTACTGGAACGCAGTCACACTCATTTGCTTACATATTGTCCATGGCTGCCCTCGTCCTTACAACAACAGTGTTGAGTAGTCACAACAGAGACTCCATGGTGCACAAAGCTGTAAAATTTCACTATTTGACTCTTTACAGAAAAAGCTTGTCCACCCTATAGACCAGTTGTTTTCAACAAGACCAACTCCAGTCCAACCCCCTGACCATCTACTGAGCAAACTCTGCTCCAGGCTGTATGGGCATAGATTTGTTTTGCTTATTTTTGAGTTTTATAGAGATGGAATTATGAAATTTGTTACTTTTGTCTTTCACTCAAAATTATGAGTATGAGAATTATTCACGTTCATTTGTGTAGATTTTTCAATCGCATTGTATTTCACTGAGTAAATCAACATGATATATGTATCTATATATGTAGAGATGTATGTATCTACACTCCTGTTAAGTCAGATTCAAATGGCTTTCAGCTATTGTATATTACAACCTGCACCTTTGGAACATTATTGAACATGTCTTTTGATGTACATTTGTATGTATTTCTGGCAAATGTTTACCCAGTGATTAAATCACTGGGTCATAGAGTATGCAAAAGCTCAGCTTTAACAGATATTGCCAAGTTTCATTTACATTCCCACTAACAATGTATGAGTTTCATTTATTCCATGTCCTTGAAGATCTTTTATAATATAAAAAAAAATGGGGAGCAACCCTGGAAGGTGCATTGTAACATTGCATTTTAGTTTTAATTTGCATATCCCAGGTATATAATGAGATTAAGCAACTGTGTATGTTTATCAGTCATTTGGATATTTATTTTGTGAAATGACTCTGCAAGTCATTTGCATAGTTTTAAAAGTGGATTATCTGTATTTCTCTTATTGATTTGTAGATTGTGGTATCAATGTTTTGCCACCCTCAGTAAAACACATTGGAAAATTTCTCCCTTTTTCTAATCTCTAGGAAAGAAAGAAAATTCGAATTACAGATTTAATTTCTTTATTCATATTTTTTACTTCTGATGTCAGTATTGATAAGGTGTTTTTCAAGTTATCAATTTTATTTTAATTTTCAAGTTTATTGATGTAAAGTTGTTTATAATAGCCTCTTACTCCCTTCTTAGTAGCTGAAGCTGCCAAAAAAGATATCCTATTTTTTATTCCTTGTATCAGTCATTCGTGCCTTCTTTTCTTCTTGATTACTTTTGCTAAAGGTGTGTCCATTTTATTATTCTTCTCAAATAACATTTTGGGGCGCCTGGGTGGCTCAGTTGGTTAAGCGACTGCCTTCGGCTCGGGTCATGATCCTGGAGTCCCGGGATCGAGTCCCACATCGGGCTCCCTGCTCAGCAGGGAGTCTGCTTCTCCCTCTGACCCTCTTCCCTCTCGTGCTCTCTCTCATTCTCTCTCTCTCAAATAAATAAATAAAATCTTTAAAAAAAAAATCAAATAACATTTTGGTTTTATTGATTCTCTTAATAGTACGTTAATTTTCTACTTCATTAATTTTTACTCTTACCTTTTTCAATTTCGTTTTCCTAGTTTCTTTGGGTATAATGTATTATTCTTTTGCTTGCTTTTTCAGATGTATAATTAGATCATTGATTTTCATCATTTCTTCTTTTCTAAATTTACAGTTAGGGCATTGGATTTCTCTCTAATGTAGGATTGCACAACCATTGCACTAATGACATTTTGGGCCAGGTAATTTTTTCTTGTAGGGTACTGCCTTGTATATTGGAGTATGCTTAGAAATATCCTTGGCTTCTGCCCACTGGAAGCCATAACAACTCTACACCTTCAGTTGTGACAACCAGAACTGTCCTCAGACATTACCAGAGGTTCCCTTGGGGGAAAATATCCCCCAGGTGGGAACCACCGTTCTAATAACAAGCTATATCCCACACATTTGATATAAATATATTTTCATTATCAATCAGTTCAAATTGTTTTCTAATTTCCAATGTGATTTTTTATTTGACTTATGTGTCACTAATGTATAATATTTAATTTTCAAACAATGATGAATTTTCTAGTTACAGTTTTGTAGTGGCTTTCTAGTTTAATTCCACTACAGTCAGAGAATATATTGTGTTTAAATCCTACCCTTTGAATTTTGTTTAGACTTGCTTTATAGGTTGGTAATTGATCCACACACACTTTTTTAAAAATGTGTTTTTGGCAATTATTGAATGCAATGTTGTATATATTTCAACTATAGTTTTGAATTTGTCTCCTTTCTCCTTTTGTCTCTGTTCGAGCCCCGCATTGGGCTCCCTGCTCGGCGGGAAGCCTGCTTCTCCCTCTCCCACTCCCCCTGCTTGTGTTCCCTCTCTTGCTGTCACTCTCTCTGCGTCAAATAAATAAAATCTTTAAGTAAAATAAAATAAAAAAAATTCCACTTTAAAAAAAAAAAAATATATATATATTTAGGTGCATATTAACATAGAATTGTTATATCTTCCTCTTGCTGTCTCATTTGTTATAATGTAATGAATGCTCTTTAACTCTGATACTGTTTCTGCCCTTAAACTCTGTTTCATCTGTTATCAGAAGAGCTACACCAACTTTCTCTTGTCTATTTATTGTATTACACATGTTTTTTTCCCAAAGATTTCACTTATTTGAGAGAGCGTGCATGAGAGAGAGCATGAACTGGGGGGAGGGGCAGAGGGGAAAGGAGAAGCAGACTCCCCACTCAGCAGGGATTCCCAACATAGGGCTTGATCCCAGGACCCTGAGATCATGACCCGAGCCAAAGGTAGATGCTTAACCAACTGAGCCACCCAGGCACCCCTATTTATTTATTTATTTGAGAGAGATAGTGAGAGAGCATAAGCAGGGGAGAGAGTGAGAAGCAGGCTCCCCACTGATCAGGGAGCCCCATGTGGGTTTCGATCCCAGGACCCAGGATCATGACTTGAGCCAAGGGCTGACGCTTAACCGACTGAGCCACCCAGGTGTCCTGCCCCTATTTATTTTTACTTTCAAGTAAACTCCACACCCAATGTGGGTCTCTAATTCAGGACCCCAAGATCAGGAGTCATATGCTCTATTGACTGAGCCAGGCTGTTGCCCCAAACTCTCTTAATTTTTAAAGCTAACTTTGTTGGGGTCTCTAGCAGGCTCAGTCGGTAGAGCATCCAACTTGATCTGTTTTTGAGACCCATATTGAGTGTGGAACCTACTTAAAAAAAGAAAAAGGAAAAAAAAGGCAACTTTGTTATTTCTCCAACCTTTTTTTGGATCATGGATTCATTTGGAGCCAACAAATGCTCTAAAGAAAAATCTCCAAATTGTGAAGAAAATAAGCATAGTTCCTTTCAGAAAAATTACACGTTTTTATATCTGTATATTTATGGTGTGATTCTTTTTTTTTTTAAAGATTTTATTCATTTATTCATGAGAGAGACAGAGGGAGAGAGAGAGGAAAGGAGAAGCAGAGGGAGAAGCAGGCTCCCAAGGAGCAGGGAGCCCGATGCGGGACTCGATCCCAGGACCCTGGGATCATGACCTGAGCTGAAGGCAGACGCTTAACCATCTGAGCCACCCAGGTGCCCTCATGGTGTGATTCTTAAAAGCAGCATGTATGTTTTTTATTCCCAACAGAAAAATACTTGTTTTAATTGAAGTGTTTAGTCCATTTATATTTAATGTAATCACTGATGTATATGAACTTAAATATACATTTCAATATTTGCTTTCTATTTGCCCCATTACTTGTTTTTTACTTTATGTCTCCTTTCCTGCCTTCTTTTAGAGTAAGTACTATTTTTATTCTTCCAATTCTCCCTTTATTAGGTTTTTAGGAGTACATTATTTCATTTTTTTATTTGTAACTACTCTAGAGATTTCAACACACATCTTGGAATTATTAAAGTCTCTCTTAATTTTTACTTTAAAAATTTTCCAGAACAAAATTAAAAACTTACAATATTTTAATGCCTTCTTTCTTTTGTGTTATTATTGTCATGTATTTTAATTCCACACAGACTTAAACCTCATAAAATATTTTTGTTGTTATTGTTTTAAACAACACAAAAAGCTACTTCTATTTACTCACGTATTTAAGAGTTCCAGAGATTTTTATTGCCTCTTGCATTACCAATCTTCCATCTGGAATCAGTACATGTCACCACTAAAAATAATGCCACTTGTCAAAATAGTCATGTTATCTATCATGCAGCAATATTCTATGATTTCCCAGTTTCCATATAATAAAGTCCAGATGGCTTAGCCTGACATTCATGATACTTAACTAATTCCCAATCCTATCAACTTCTCTAGCCAAACTCTTTCTTCTGAGCTCACTGAAATTATCTTTATTATACAAATATATGTACTCAATATATTGACAAATGATGATTCATAAAATGTGCTTTAAAAAATCTTTTTTTTTCCAGTGATCTTTGAAAGCTTCTTCAATGGTGGTCACCTTCGATGAAAACCTAGGTGGGTCCTATAGTCATGTAGTCACTTTTATACAGCTAAACAGTATCAATTGAGCAGTGTGAATATCAGAACAATATATTAATCTACACTCAGTCTCCATGCAAAGCTAAGACTTCTTTGCCTTCTCCCAGTTATGTATCCCTGCTACCTAGTTGTATGCAACAGAAGGGGTGGGGATGGGGACAGTAATTGGCTTCTTGTTCCCTTTTTGTACATCCCTCCTCCCCCACTCCTACCTGCTATTTCAGACCCATTCTGGACTGGGACTGAGGCATGACATGAAGAATATTTAAAGCAGATCTCTCCTCTCATGGCACACTTTCATGGATTCTACAAAGACTCCTGTTACTGGAGATCTCATCAACAGGCTTCTTGACCATTTTATCTTCAATGATTCTCAAACTTTCAGAACTCACTCAGCCACCTTCAGCTTCCCCTCTAGGTGGCCCTATTGGACAAGCTCTAAGATGGTCTATAATTATGGATTGCATCTGGTCCTCAGGAAGCACTCAAGCATTCTTCACCTGTACAAACTCTCAAAGCACAGTCCAATCACAACATAGTAAGCACATTCCTCACACTGTTCGCAGGTGAGTGGGTGGCCTTCTCTGCCTTAGATTTCCCTGGCAGGCATCAGGTAGCTTCAGGAGACCCAGGAATCTTCCTGAGTGGTAACACTAAAAGCCCTCTCTTTTGTCTTGATATGAAATGGGGAATTACCTTTCACTTTAAAAATTTAGAGAGCAGGATTCAAAACACAGTTCTCTCTAAAGAAACTTCAACAATCTCCCTACTCTTTAACTGTCTTAACATGTATGAAGTTTTTAAGGTGTGCAACAGTTTTTGATTAGTCTTTTGTAACCTGTCTTCAGAATTAGTCTTGATTGTATCCAGTGCCTAAATTGAAACTTCCAATTTAATATCTGGTTACATACATTTGGCACTTCCTCATTACCAGTTCTCTTCCTAACGCTCTCCTTTCTCAATCCACATTCTATTCATACTTCCATGTTGTAATTACAGTGTTTGTTTGAATACAGCAACAATATTTAGGAAAGAATTATCAAAAATGCAAAACACCTGCAGTTTACAAATTTCTAATGCTAAAGAATGTATTTTACTATTTTTCTAGAAACACCACAAGCATAGGAGGTATTTTGGGTCCAAAATGTAAATGGTATAAATTGGGTGGATGCAAACCTTACTTGGAGAAAGTTCAGAATATTCACAGCTAACTCAGTCCACATGCATATAATACTTTGTCACCAGTGTAAGCTCTGAAGATATTTAGAAATTGGTTTATCAGGTTTCTTCCTCTGAAGAAAATATGGATAAAGCATCTTAGGTAGGTTGCAATTAAAACAAAGTATAGAAGTTACTGTCCTGTTAGGCCAATCTGCAAGTTTTCTATATGTTTTCAATACAGTATAAAGAGTAAAAAAGAGTTTAGGGTCAGAATGAATTGGATTAGAATCTCAGTACACTATTCAATAGTTGTATGTCCTACATAAGATACTTAACCTCTCTGAACTTCAGTTCCCTTACTATAAAATGGTAATCAACCAAACTCAGCTTGCAGAGAGTTAGTGATTAAACAATTAACATATATAAAATGCTTTACAAGATCACTAGCAATAGAAAGTGTTAAATAAAAATTATTTCCCTTCCATTCTCTAAATTCTCTTCTTTTTATCCTCTGTCTTGATTTCAACCATGCCTACTGTAGTTCTATTTATGACTTTGAAACTGTTCAGGAGAAAGCAATTTGGAAAAAAATAAAATTGGCATTTCCTTTAAATGCAATTCATTGTCTTTTTCCAAGATCACCTAATGCCACACTGTTAACTACCTCCTCTGAGCTTTCCTCACCATCTGTTGGGCACTTCCCATTTTTTAGGAAGCATTAGTTTCCTTTTCATTTGCCTCATCTTTATTACTGAGTTTTAAATTCATGTGGCACACAAATGTGATCTTATATTCACCTCTTGTATTACCAGCGTTCCATGAAGCCTCTTTTAAAAGCATAAACTTGTTGAAGATTTATTTACTGTCTCTTCTGGCGGAGACTTAAAACTTTCAAGATTGTTAGGGCAATGTTTTAGTGCCTCTCTGCACCAGTAAGCAGATAGTGCCTGCTCTAGTAATTACGAGAATTGTGAGAACAATGAGGTGATATAAATGGTAAGCAACTAGTGTGGTTACTTAAGATCTACTGTAATAGATGAACTTCAATAATTTGGAAAGACAAAGTGAGTCCACATGAACTTCTAATAAAAGAACCGGAGTTCAATATCATACCTCATAGGTTAGGCCATGTGTAAGATCAGTTGAAGGCAGGTAAAACTTGAATGGATATCGTTAATATGACTGTTGTTGTCATAATTAGAGTAAAAATATTATTCTTATTGTTTCAGTTCATTAGAAAGCAGATTCTGTGATAGAGATTAGAGTACAGAGGGATTATTAAGGAGAAGTCTGGGATCAACACTTGGGGAAGAAAAGAAGAAAGATTGAGAAACGAGAGAGATTAGCTGAAATGCAGTCTCAATAAAGCCACAGCCAGGAACTCTAAAGCTGAGATGACTTTCAGGGTTGTCCTTTGTTAGGATGAAAAGGCTAGGATTTCAACCTCCATGTTGACCAATCACTGGATTCAGAGCATGATGGGAAGGAGGCATGGTCTTTGGAGAGGTGGTTCTCTCCCAGCTAAGTAATCTCCAAAGGGGGCTCAGCGGAGGGCTGTCTCAGCAGACAGACTCCCATGATTTGGGGTAATAGGCCCCTAATTCTTGAAAGAAGATCTGGGCAGCCACGACCCCTATGAATGCCGACTCTATTTTCAATTGTATGTTAATGCCTATAAGTATTATGATTAATTGACCATAAAAATAATGAATCTGAGATTAAACAGAACCCTTAAAGGTTTTTATTCATGACCTCAGAAAAAAATGAAGCAACTACCAAATACTAGAACATAGTTAGGTACTGAAGTTCAAAAGGGAATAGGAGAGTTCTTGTTCTTGAGGACCTAGTACACTAAATTTCTAAAATAATAAATCTATCTTGTGTTTGGGAGGATTGTAATATTTTCATCCAAGTACAAATGCACATATATGTGTACTTGCTGCCCTTAGAAAAACCATCTTATACATAGATGGACCTGTGGGCCAAATCTGGCCACATGTTTTTATAAATAAAATGTTATTGGAACACAGTCATGCCCATTTATTTATGTGTTGTCTAGGGCTGATTTTGTGCTACAAGGGCAAAGTAACATCATTGCAGTAGAGACCATACGGCTTACAAAGTCTAAAATATTTATTGTCTGGTCTTTCAAAGAAAATGTTTGCTGGCCCCTGCTCTAATAACACTCTGAGGTTCATAGGTATATAATATTGAGGCTGATCTTTAATGTACAAGTGGTAGTGATCTGGGTTTCTTTAATTTTACTTTTTGGAGAATTATGTGGTCCACAATTTGGAGAATGTTTAATACTTAATCCTTAATCATCACTTTCTGTATAATGCTCACACTCTAAAAAATTTTTCCTTTGAATACTTTTCATCTATTTATTTTCACCATCATCATCATGCAAGCTAAAAGAATGAACATGTGTTTAATATAATTCTACATAAATTCAGTGTAGTCAATATGGTGTAACATATTAATTAATGGTTAGATGCTACCCTTGATGAAAATATTCTGTGGTATTCTACAATGCTTTCTACTCTTTTCAACATTTTTTTTATCAGAGATTTGGATGAAAATGAAAAGCATATTTATCCAATTTGTGTATGACACAAAGCTGTGGAATGATAGTTACTATATTGAATGACAAAAACAGTATTCAAGAGGATTGCAAAAAGTTGGAAAGATGAGCCAAAACTAACAAAGTAAAATTTAACAGGGCTAAATAAAGTTCTGTATTTGGGTTTAAAGAATTTGAAACACAATTGTACAAATATAAGATGGAGAACACATGGCTAAACAGCAGTGAAAGGTGAGCAAGTTTTAGGGTTATAGTTAACTATAAGCTTAATTAGGAACCAACACTTTGATGTGAATCTGAAAAATGTTCACGTAATCTTAGTATGGGCTTTAATATCATTATGTATTCTATCCAGATGAATGTTGCTAATTGCATTGCATACGGCATTGGTCATAAGCCATCCGGAATGATGCATTCAATTTAGGGAGCCCCTTTTAATAGGGACCTTGACAAATGTAGTGAATGTCTGACATTTTCCCCCCACCATAGACATCAGATACCGGCTTGCTCAAACCTTTGAAGCTAGGTTGCAGGGATAAAGGTAGGCTCTAATCAGAAGCACCTGCAATTGAGTTTAGTTTGGGAACCAGAAATGCAAAGCAGAGGGAATACTTAGAACACACTCTAGCAAGGGTAAAATCAGGGGCTGTAGATTTAATTTCTTGAAGCATCACAGTTAAGTCATGCACTAGAAGTTGCCAGCAGGGAAAGTCATGGTATCTGTAGAGAAGTTAAGTCTTCCCCAGATCAGTTCTGTGTACAATTTCAGACTTTGCTCTTGTCTCTATATACCCCAAGCATTACGAGGAATGTTGGTCCAGATCACCTCCATGGGCCTTCTCAATTCTAAATTTCTCTATTCCGTATTTTCCAGCAGTTACTCTTTACAGACTCACAAATGTGTGTACATGGAAAGGTTTTAGTACCTGGAACAAAGAAAAATGAATGGAAGTGGAATAGGGAAGGAAAGTGGGTAGAATCTACCTACTGCTAAATGACCAATATTGAGTCCTTATTTTATAAAAAGAAATTAAGGTTTTTAATTACCTGCTAATAAAATCTTTCACGGGAAAAAAAAAAAAACATGCAGCACATGCCATAGGCAGACAGCATTACTGAGCATTAAACAGCAAGTATATAATGTAGAAGCAGTGGTGTTTACACTATTTGTACTGTGGAATGTAATATGCTTGGCGAAATTGCCTATAGGATATAGTAGAAAAGATGTCACGTTTTTTACATTTTATTTAGGCATATTATTCATTTTTGTTGTTGTTGTTGGTTACTCTGGTTTATTGCCTGCTGTCCTTTACCTAGTATTCTTACCATTTGTAGACGCTGGTTTCCTAGTGGAACAGTGGTCCTGTGAAAAGAGCATGGGCTTTGGAGTCAGGCTACACCTAAATTCAAGCCCTCAGGCTTCATCACTAAGTCTGCGATTTTCACCTTAGGAAACTGACTCTAGCATTCTGGGCTTATATTTTCTGCTCTGTAAAAGAACAAATAATGTATCTCATGATGATACTCTGAAGTATATATCAGTTGCAGCACAGAAAGGTACACAATGTTAGTTCTCACACCCACCTTCGTATTTTTGTCATGGTCTTCATTTTTTTGTTTGTCCCCAAAATACAGAAAAAAATCAATCAATTTTGGATAAAGTAAGTTTATCTTTTTAAATCTATGTTCCCACTCAACTACCTCATCCCCAAGCCCCACACTACCTCAGCCCATCCGATCCAGAAAATCATCCTCTTACATTGGGTAATATCTGTGATAACAGTCAAACCTGGAATTATAGAGAAGCCAGTTCCTTCTATAAACAGAACTTCATAAATTTTATCTCATTAAGAAAGGCTCAAAGTTCAAATGTTTTCTAGTAAGGGTGTGAAGAAAGAACAGAATAGAGGTAAATCTTCACTGTATATCAATAGCTTTAAGTTAACTCAATCATGAAGGGTTTCTAGGATTGCCACTAACATAACACAATCTTTTTTTGAACAGCTTCTATGAAAATAATTACTGATAGGAGATAAAAAAAATTTTTAACTTTTAAGTAAGCAATATGTTCCTTAGATAATCTCAAGGCATATTTTCACAGAATTGAATTGTTACTATTTAAAAGACCATGAGAGATAATATATCTAGAAATAAGACTAATATATGTGTGTATGTATTATATATATGACTTAAATTGAGAAAAATTTCTAAATCTTCTAAGAACAGAATCAAGTGAGAACTGACACTATATTTATTAATGGAAAGACAATATTTTAAAGATATCACTGTCCTTTAAATTATTTTGTAAATATAATAAGAGTAATATTCTAAATGTTAATCAACTGTAATAAATATTCCACATTAGTGCAAAATGTTAATAATAGGAGCAACTATGTTTTAATGTGACTACTATTGTCCAGTTCATCTAAAGAAAAGTGCTAAAAGAGTCAAGAAAATATTTTAAAAATAATGAAGCAGTCTAACTCCATAAGCTGCCAAAGTAGAATATAAAACGATTCTTTGGGGCGTCTGGGTGGTTCAGTCGTTAAGCGTCTGCCTTCAGCTCAGGTCATGGTCCCAGGGTCCTGGGATCAAGCCCAGTGACAGGCTCCCTGCTCCGTGGGAAGCCTCCTTCTCCCACTCCCCCTGCTTGTGTTCCCTCTCTCGCTGTGTCTCTCTCTGTCAAATAAATAAATACAATCTTAAAAAAATAAATGATTCTTTACAAAAAAAGTACAAAAATTTGATAAATATGAAAGAATAGTCAATCTAACTCATAATTACATAAACACAATGGAAATCAGTGTGCCATTTGCAACAACATGGATGGACCTACATGGTATTATACCAAGCGAAATAAGTCAGACTGAGAAAGACAATTATGATTTCACTCATATGTGGAATCTAAAAAACAAAACAAATGAATTTTAACACATGAAATGCAGAATCAGACCTATAAATTACAAAGAACAAAGTGGTGGTCAACAAAGGGAAAGGGGGTTAGGGAGTAGACAAAATGGATGAAGGATAGTGGGAGATGCAGGCTTCCACTTACGAAATGAATAAGTCACTAGGATAAAAGCCACAGCATAGGGAATATAGTTACTGACACCGTACTAGCCTTGTATGGTGACACACAGTAGCTACCGCTGTAGTGAGCACAGTATAAGGTATAAAGAAGTGGAATCACTATGTTGTACATTTGAAACTAATGTCACATTGTGTGTCAACTATACTCAAATTTTAAAAATTTAAAAAATAATCTTCTGTGATTAATTTAATAAATTATTATATAAAACTTGAAATAAGATACCAGTTTTCACCTATTGGATAGGTAAAAATGGATGTGGGAAAGCAGATGTCATAAATTGCTACAAAATGTAGAGAGGAATTTGGTAACAATTATTGAAATTTAAAATGCACATGCCCCTTGACCAAACAATTCCACAGCCAGGAATATGTGCTGTGGACACACTTAAAAAAGTATGACAAGACATTTGGACAAGGATTCTTATAGAGAATTGTTTATAATGGAAAAAAAAGAAAATGACAACAATGAAAAAATATTCAACATAGGACAAATGTTACTCAATTTTTAAGAAATGATGAGATATCTTCTGTGTGCTGACATAAAAGATTTCCAAGTTATATTATTAATAAAATCATCCTCAGGTTGTATAAATAAAAGTTATAGATATGCACATATATAAATGTACATAAAACATGCACATGTGCTTATGTTAGTGAATAGATAATGTTCTACAAGGAAACACAAAAATATTTCTATAATTAAAAGTAGGACTATAGGTCTAAAGAACATATTCCCATTTTTTAACTTTTTAAAATGAATACAACTATTACCCTGTGCATATATTACTATGTTTTATTAATAGATTTTACTTTTAGAGCAGTTTTCAGTTTACAGGGAAACTGAACCATACAGAGTTCTCTTTATCTCCCCACTCCACATACAGTTTCTCCTGTTATCAACATTTTGCATTAATGTGGCACATTTATTACAGCTGATGAACCAATATGGATACATTATTAACTGAAGTCCATAGTTACAATAGAATTCCCTTCTTGTGTTGTATAGTTTTATGGGTTTTGACAAATACATAATGTTACGTATTCACCATTTATAGTATACTGAATAGTTTTATTTCCCTAAAAATGCCCTGAGCTCCACCTATTCATCCCTTCTTCTCTCTCCCTGAATCCCCCCAAACTGATCTTTTTGCTATCTATATAGCTTGCCTTTTCTGAAACATGATATAGTTGGAGTCATACAGTATACAGCTTTTGCAGATTGGCTTAACTTGGCTATATGCATTTAAGGTTCCTCCATGTCTTTTTGTAGCTTGGATAGCTCATTCCTTTTTATTACTGAATTGTATGCATGTATTTATTGCTCCATTAAATGGATGTACACTCTGTAGATGTATGTTTGTTTATCCATCTATCCATTAAAGAATACCTTGTTTGTTTTTCTGGCACTTATAAATAAAGCTGCTATACCCTACCATGTGCAAGCTGTTGTGTGAACATAAGTTTTCATCTCATTTGAGTAAAAACCTAGGAGCACAATTGCTGTCTTGTACGGTAAGCCTATGTTTAGCTTTGTAAGAAACTGCCAGATTGTCTTCCAAAGTGGCTATACCATTTTGCATTCCCATTAGCAACAAATCAGAATTCCTGTTGTTCTACATCATTGCTAGAATTTGATGATGAATGTGATCTGGAACTTAGCCATTTTAAAATATGTGCACTGGTATCTCACTGTTGTTTTAATCTGCAATTCCCTAGTGACATATGATGCTGAACTTCTTTTAATACACCCATTTACCATTTATATATCTTTTTTTTTTAAAAGATTTTATTTATTTGACAGAGAAAGAGACAGCCAGAGAGGGAACACAAGCAGGAGGTGGCAGGGGTAGAAGCAGGTTCCTTGCTGATCAGGGAGCCCAACGCGGGGCTTGATCCCAGGACCCTGGGATTAGGACCTGAGCCGAAGGCAGACATCTAATGACTGAGCCACCCAGGCGCCCACTGCCCCCATTTATATATCTTCTTTGGTAAAGTGTCTATTTATATCTTTTGTCCATTTTGTAATTGGATTAATTGTTTTCTTATTGAGTTTTAAGAGCTCTTCGTATATTTTGGGTATAATTTCTTTATCAGACGTGTGTTTTGCAAATATTTTCTCCTAGTTTGTCTTTTTATTCTCTTAACATTGTTTCTCAGAAAGCAGGAGTTTTTAATTTTGAAGAAACTCAGTTTATCAATTTTTGCTTTCATATTTATGTTTTTTATACTGTACCTAAAAAGACCGATAAACAGAAGATCATCCAGTTTTTCTCCAATGCTATATTTTTTACAAGTTGTATAGTATTTCATTTAGGTCTATGATCCACTTTAACTTAATTTTTAGGAAAAGTGTAAGATCTGTGTCTAGATTCAGTTTTTTACACATGTTTGGATTCATTTTTTAGATGTCCAATTGCACCACAACCATTTACTGGAAAGGCTATCCCACCTCTATTGAATTGCTCTCTATTCTGTTGTTCTATTTATCTACTTGTCTATTTTTTTCTACAATACACTGTCTTGATTACTGTAGCTTTATAGTTAATCTTGAAGTCTGTTAGTGTGAGTCTTCCAGTTTATTATTCTTCAGTGTTCTGTTGGGTATTCTGGCTTTTTGCATCCATATAAACTTTAGAATCAGTTTGTGATAATCCAAAAATAAGTTGTTGGAATTTTGATTAGGATTTCATTGAATTTATAGATAAAGTTGGGAAGAACTGATATCTTAATAATATTGAATTTATCTATCAAACATAGAATATCTCTTCAGTTATTTCAGTCTTCATTAATTTTTCATTAGAGCTTTGTAGCTTTTCTCATATTGCTCCTATACATATTTTATTAGATTTCTACTAAGTATTTCAGGTCTTGTGGTACTAATGAAAATGATTTTCTGTGTGTGTGTGTGTGTGTGTTTTAAGATTTTATTTATTTATTTGACACACGGAGACGCAGTGAGAGAGGCAACACAAGCAGGGGGAGTGGGAGAGGGAGAAGCAGGTTTCCTGCTGAGCAGGGAGCCTGATGTGGGGCTCGACCCCAGGACCCTGGGATCATGACCTGAGCCGAAGATGGATGCTTAACCGACTAAGCCACCCAGGCACCCCTGATTTTGTGTTTTTCAGTTCAAATTCCAACTGTTAATTATTGTTATTTAAGAAAGCAATTGACTTTTGTATATTAAGATTATATTAATTAATCTTGCATCCTGCTACCTTCCAGTAGGTTTTATGTCTATTCTCTGGGAATTTGTATAAAGAGAATTATATCATCAGTGAACAAAGACAGCTTTACTTCTTCTCTCTCAAACTGAATATATTTTATCTCTTTTTCTTATTGCATTAGCTTGGACTTCTTGTCTGATTTTGAATAAGAGTAATAAGAGGGGCATAGCTTTTCTTGTTCTGATCTAAGAAGGAAAAATCTACCTTCTCACCAGGTGAGTATAATGTTTGTTCTTTTCCTAATTTCCTGAGAATTTTTAGCATGAATGCATGTTGGATTTCATCAAATGCTTTTTCTTCACCTATTGATATGATTACATATTTTTCTTCTTTAGCTTGTTGATGTGATGAATTACATGAACTGATTTTTTAATGTAGAACCAACCTTGAATACCTGGAATAAATTCTATTTGGTCATGGAATGTAATTCTCTTTATAAATTCTTGGATTTTCTTTCCTAATATTTTGTTGATAATTTTTACATGCATGCTTATTAAAGATATGGGTGTATAATTTTCCTCTTTGGTATTATATTTGTTTGGTTTTGGTATGAGAGTGATTCTATCCTTATAGGATGAGTTAGAGAGTATTTCCTCCATTTTGGTTTTCTGGAAGAGATTGTAAAGATTAGTATCATTTTTTCTTTGAACATTGTAATTCACCCCTGAAACCATTTGGACTTGGACCTGTTTTAGAAGATTATTAATTATTGATGAAAATTATTTAACTGATGCAGGCCTGTTCAGACTGTATCTTTCCCTAATAGATACATAATTTCAGTTTTATTAGATTATGTTTTTGAAGGTATTAATCTATTACATAATTTGTGTCTCCTCTCTTTTTTCTTGATTAACCTAGCTAAAGGCTTATCAATTTTATTGATATTTTCAAAGAACCATTTTTTGTTTTTTTATTTTCTGTATTAATTTCCTACTTTCAATTTCATTGATCTCTGCTCTAATTTTTATTATTTATTTTCTTATTATTATTTTGGATTTAATTTGCTTTGTTTTCCTACTTTCCTAAGATAGAAACGTAGATTCCTGATTTTAGATTTATCTTCTTTTCTAATAAATGCATTCAGTGCTATGAATAGCCCTCTAAAATACTGCATTTGCCTTATCTCACAAATTTTGACAGTTGTATTCTCATTTTCATTTACTTTGGAATATTTAATAGTTTCTCTTAAGGATTTTTCTTTGATCCATGTGTTATTTATTTATTTTTATTTTCATTTTTATTTTTAGACAGAGAAAGATAGCAAGAACACAAGCAGGAGGGGCAGAGGGAGAGGGAGAGAGAATCTCAAGCAGACTCCGTGTGGAGCAATGTGAGAGGTGGGGCTTGATTTCAGGACCTTGAGATCACAACCTGAGCCGAAACCAGGAGTTGGATGCTTAACTGACTGAGCCACCCAGACACTCCTATCCATGTATTATTTAGAAGTGCATTTTAAAATGTGGAAATATTTTGGAACTTTCTACCTATTTTTCTGTTATTAATTTCTAGTTTAATTCTATTGTGGAGTAAGAGCATACATTGTGTAATTTCTTCATTTTAAATTTGTTAAGATGTGATTTATGTCCAGACCATGATCAATCTTGGTCACTATTCCATGTGAGCTTGTGAAGAATGTGTATTCTGTTGTTGAGTGAAGTATTCCATAAATGTCAATTAGATACCGTTGAGTGATGGTGCTTTTCAGTTCAACTTTACTCTTACTGATTTTCAAGATCTAACAATTTTTGCCTTATTTATTTTGATACTCTTTTGCTCGAATACATATATTCAGCATTGTTATGACTTTTTGGAAAATCTACCCCTTTATCGTTAGGTAATTCCCTCTCTATTCCTAATAATTTGCCTTGTTCTGAAGTCTGCTTTGTGTGAAATGAATACAGCTATACCAGCTTTCATCTGGTATTAGGATGATATATCTTTTCCATCCCTTCACTTTTAATATATTTTTGTCTATACCTTACATAGGCAAAATGGTATGTAATAAGAAAGATATAGAATAAGCTTCTTGGTCTATTAGGTGGTTAATTTTATGTGTCAATTTGACTGGGCTAAGGGATGCCCAGATGGCTGGTAAAATATTATTTGGGGGTTTGTCTGTGAGGGTGTTTCTAGAAGAGATTACCTATTAAATTAGTGAACTGAGTAAAGCAGATGGCACTCCTCCATGTGGCTCAATATTGTCCAAGTCCAATCCTTTGAGGGCTCAAACAGAACAAGGGCGAATTTGCTCTCTCTTTGTTTGAGCTTAGACATCCATCTTCTCCTGAACTTGGACTGAATTACTCCACTAGTTCATGGGTCTCCAGCTTGCAGCACCAGATCATGGGACTACTTGCCCTCCGTAACTATGTCAGCCAATTTCTATTACAAATCTCCTCTTCTATATCCTAGTGGCTCTGTTTCTCTGGAGACCCCTGACTAATACAGTCTTAATCATATTGTAAATAATATTAACAATGTAAAAAAAAGTCTAGAAGTTATAAAAGATATTATCTCAAGAAAAAAATCAGCTAAATAGAACATTTTTATTTTGCCCCTGGATGAAAAGCAGCATTTGTCTTCATAAAGTTCTTGAAAACAATTCATCTGAATACACTCTGCAAATACTTTTATTTATTATGCTTCTCAAATTGCAACTACAGCAAGAAGAAGGAAATTATCCACATTATTCTTGATGTCAAAAAAGATACTTTAAAACATAAACTATTTTTTTCATTCATGTGTTAGCATTATTGTCTGCAATTTCAGCACTCGTATTCCAGAAGACTACTGCTTAATAAAAGGCTAATTTTTAAGTATATTTTAAAAGGTAGGAGCAAATTTGGCCTTTTAGGTCTAGAAACTATTTCTTGACTAGACCTTATCAAAATGGGTCCAACCAGCAAGTATATTTATAGGAGCTTTACCTTGAACAAATATAATTAACTAATTAATAATTCTGAAAATACAAAGTGTATATTTTTAAATTTATCAAATTCATTACCACTTCTCCTTCCTTAAGAAGGAAACTGAAACCCATTTTAAAGGTGTGAAAACAGGTCCAGAAACACTTAGTGACTGGAAGATGACACTGGGCCCTTTGTAAGTCCATTCTAAATAACTAGACATTTGAGAAAAGCATAATTATTATAGGGTCAAATGGTAGCATACACTCATGCATATGTATATCCATTTTTTTTTTACTCGTGGTGTCAATTAAATATTTATTTTAAACACCTAATTTAAATACTAAACTATAGCATGATATATTTTGTTAGTTTGTCACTCATTCATTCAGGAATGCATTTGTTTGAAATGTTGTGCTGGTGCAGTTTTGACACTGGCTAGACACCAGTCAGACTCCCTTCCAGGGCAGCTAATTTATGTCCACACCCTGACCACTTTCCTCACCGGGTTACACTCAGAGATCACTATGCACTTTCCTAATCACTCAGGAGCTGGATACCAGACAACTTGGGGCAAATTAGCCAATCTACAGGAGACTGGGAAATCCAGCTAATTTCATCCTACTTGCCATACATAAGCTGCTCCCAACAGCTCTAGCTTGCTGCTCACCTGTCCCAGGGTACAACCTCCTGTGTGACGCTGCTTGTCAGTTTAATCTCTTTTGGAGCTATAAACAACAAAGATCTACCTTTCATTCATTTGAGTGTCTCTCTGTTGTGTCTTGCCATCAAAAGAATCTTTAAATCTCATAAAATAGGGAGATACAATGGTGAGCAAGGACCCACTCCTTGATCTAAGTGACTTTCATACTTAGTAGGAGGACAGACAAATAAGCTATCATCTGTAACCCAGGAGATTCTTCATTTCCAAGACATGACTGGAGCCATTTTTAGAACTTAGTCAGATGACAGGTATGCAAGTCAGGGGGGGAAGATGGGAAGATATTTCAGGAAGAGTTTAAAAACACTGCAAAGACGAAGAGATAAGAGAAAGCTCCACACATTCATAGAGCATAAAGTGAGTAAGTGGAAGAGGTACCCAGAAAAGGGTAGTGAGGGATCACATTAGTTGAGCTGGGACAGACCCTATTGCTATACCAAGGAAAAGAACTTGGACACCATCTTTTTTTAATTTTTATTTTTTTAAAATATTTTGTTTGTTTGCAAGAGAGAGAATGAGAGACAGAGAGCACGAGAGGGAGGAGGGTCAGAGGGAGAAGCAGACTCCCCGCCGAGCAGGGAGCCCGAGGCGGGACTCAATCCTGCGACTCCGGGATCATGACCTGAGCCAAAGGCAGACGCTTAACCAACTGAGCGACCCAGGCGCCCGAACTTGGACTCTATCTTAAGGTCAATGGAAAAGTACAAGAGGGTGTTAGAGAACTGGCCATGATCAGAGTGCTATTTTAGATCATTTTGATTTTAGTGTGAAGAAATGAATCAGGAATTTTAAGGCAGAATGCAAACTGTACATAGGGGATGCTGGTCAGTAAACCAGAAGTGTTGGCCGTAGTGGATGGTGGCATGAGTCCAAGTAATGGGAGTAAGGTAAGAGAAGGGTATAAGCACATGGAACCGTGGAAGATGGGGGTAGGTTTTACAACACACACAAACACAGTTTGTTTCCTGATTAAAGGTTTTCAGAAACTTTATTTTTAAACATCTAATATGGCTTTAATATATCCTGTTATCTTTTAGCAGGTATTGGCTCCAATTCAGAGTTTTATGAAAATTATCTTATTGAAACTCTTTAGCCTAAACCAAACCTTAATCAAAAACATAGTTCCTTCTGATTCTTCCAATGCTAATTTAAACAGTAGTAAAAAAATGCTGCCTTAAATTAGCTTTAATCTTCATTTATATCATATCATTTAAAATTGAGTTAACTTGTTAAATATAATTGATTACAGATTAAACTTTCCAGGGAATAAATATATCCTCTCGTGTAAAATGAAGAGAGGGGAAAATCAAAGCACTTGATGCAAGCAAATCCTAAACAGTCTACTAGAACAGAAGGAAGAAAAATTTTCTTGTCTTATATATTTCATCTATTATTGGGTCCCATCTTTATTTGTGTTTAAATCACCAAAAAGGACCATGTTTCCCCTCAAACAAGTGGTATATGGACATTCCACTCACAAACCAAGAGCTCACCCAAATACTGTTTTGGTTTTTTTTTTTTTTTAATTCTAATTCTAAGTAGTTGTAAATTTATCAGCTGCAAAAAAAATTAGCAGCATGTTTTGCATGTTTTGCTTATTTTCTTTAAGTAAGCATTAGATTGAGGAATTATGGATATACTTCTTGGAGTATGGTACAACTTTAAT
Organism: Eumetopias jubatus; assembly: GCF_037043125.1. Classification (NCBI taxonomy): domain Eukaryota; kingdom Metazoa; phylum Chordata; class Mammalia; order Carnivora; family Otariidae; genus Eumetopias; species Eumetopias jubatus. Next base: position 53,379,334 of record NW_028274820.1, on the reverse strand, counting down.
AGGCTGAGAGTTTATTTTGGTAAAATTGACCTTCATTTTGATTTCTCCATCTATTTCTAACAAACCACATCCCCAAACATTACATAGAAAGAAGCAGGCATACTATTCCTCATTATATCTTGCCATTCTGAGGTCCTCAGATGGTCTCAGAGATAATACTATAATCCAACATACAGAAACTATTCAAGCAATTGCAGGCTTGGTCATCAAGCAGAAAACAGAATCCATAAATAGAATCATCTTAATCTTCTCCAGTACTCCTTGAGAAATCTGAGATATAAAGTGACTCACACGTAATTAGAAAAATCACATTGCGTTTCAGGAGGGGAAGGTAAAGGTCTCTCAATGCTAGAATTACATGCTAAAAGAAGAAACCTACTGAGCGCAAGCTTAGCACTGAAAGCATGCTTGGTCAACTAAGAGCCAGCCATGTGCCTATTTTTTTGTATAGGATATCAAACAGTAGCCTAGGACTATGGTTTGATTTATCTGACCTACTCCTCAATACTCTGAAAAACCAAAGGACTAGAGTAACAGAAGAAAAATATTTTAAAGAGCACTGGGTGTTATAGGCAACTAATGAATCATTGAGCACTACATCAAAAACTAATGATGTACTGTATGTTGGCTAACAGAACATAATAAAAAAATAAATAAAAAAATAAAGTTAGCTGTCACATTTTATACATTCATCTATCATATGGTGAAAATAGAATTTATGCTTAAAAGAGTACTGTTGATGTGCATTTCTATACCCGAATCAAGAGACTAATTTTTTACTTTTTATTATTATAATTATAGATTCATATAAAATTGTAAGAAATAAAAGAGAGAGATCCTGTATACCTATTACCCAGTTTCACTCCATAATAATGCCTTGTAAAACTACAGTATAAAATCACAAACAGGATATTGACATTGATACAACCCACTGATCTTGTTAGAGCCATATTTTTAACTATCTGGTGATAGTTCTATTATAGTAGACACCAGTGTCTACCAAGTGTCTCCCACTCTCCTCATATTGTTCCTTACACTATAGACTTCACCAAGTGTCTCCTGCTCTCCTCATATTGTTCCTCACACTATATTCCCATGTTTATGTTTTGGATGCCTGGGTAAATCATTTGCCACTTGCTGAATGAGGAATGAAAGAGAAATATCAAGTACTTGAGGGCAGTGGGGCATTGGAGGCAAGAGTTTGGGCTCGTTAAGCTGGGGCTCCTGCAGGACATCCAGTTTGAGATGTCTAGCAGGTATTTGGCTTGACAACTCTGCAATGCAAATCTCAACACTGCCATGCCCAGGTTAAAGCAAGCATTATAATAAGGTCAAAGAAGCCAAGGAAAACTTGGCCACCTTTAGAAAAAAACACCATCAACAATAGCCAGCATATCTCCTCCAGAATGCCCCTCCAGGAAAAATACTTCCTCTATTCCTTGGGACTTCTAGTTACACCTCTCATTGGCCTCTGTAGTGAAATGTCAAGAATACAAAGATTTATTTGGTTTTGTCTGGGGATAGAGTTTATTTTAAAGATGCTAACAAATTCAAGTGGTGGCAGAGTATAGTTTCTATAATATAAAATTTCAAACAGCCAGTTACTGTTCCTCCATCCCTTTGATGGGGCCCAAACTAAACAGTTCCACATTCATTACAAAAGACCTCTGTAGAGTACCTTATTATGCATCATTTAAAGAGAGGAGAAGAACACAAATCCAGGAATCCTTTGGAATTTCAGACTGTATAAATAGCCCTTCGGTGAATGACAGCTTAAGCTGTGCTATGCAAAAAGCATGGCAGAGACAATAAATTATTTGAACTGAGTTGGTTTTTCCATATTATTCTAACCCTTGAGCATCATAGGGACAATTTCCCTTTGCTATATTTCTATACTAAAGTCCAAGGGTAATATTTAGAGTGATTTCCCACGAGCTCTTGTGATGATCTGCATTATTAAAAATGATTATTTTCAACCAACGGCCATTTCTGCTAGTAGCAAGGCAGGCAGGAAGCATTGTGTGAGCTTCTGGCTCTGGGAACACTGCTGTAGATCCCTGAACAAAGTGCCAGCAACTTTTTTCACCTGACTGGAGGGTTTGGAAATAGTTTTTCTTTGTGTCTGCAATCCATTTAAACAAAATAGTTTCTGTGTTTAGTTAAAACTGGGATAATGGAGAAGAGAGGCCTTTGAGAATGGTTGTTTCATCGACTAAGGATTCCTGGCAAATTTTAAACAATGCAGAATTTCATTCCTTCTTGATTTTCCTGACTAAAATAATATCATTGAATAATATAACTGGTGATACAACTGCAGGTAGACCCAAGGCTTGGATATGGTATAATAGCATGCAGTGGAGATTTATACAGACATTGATGAAATTAATATACTTGACTAAACACTTGTTAATATCCATTGGTGCCTGCACCTTTGTTGTGCCTCTGACCGTCTTCATACTTGTCTGAGGCTCTTTCTAAGAACATTTCTTACCTGAATCTGGTGCCTATGCTGTGGGTGTACATGGTAGGAAACTTCTAGAGCTGAGAGAAATTTCCTCCAGAAATCCATTAAAAACCTTGGCCTCAGAATAATAACACCATGATGTCAACTGTTCCTTCCATTTTTTTGGATATGTTTCAGTCAATGCCAATCTTGACCTGAAACACAACTCCTTTCACTGTCTTGCATAAGAAATGCAAGCATATTGGGCGCCTGGGTGGCTCAGATGGTTGAGCGTCTGCCTTTGGCTCGGGTCATGATCCCAGGGTCCTGGGATCGAGTCCCGCATCGGGCTCCCTGCTCCTTGGGAGCCTGCTTCTCCCTCTGCCTCTCTCTCTCTCTCTCATGAATAAATAAATAAAATTTAAAAATCTTAAAAAAAAAAAAGAAATGCCATCATCTCTCATGGTTCATCTCCCCCTCTGACTTACTCCCCGAAATGCAAGCATATTTAGTATATTATTTTTGAATTTTTATGGGACTGTGGCTTGGGGTGGGTAGGTAACATCTCACAGCCCATTGGCATTTCATTTAAAAAAAATAGACATTTCTCTTTGCCAAGTCTTTCCTTCCTGCTGCCAACCACAAGGTCACACAGCTCTAACCATTCTTCCCACATGGTGTTCAGCACCATTTCTTTTCCTTTCCCTCCTTGAAGTGTTCCTTCACCAACCCTAAATGCCAGTCCCAGTCTAGCTTCTTCCCTACCTTAGGCTTTTCAAAATATCTTCTCAGCAGAGCTCAGCTTGCCCTACAAAGAAATTCTCACATTCGCTGTTCAGAAAACTACATTTTCTCCATATCATTAGATTCAGAATAATGACAATAATATCAGAAGAAAAGGAAGGAGAGGAGAGCTTACATCCCATTTTATCTCAGAATTCTTCAAAGCAGAAAGTAATACCACTCACACATACACAGAGGGTACTATGAACAGGGAAGGAGGCAGGGGTCAGAGCCAGCTGAGGTCGAAATAGTTACTGACTCCACAAAAGAGGGCACAGGTCTGGCCCTCTGATTTGTTACTTTCTGCTGCATATCATTATGGTGTATTTAAGAAAGCCAGGGAGAGTGGCTATTTAGAAAAATTATGCAGGAGATGCCTTTTACCTTCCCTAATTACCAACATTTCAGAATATATATTTCACCTCTCTAAATTAGCACCTATTTACCCCACAATGATATACGCATTACTGTAAGGATTTATCCAGTTTTAGGACTTATAGGCAAGCCTCTTTATATATAGAAAGAAAGCATAGGGTACCTTTAGAAAAAGCAAAATTCATGAATACTGAATGCTGCCTATGCTAAGAGAAAAAAAAAACCCTCAGAGCCCAAACTTCAATAGGTTAGAGTAGAAAAATAACTCTATCTGCAAACTATTACTTGATAGATTATTTCAACATGCAGTGCACTCACAAAATTTTTCTCCTGCTTTTTCTCTTTTTTCACTATCTCCCTCCTTCCGAATCTCCTCCACCCTTTCCATCTACATCTTGAGTAACATTAACTTCTATCATCCATGGTGAAGAGAATTTCATTTCCAATTTCTATCTATTTGTGGCGTGCCCAGAAACTACTGATAAAGTTCAGAGCTGATTCCTCTTTCACATCTCTTTCCCTATACTGGGGCTGAAAAGTGCCCTTGACAGTGAATGGTGACTACTCAAAGTATGGCTGGGCTTGAGGCTGTGATGCAGGCTTTCAGGGGCCTTTAGCAGTTCCTTTTCTTTTAAGAGATACACTGAGAATGAGATGGGAGTGAAGAGGCATTGATATTAAACCTTTTGCATCTGGGCAAGGAAGGAACAGGAAGTACATTAGGCTTGGTTTGCTTAAGGACAGCAGGAAGCAAGTGAGGAAAGGACAGAGTGTGAGAAAGTTGAGTAGTTATCAAAGGATGATGGCTTAGAAGTTCCTCCTTCCTCTGCCTTTCTGTTTCTACCAACAGGCAGCTTCTCCTTGGAATTAACTCTCTTCTACACTGCCATCAATACAGAAGTTCGGTTAAGAAGTCTCTCTGTGCACCCCGGGCCCGAGCCTGCTCGCACGCCCCAGCTCGGGAGGGTCCTTCTGGACCTGGGAGCAGACCCTGGTTGCAGTGAAGCCAGATGGGGTGCAGCAGCGGCTTGTTGGGGATGTGATCCAGTGTTTTGAGAGGAGGGGCTTCAAGCTGGGGGGGATGATGAGCACTACCATGATCTGCAGAGGAATCCCTTCTACCTAGCCCTCATCAGCTACATGATCTCTGGCCCCATGGTGGCCATGGTCTGGGAAGGCCCCAATGTGGTCTGTTCCTCAAGGGCCATGGTAGGACACACCAACTCAGCTGAGGCTGCCCCTCGCACCATCAGGGGGTGCCACTTCAGCATCCACATCAGCAGGAACATCATCCATGCCAGCGACTCCCTGGAGGGGGCCCAGAGGGAGATCCAGCTATGGTTTCAGAGCAGTGAGCTGGTGGACTGGGCAGACGAAGGCCACCAGAGAAGCATCTACCCACCCTGAGCACTCAGGCTGCCCTCAGCCATCCCAGCAGACACCCAGGATTAACTACCTTGTCGTCCAGAACTTGAGCCCACACCCATCGTCTGCCCTTCTGTCCCAGACCACCTCCCTGTCTACCTTCTGCCGCACCCTAGCCCAGGGCGTTGAGCAACCAACTTTCTGTGCCTTTTAGTATCCTAAGCCAGTAAGAAATCGGACAAAATCCTTTCTGTACCAAAGTGCCAGACAACCTTTGGGGTGTCTCCAAAAGTGTGTAGTGTAACCTCCCTTCCCCCAAAAGGGGGGTGGGACATTAAAATTCGCTGTGTTGTATAGGGGGGATCATTTATTACAGTTTCTGCCATCTCTGAGGTAGGACTTCATGCAAATTTGTAAGCGTTTGAGAGCAGAAATAAAGCTTAACTCTCACACACCAAAAAAAAAAAAAAAGAAGTCTCTCTGTGCAAAGCCATTGTTATCTCAGAAAAGCTAAGTGAGGAAGAATAGAGTAGCTGAATGGAATCAAATGGGAAGATATGGATGGCAAGAAACAGATAAGCAAGGAGCTATACACAAGACTGATAAAGCTATAGTTTTATTTGGGCACGCAACCAGGATTTCTTAAAACTTAAAAACTTCATAGAATTTTGAAATTAAAAGTTATCTTAGAGACAGTAAAACCCAACTATTCTCTTTTACTCTTACATGAAGAAATTGGAATCCACAGGCATGAAGAGATTTGTCCAGGGTCATACATGTAATAATAGTAGGACCCTGAACCCAAGTCACGTGAAATACAGACCACTGGTCTTTTGCAAAAAGCTTAGTGCCAGATACCAATATGAATATTTTCATATTCTACAGCCATACACATAGGGAATTGTGTACAAGGCATTTGTCAGTCAATGGACAGTATTTATTGGGATAAGTAATCACTCTAAAATTAGCCTGAGACTAAAGAAGACATACAAATGGCTGACAGACACATGAAAAAAATGTTCATCATCATTAGCCATCAGGGAAATTCAAATCAAAACTACACTGAGATACCACCTTACACCAGTTAGAATGGCAAAAATTCTGACAAGGCAAGAAACAACAAATGGAGAGGTTGTGGAGAAAGGGGGACCCTCTTACACTGTTGGTGGGAATGCAAGTTGGGACAGCCACTTTGGAAAATAGTGTGGAGGTTCCTCAAAAAATTAAAGATAGAGCTAGCCTATGACCCAGCAATTGCACTCCTGGGTGTTTACCCCAAAGACACAGATGGAGTGAAAAGAAGGGCCATCTGCACCCCAATGTTCATAGCAGCAGTGTCCACAGTAGCCAAACTGTGGAAAGAGCCAAGATGCCCTTCAACAGACAAATGGATAAAGAAGATGTGTTCCATATATACAAAGGAATATTACTCAGCCATCAGAAAGGATGAACACCCGACTTTTACATCAACATGGATGGGACTGGAGGAGATTATGCTAAGTGAAATAAGTCAAGCAGAGAAAGTCAATTATCACATGGTTTCACTTATTTGTGGAACATAAGGAATAGCAGGGAGGACACTAGGAGAAGGAAGGGAAAAATGAGCAAGGGGTGGGAATTGAAGGGAGAGATGAACCATGAGAGACTATGGACTCTGAGAAACAAACGGAGGGTTCTAGAGGGGAGGGGGGTGGGGGGATGGGTTAGACTGGTGATGGGTATTGAGGAGGGCACGTACTGCATGGAGCCCTGGGTGTTATACGAAAACAATGAATCTTGACATCAAAAATGAATGCTGTATTGTGTGGTGACTAATATAACATAATAAAATTAAATTAAATTCAAAAAAATTATCCTGAGACTTACACTGAAATTAAAAATAAGAATAATCTATAAATCATGTTACTTTGACATATTTTCAATTTGATCTGTTTCATATATGCAAAGAGAAGAAAAGAAAGAACACCAAAATCGTACAAGTCAGTATCCTGACATTTAAATGATGGAAATATTTATCATTTTTTAAAAAAGAAAATAATTGCTATATCTGATTTCCTCATGCTTTTAATATGTTCTTTACTATCTCAATCTCTAGCAAGCTCAAGCACCACATTTTTTTAAATCTTTAATTAAGAGTTAAGAGACCTTGGGTAAGTTACTTAACTTATGAATATCAGATGAGATAGTTTATGCAAAAGTACTTACTGAGCCTGGCATCTGGTGTACAATCAGCACAGTGTTAGCTGTTTTTATTAGTAGTAAACATTGTTTTAAGGAAAAGAATAAAAAGGGAAGGATCATCTATATCAGGGAAAATGTAGGATTTGGCTACAAGCATCAGTTCACTGGGAGTAACAGCTGGTCTCTTTATAGGACTTAGGATACAGATTACATAAAATATATATATAGGAAAAGGAAAGGGGTAAAAACTTTCAAAGTTCACCAGTTGTAGCCCACAGCGTTTCACTCAAGCTCATTAGGAAGTTTACATTTATAATGTAATCTCTTTGAAACAGATTTGATTTTTTTTAGTAAGGATCTTGTAAATTAGAACTTTCCCAGAGGGCTAACCTAATACAAGTTGTTCCAGAGGTGGAATTCCTTCTGATCAAATATCTCAGAGCAGAAGAAAAATGGTTCACTAAGACTAAAGTATGTTGGTTTATATAATTAGCAATGAATATCGGAATACCAGGGGCAGCATTAACAATTAATAATACCCTTGCCTTCAGAACTGCATTAAGCAAAAGAAATACATTTAACTTACATAAAAGAACTGTGCAAATTAGCAGTACAGTATCTCAGCCCAGCTGTTGTATAAAGTATTACCATATGGCTTTATAGTACACCTTTATTTTACCTTGGAGATTAAAAGTCCTTTTTAAAAAATACTATTTCCTAAGGTTGTTCTGTGCTACACAAAAAAATACCAGTACCTTTATACATTTTGGGGAAACTAGCTAATGTATGAGGTTATGGTTTTATATGCTTACCTTTTCCTACTACCTCACCTAGCCAAGATTCTAATGAATGAAGTCATACTTACATCAAGCAAAGTAATTGAGAAGTGAATTAAATTCTCCTTCCAAACAACGCATGCAGGGACACTCGCTGTGGAAAGGACCAATGCTGGAAGGAGAGAAAGCAGATGCAGGGGTTTTTCCTTAGTTCAGCATGATATGAAAATGAGGCCCTGAGGTAAGAGAGATGGAGGGTCATAAGAAACAATGACCAGCACATTGCCTGGCACCAAGTTGACACCTGATTAATAATGGGCAAGTCAATGAATATATTCAAAAGTGTGGTTAGGGTAAAACTGTATGAATTTGTTACTATTTGTAAGGAACATCCAAACCCACAGGAGCAGATTCTATTCAGACAGACTGATGATGAAGATTGCTCTTTTGGGAGTAAAGCCTTGGAAGAATCCTGCCACTAAAGGGAGGTGAACAGATCTGAGTTCAATCAGGCAAATGCACAAGAGAGCAGTCTTTTTTTAAAATTTTTTTATTGTTATGTTAATCACCATACATTACATCATTAGTTTTTGATGTAGTGTTCCATGATTCATTGTTTGTGCATAACACCCAGTGCTCCACGCAGATTGTGCCCCAAGAGAGCAGTCTTTTTTTGAGCACCCTCTATACGTGGAAAACTTTTTTTCCAACGTATCAAGAGAGTTTAAGTAAGAGAAAAAAAATAAATTAAAGCTGTCTTTCAGTTTTTTTTAAGAAAGACACATGCAAGTCTAGAATATTTTAATTTACAGCATAAATAAATGTGCATTCTGAAGACACACTGTGCAAGTGGGACAACGCCCTTTTTTATTGCATAACATGGGTCTTCACACTTGTTCTGTAAAAGGATAGTAAACACTTTTGGTTTTGAGGGCCCCATTTGTCCTCTGTCACTGCTGCTGCTGGGGTTCCTGCTCCCCCTCCTCCACCACCCTCACCCCCTCCTTTTCCTCCTCCCCCTTCTTCTGCTTCTTCTTTTTCTCCTTCTCCTTCTTTTTATAGCCCTTTAAAATGTAAAAATCATTCTCAGTTCATGGTCTGTACAAATACAGGCCATGGTCATTTCCAACCTCAGCAATAGTTTGCCAGCCTCTAGTGTGTGGGTTCAGTGTTGGTGCTCTGTTTTCTTCTTTGAACAAATCACATCCGTGATGGATCAAGTGTGACTTTCAAGCTCTGTTTCTTTTAACTTTAAGCTTAAATGTTAAATACATCACCTAAAAAATGCAAAGCAATATGAATGAAGAATTTTAATATAATTTTGTGATTGTTTTTCTGATTCTATCATAGTTTCCCCCTCAAACCTTATATTGGCACCTGGAAACCTATGTTTTAACAAGCCCTCAGATGGCTCTAATGCATGCTCACGTTTGAGAGCCACTGGTTTGGAATGTAACGTCCTGTCCTCTTGGAGATTACATTGTAACAGGTTATTGTAAGCATTTTTTCAGTTAATCCCCGTGGAAGCACTCAGAGTTTGGCCAGACACAAACTTAGTCAACATTAAATATTTGCTATTATTACTAATATTCCTGCTAGTAGTGGTAATAATGGTATCATAACTACGAAGTGGGGTACTACTCTAGAATTGCTTTCATTAGACATAAATAACTTCTTTCTGTATTGTTATAAATATAGCACAACATTAGTCAGAAATAAATGACTCTGAAAGCAAAATTTAAAAAGTGGTTTTAGAAATTTCAGAGAAGACAATGGTCATTTGAGGGTAAAACAGGTAACCTAAATTACCTCTATAAGACCTGTCCTCAAGAGGAGATTGCCTGCTCAATCTACGTAAGAGGCCACTGCTCCTCAGTAGCACCCAGTTGATGCTATGTGGAAATGCCAGCCCACTAGTGGCAGATTTTACAATTTTTTTTTCAAGTGAAGTCAGAACACTGGAACTTTATGTAAAATGTCCTTGCTTTTAAGTATTGAAACCTAATTCAAATTGTGGATCCAACCCAACATGTCTGCAGGCCACACTTAGCTCTAGGGTCATCTGTGTGCAACTTCTGATGCTATTCATTCCTTTTCATTTTATATGCACACAAGTGAGGGCCCAGGAAGCTCAGAAAGTTATACAGGTTGCCAGCATTCAACAAGAGATAGGAACTATCATTTATGAGTCTTTTTTTCATCACCTCTATGCTTTGTTTAGCCTCTTCCCATTCTAAAACATGTCTTCCTGAACTGCTGATTGGATTGGCAAGGAGGGGAACAGAGGTAAAAGTATATGAAATGAGAAGTTGTAGCATATGATAGGATTTAATAAATGCTCACTGAATTAAATTCCAACATGAATCAGAGACTTAAAAAAACCCTTGTATTTCACCTATTCAGGTTCCCAGGAAAGTGTAGTGTTTGGGGTTTTTTTTTTTTTCTTTCAATATGCCAACTTGGTCTGATTCTTAGAAAGGGGTTTTAGTTTTACTGAGAAAAATTCAGATTGCTTCTTATTGTCTCAGAATGTTTTCTCCCTCTTTATTCCTCTTCTTTGTCCCTGGTGGCTCAGGTCTTATAAAACTGTAAGAATTTTGATTTGTAAATGCTATGCTTGCATGCAAACGAGAAGAGGCCATTCCGTTTGCATGGAGAGAGTTGAAAGCCCAGTCGATCTGCGCAAGGCCAGATTCCATATGAGGCACCTCATGCTGCACCCAATATGGCATTTCCAGGCCCCAAGCGGAGTTAAAGTTAGCCATACTATACACCATCATTCAAACTTGTTTAGGTTTTTTCTTTTGATTCATGCCTTTGCTGTATTTTGTACATCCTCCTGACCATTCTTAGCAGCTGTAACAACACTTGTGGTATTACCAGTAATTTGCAACTTATCAAACATGATTGAACCTTGTTCTTTTGTGTAAACGAAACGGAACTCTTTGGTTGGCTTTCTTTATACTTTGGACATAGTGTAAAGGAAACGGAGACTATATTTGCATGCCAGACAATGAAACATAACTCACAGTGTATACATGCCTTTGACATTGTAATTACTAGCTGTTGTTTAGATTCCATGTATGGTCACTGGCTTTGGCTGTGTTGAAATCAGCTGTATCAACATTTAATCAAAGTCTTATAGATTTTGGTTGTATATTTTTCTAACGTCAAAATAGAAATGCTGAGACTAAAAAATAGGTTGGAAGGAATGGAAATGTGTGTGCAATACATTGCAAAAATAATGAACATTCATGGCATAATAAATGAAGTTCATTCTAAATTTGTCAGTAATGAAATCAAACATCACATGGAGCCCATTTAAAATTAGGATTATTTCTCTAGCATTTCAGCAACTTCTAATTAATTTTGCTTCAGTTTACATTCAAAATACCTCCCTTTGCAACATATTCTGTTGAAGTATCTTTTGATTTAACATGAAATATTAAAAAGAAAACAATTGTAGGATTTTTCTCCTGAAAACAATGTGATATATAACTCTTGGAAATTATATGTAGAATATACAACCAACACTATATCATTTAACACCATATAATATGATGGCATTCAGCAACATAATGACCAGTATTACTTTGTTTCTGAAGAGTGGGATAAATTTCTGTAGATTTATACCTGGGACTTCTAAAGTTTCATGTACAAGATTTGGAGGGGGGAGCAGCTGTGGGTGTGTGATAGCAGTTGTGAGGGAGGATGGGAGGCAATGGTCTGTGATGCCAAATTCAGTCCTTTTGCTCTATGCATTTTAAGAAAACTCCCAGGATAATGGTCTTCTCCCCCCTTTACTTGTGTCCTTTTTAAATTATATAAAGATTCCCATAAAATTTAAAGCTATAAAACCATATGCCCATATCAAAATTATGATTCATACACTATGTGATGCTATACTGAGAAATTATCTTTCATACTTAGAGAATGAAAAGACTCTTACAATGCTGTATAAAACAACTATGGTATAAAAGTAATGCATATTTGATTGCAATTTATTCATTCAACAATTCTCATGTACCTATGATATCTAAAGCACTGAAATAGTCAGTATAGGATATATAAAAATAACTAACTCTGAAATCTGTCTCCTGTGAGTTTATAATCCTACAATAAATAGTAATTATACAACATATACAACAAAGCCAGCCAGAACACGATGATATTGTGTGCGAGTTCAGGTAGGAGAGGAATCTTTTCCAAACACAATGATCAGGGAAGTTTTCATGGAAGACGAATAGATATATTTGGGACATACAAGGTTAAAGAGACTAACATTCATATTCTCTCAAAATGCCAAGGCTGCAAAGATGAGTTTCAGGAGACTGGGTCCATGAGTCTAGATATGTGATCTAAAACCAGAAACATAATTGAAAAGTAGATGAATATATGGGCAATTAGAGAATAAAATTAGAGGTACAAAAAAAATTAAGAGGCTGTTGCAATGATTTTAGATAGAAATTAAGAGAGAATAGTCAGGGCAGTTGATGTTTGAATAAAGGAATACAGCTAGGAGACAGTGATAAGTCTAACAAAGGACCCTAGAAAAATTTAAATGGTTAAAATTTCAGACTTGAATGACCTGGGGAATGGTGGACCATTATTAGAAATAAGAAAACTGGATTGGTAAGACAGAAACAAGTTTAGATGGGGGCATGTAAAATTTACAAATAGGAGTCAGCTAGCTGTCAGGATCAATTGGAACCTTGACAAAATCAAACAAAACCAGCACCAGAGATGCAGATTCATGAAAGGGCTGTCCATTGGTTGAGGTCATCACCAAAGAGTTATAAGAAGTCAAAGATAAAATCTTGAATAGAAGATGAAAGTTCCCAGAACATTTGTTGTTGAACCAGCCAGACCTAGAGAAAGATACAGGAGACTCATGCAAAAAGTCAAGAGAAAAGATTTCTGAGAGAAGATTAATTTCAACAATATCAAAAAATTTTAACAATATGAGAAAAGAATGTGGACTAAAAGTGAATTTGGTGATTAAGGAATTACTGGAAAGTTTTTATAAGGTCTTTTACAAAAATTTCTTTCTTTAGATTCCTAGACAGACATCAGTGAAAGAATAAGTAATGAAAAAACAGAAATAGTAAGTAGACGATAGATGACAGACATTTTTAAGATAATTCTAGACTGAAAATACACAGATTTTTTTTCCATTCCCATTAATATACCTAAAATACCCCCTTTTACTGAAGAGAATTTTAAAAATCAATAACAGTTATAAACTAAAATCTGCTTGGAACAGAACTATGTAGGAATCTCCAATAATGAATAAACCAATGCTTCTAAAAGTGACTTATAAAATGTAAAGCACAATTAAAATTTATTACTTACTATCACCATCTACACAGTAAACTGGCTCACAAGTCACCTCTTCCACATAGGATGTTCTCTAACCTCAAAATCAGTAAATGGATTTTAAAATTAGTCCTTAAGACTTAGCAAATTAACTCAGGTATGAGGCAAATGTACTTTAATTGAAAAAACATTAAAAGAGTTATGTTTGTGTCATAAAGAACTAAAAGGGAACAGGAAATATTTTCTTTAATTGAAAGTATAGACTTTACATTAAAAAGACGGAATGAAATCTTGCCATTTGCAACAATGTGGATGGAACTGGAGGGTATTATGCTGAGCGAAATAAGTCAATCAGAGAAAGACATGGATCATATGACCTCACTGATATGAGGAATCCTTAATCTCAGGAAACAAACTGAGGGTTGCTGGAGGGGTGGGGGGTGGGAGGGATGGGGTGGCTGGGTGATAGACATTGGGGAGGGTATGTGCTATGGTGAGCGCTGTGAATTGTGTAAGACTGTTGAATCACAGACCTGTACCTCTGAAACAAATAATACATTATATGTTAAAAAAAAAAAAAGAAGAAGAAGAAGATAGCAGGAGGGGAAGAACGAAGAGGGGGATATTGGAGGGGGAGACGAACCATGAAAGACTATGGACTCTGAGAAACAAACTGAGGGTTCTAGAGGGGAGGGGGTGGGGGGATGGGTTAGCCTGGTGATGGGTATTAAAGGGGGCACGTACTGCATGGAGCACTGGGTGTTATATGCAAACAATGAATCATGGAACACTACATCAATAACTAATGATGTAATGTATGGTGATTAACATAACAATAATAAAAATGAATAAAATAAAAAGAGGGATTCTTTATAAAGACAGATGGCCCAGAGGAACACTTGATGTAATAAAATCTTTTAGGACATAAGAAAAAAATGGAACCAAGGGACACTATCAAAGTTTCACATTTGGAGAAAGGGCCTATTTATTCCCCTGTTACAAGATAGGAGAAAAACATGACGGCACATGGAAGTAAAAAAATGAATAGAGAAGTCACATAATTATATATGCATATAAAAAGGTGAGATTTAGAGTTCAATATAAATACAATTCTATGTAGAACCAAAGAATCCACGGCACAATTTAAAAAAAATCATTGTGCTATAGCATCAATTTAAAAAATATCAAATCCCTTGGTAATATTTAAAAATATTAAATAGCACAATTCTATATTCAGTATGAAGTATAGCCAGCTTTTGTATTTTGGAATACATATGAATAATGTTAATCATTTGATGTTTAGCCAAAAGCCACTATCTGGGTCTACTGTGGACTGGTTCTTTGTGCTGGCAAAGTTCCTCAAAGCAAGAGAGCAATCTAACAGGAAGTCTGACTTATTATTTAGTCTTAATTTTTAGATCGAACTTTTTTGAGGGCAAAGTTTACAGTAGTTTCTAATTACAGAGACAAATCTAAATATATTATAATTATAAACATAAAATATATTTACATGTTAATCTTACTAATAAGATGTTAAATGCCTAGATTTTATAAAGGCAGAGCTAGCAACAAATTTACGACTGCTCCATGGAGTTTGAATGGGATTTCTTCTGTCAATAGGTAGAGATTAAAGAGTCGGAATAAGGCAAAATGGAATGGGTATAAACCCCTCTGGGAGAGGATTTAAAAGACGATTTTTTAACTTTCATGGATATTGAAAAAAGCTTGGAACAGAATTTTTGTTTCCTGAAAATGGGAAATGAATTTTCAAATCTACAATGCTCCCTTGTAATAACTAACCTGTTTCTAAAGAGGACTTCTCTATGGAATAAAAGCTTCTTTTTTTGTTTGTTTTAATTAGAACATGTCAATGTTTTGAGATAATGACAGGAGTTTCTCTGGCTAAAGCAACTCAAAGGCAGACAGAGCTGCACTGGTAACTGTTAATCCAAGATGTAAGAAGACATTTTGTGGGGAAAGCACTGTAACAACACAGTATTTCTGAATGATGGCAAAAGTCACCACTACTTTCTTTTAATCTAGGAGAGCAAAGGAAGAGAAAAAAAAGAAAAAAAAAGAATGACAAATGACAGATAATATCACCCTGAGGGAGTGATGTTAACTTCGGGAGAGGTAACATTGGGCTGAAATTGCTTTATCCAGAGAAACTCTTCTCATCCAGAAGTCAAAGGTTTTGAGTCTTTAGTTCTATGGTTTAAAATGGTAAACACAAAGGAAAAATCCCTGATCTCATTAAGCTTACATTTCATTGGAAAGACAGAGACAGTAATCAAAATAATCCAGGTAGAAATTGTCAGTTTGGGAGTCATAAACGCTATGGAGAACATTAAATCAGGGAAGTAAGATGAGGGAGGAAGTCCTAAGAGGAAAAGAATTAAAACCTGAGGAGATAAAGGAAGGAGCCATGTGAATATCATGGGAGTATTCCAGGAAAACAGAATTAAAAATACAAAGGCTCCGTGGCATAAATATGACTGGCAGGTTCATGAAAAAGCAAAGAGGTGAAGGCTGTTGAGTTGAGTGAGCAAGAGGAGAGGAGTAGGGAATAAGTCATATAGATGGTGCATAGCTCCTTATAATCCATAGGAAACACATTGGCTTTTACTCTGAGTGAAACAGAAAGTCACTGAAGGATGTATAGAGTGCCACGGTATTCCAATGGTATCATTGGCTGCTGCAGTGAAAATAGTAAACGGTGAAAAGAACAGAAAGCAGGAATACTCATCACAACACTATTACAATAATCCAGGTGAGAGATGATGGTAGAACGGACAAGGATGGTGGCTATGAAGTAAAGAAATGTGGTTGGATTCCAGATGTATCTTAAAGCAAGTGTTGACAGGATGTTTTGATCGATTGGATATGGGGTGTGAAAGAAAGAAGAATCAGGAATCATTCCAAGCTCTTCAGTTTGAGCAACTGTAAAAATGAAATTACCATTTGCTGAGATGAGTAAGACAGAAGGATAAGGTTTAGGGTGAAAGAGAAAGACAGCAATTTAGCTGTGGGCACATTAATTTTGAGAGGCCCACTGGATATCTAAATGGAGATGGTATGTGGACAGTTGGATTTAAAAATCCAGAGTTATAGAGAAGTTTGGGCTGGAGATACAAATCTTGAAGCCATCCTCATAAATATGGTATTATAAACCATGATTCATGAAAGGATTGAGTGTAGATAAAGAAGGGAGGAGGCTCCATATTTGGAGGTCAAGTAAATGAAAAGAAAAGAGCAAAAGGAGTGTTTTGGGGGGGGAATGACTAGAGTAATAGAAGGAAGATAAGAAGAGTGTGAGTTTTAGACACCAAGGGATGAATAAGTTACAAAATAAGTGACTGCTCAGATGTGTAAACGGCTACTGACAAATCTGGCATTGAGAATGGCCATTGAAATTTGTATTGGGAAGATCACGGTGGCCCTAACATGAACAATTTCAGCGTAAGCTTGGGGATAAAATCTTAAGGCAGGCTTAACAGAGAATGGAAGGAAAAATCTGGAGACTAAGTACAGACATCTCTTTCAAACACATTTGCTGTCAAGGGAAGGAAAGAAAATGGACACTCATGAAGAGGCAAGTGGAGTCAAGAAAGTTTAGTCTTTCTTTTATTTTAACATGAAAGAAATAAGAACATGTTTGTATAATGATGGGAAAAATCAGGTAGAGTGGCCAAATTTGACAAAGCAGGAGCAAGAAAAAAGTGCTGCCATGATGTCCTGAAGTAGGTGATAAAGGTAAGGATGTGGTGTGCACAAGTGAGGAGACTGGTCTTTGTGAGAGGACAAAAAATTCATCTGGTGTAACAAAACAAAACCAGAGTTTGGAGCTGAGATGAGGTAAGAGAGAATGTAGTGACAAGAACAAATAGAAGTTCTCTTCTGATAGATTTTATTTTTTTAGTAGAAAACAAGTGGTCCTCAGTTAAGACTGAGAATGGAATATGAGGTGTTGAAAGTCTGAGGAAAAGGCATGGATAGTCATCTAGGAGTGTGGGAATGCAAATAGATTCGAGAATTAATTCCTGTGATTCATTAAGGGTCTAGTTGAGTTTAGTGATCATAAAATTATTGTGTGACAATTGCTTTTTTTTCCAGTCATACTCAGCTCCTTGGGTACATTCATAGAATTAACAGATTGTTGAGTTAAACCAAACTTTAAATGTTCAAGTAGTTGAAAATACTGACTACACTTTTACCCTTTGGTTGTACCCTCATTAAAAAGTGGTACCGTATGAAAGTTCTTGATGAACATCAATTTCATCTTGATGAAATGTGCTTAGTGATTATTGCAGTTCTATACCCTAAGTTCTTTAATCTATACATAGATTTGCACTTTAGTACATTGATTTAAATTGTTTCATAACATAGGAAGTCTTTAAGCCAGGGGTGGGCAATTTTTTCCTCTAAAGGGCTAGAGAGTAGTTATATCAGGCTTTGTAAACCATGTGGTCTTTGTCACAATTAGCAAGCCATATTGTTTCTGTAAGAGTTACTCAACTCTGCTGTTGTGGTCCAAAGCAGCCATAGACAACATGCAAATGAATGTGTGTGGCTAGGTTCTAATAAAGTTTTATTTACAAAAACAGGTGGCAGGCAAAAATCACAGGTCTTAGGTTGCCAACCTCTGTTTTAAACTACACCTTGCTTAAATACTATGTGAAAGTAGTTGGGCATGTATTAAATAGTTGTTAATGAAATATTTAGATAAATATAAAATTTGTGACAGCATCTACAAGTGTGTCTGCCATGAACTAGACTATTTAGAATATTCTCTTTCAATGGAACATACAGTCAGAATCCTTGGTACACAGTTGTAGTCTACAGATCAGCAGCATCAGTATCACCTGGGAACCTGTTAAATGCAGTATCATGGGGTTACTCCTTGACCTACTGAATCAGAGTCTGCATTTTTAAAGAGGCCCTGGGGGCACCTAGGTGGCTCAGTCAGTTAAGTGTGAGACTCTTGATTTTGGCTCAGGTTATGATCTTAGGGTCCTGAGATCAATCCCCCTGCCGGCACCATGGTCAGTGTGGAGTCTGCTTGAGATTCTCTCTCTCCCTCTCCCTCTGCTCCTACTCCCGCTTGCACTCTCCCTCTCTAAAATAAATAAATAAATTTTCAAAAAAAAAATAAAAGGAGCCCTACATGTTTTATATACACACTGAAGTTTGAGAAGCATTAATTTAGAAGTTAATAGAAGGATTTTCAATGTGTGAAATTAAATAACCTATAACAAATATCTAAGGAGAACAAAAACCAGAATAACATGAGGCAAAAAAGAGAGAGAAAACTAAGAAGAGAAAGAGAGAAAAGGAAAAACATTTCCCCTGAAATGTCCATCAAATGATAAATGGATAAATAAAATGTATTATATCCATATAATGGAATATTATTCAGCTATGGATGAATGTTGAAAATATTATGCCTAGTGAAAGAAGCCAGTCACAAAAGGCCACCTATTTTATGATTCCATTTATATGAAGTATTCAGTCTAGGCAAATCCATAGAGACAGAAAGTAGATTAATTGTTGCCAGAGGCTAGGAAGAGGGGAGAATGGGGAGGAACTGCTAATGGTCACAGGGCTTCTTTCTGGGATGACAAACATGTACTGGAGTTAGATAGTGGTGATGGCTTGACAACTTTGTGAATATACTAAAAACCACTGAATTGTACACTTTAAAGTGGTGAATTGGAATTATTTTCAAATTTTAAAAGTCCAAAAAATTAGAAAACAAAGGCAGCATAATGAAAGGCTTCTATCCACAGCAAATTTTGTGGTGATCGGACTGAAGGAGTTTAAGAGTTTTGGTAAGAAGAGATGAGCAGGCACTGCAGCTTATACAGAACTAAATAAAATAAATATTGATAGTCAGAATGAGCTTTTATTTAGACTTGATGTGGGTTTGATTGTAAGGACAAAAAAAGTGCAGAGAAATGATGTTCTGGTTTACCCCAAGTAACCTACCTCAGGTTACATTGTCAGGAAGGTTAGCTAGCAATTGCTATGGAAAGAGAGAGAAAGGGTGAGGCGGGGTAGGGTGGAGGAGAGGGGGGTAGGGAGGGAAGGAGAGAGAAAGAGAAAAGAAAAAGAGGGAGAGAGATTTTCCGAGTTTGGTATGTTACGCTGGATGTAACTTGAGTACCTTCCTATATTAACTAACACCCTAGAACTATACCACCAACCCCACAACACCACACCCTGTAGCCACAGACAGACTTCAGGTTTTCCTCCCTGTCTTCAAAACAGTCTTTGGCCCAACCACATAATCTGAATTGGAAGATTTGGGTTGTTTGTATGTGTTCCAAAAGGAATCCCAACTGTTTGAGTGTTTCACATAGTTGGGAGTCAGTAATAACGCAAACCAGGTGATGACTGAGTGAGTCACACTGGGGAAAACACAGAGAGAGGCTGAATCTACAATTTGCAGATGTGCCCTCATACTCACAAGAAATCACCATTTATTTACAGCCGCATCTATAACTTAGTACCCGTTCACTTATATTCACATTTTACAAAGCCCGAAGTTTGAGTTGAAAACTGATTCTCAAATATTGCTGAAAATTTAGGTAGCAAAGTGTTTACAGTTTGAAAAATATAAGCAGGACATTAATTCATTAGATGCTGATTTCTAGCAGCTGTAATTTTAAGCCCTTTGAGGATCATTTTTCTCCTTAAGTCAATAGCATCAAACTCATCTACTTATGTGAAATCTCATTTATTTCTTGTTCCTGCACTCAGTAAAATCATATCAGTAGCATAAACTACAATCATTTTCACAAACGAAACCCAACATCTTAAAAGAATTCCATTTCAGATTAACTCAAAAATACGATTAACTCATTTTGTGCTACAGTGAACACAGAATGAGCAATAATGATTTAGAAGTAAATTATAATCTGTTAGAGAAACTTTGATAAAGTCTCTTTCAATCCAAATGGGTTTATCATGGGTAGTCCTAAAGCTTTAGAAGGAAAAGTTGCACAATGTCTTCATACAGCCCTTCTTTAGGAGTAGTTCTCATGCCAGTGAAGGAGAAAGTGATGTTATCATCTCCATGGAAGAGAGGAAGAGTAAATATTAAAGCTTAGAACAGGAATCTAATGCAGGATGGCAAATAGATTTCACCATTTGAGCCAATTTAAGAGATTAATGGTGGCTGCCTGGAGCTCAGCATCAAGGAAGATTCTGCGGGTGTATCCAAGATCCTTAGCTCATTACATATGTCTGCCATGGGCCTCAGAAGTGAGGAGTAGGTAGAATCCCTATATGGTATCAAATGCTCTGGCTGTAATTTTAGTCCCTAATACCTAACCCTTCCCTACCTCAGTTAACCCTTCCTAACCTACCTCCTTAGAAAGCCGTACTCAGTCTGGGTGACAACTTAGCCCTCAGTTTAAATGATCGTATGAGAAGTGAGAGAATTTTCAAGAAACCTAGGAATCATCAAAATGAAAATCTCTTGATCAAAAAAAAAATCAAACGATCAATAAATAAAAGCCTAAAAATTACATGTCTGAAAGATGGGTGAATCATCCCGAGAACACTTTCCAGGGAAGTTAACGTATTTAGCCTAGGTATGCGTGCAATGCATCTGAATGCCAGTCCTTAGAAGAAAAGCAGCCATGCTCACCATCTTTATGTACATGTTCTCTCTTCTCCTCTAATTTATCTGCTGACTTTAAGATTCTCAAGATCACTTTCTTGCTTTTGCTGCTCAGTCATTTTCTCATAAAGTTAAGGATATTTTATCATCTTTTCCAGCAAATCAAAATACTTGACATGGAAAAATAATCAATCAAAACTACGTTTTGGGATACATAATATATAGACATACATTCTTGGTTGTCTGAATAGTGTTATATAGCTGTGGTCACTAAATAACTTAAAAAATACATTTTTTTTGTTTTACTTGTACAGCATTTGCAATTTTAGTCATTAAATGAGCTTTGCAGGTGTGCAAATACCCTGTTAATCCTGCTGTTTTCTGAAAGACTGCTAGCCACATCAACCAATACTTTGGAAGACCGGCAAAATGGAGAAGCTTTTTCAAAGCCCAACAATAAATTAGTAAGACGACTTATATAACAAGTGGAACTTTGTTGAGTTAAAAAATAAGACCACCTGAAGTTTTATTTTTTTAAGCATCAAGGATTGGACTTTTAAATGCAAAACCAGATATGACCATTCTTGTCTGTCTTTTGCTTTGCTTTTCATGTAAACATTATTTTCTTGATACAGTGAGAAATAAAAAAAGTTCCTAACCTGTACTTCTCATTACTAAAAATAACATTAAGAGTGCTTCGGTGAGTTTTAGTCTGGGATATCTCCTTTAAGGGGTACTTGTGCACAGGAGAGAGAAATCATCTTTACATCTTCAGGACGTTATGTGGCTTTTAGGAAATGCTAATAAAACAGTTTAGATGATAAGCAGTAACTAGTAAAAAAACACACCTATCTTTTCAGTGTTGTTTAGGTGACCTTTCCACACTGTGTTCTTGGTGATCACACACAATTTTGCAGTAACTTTGCTCTTTTCCATTTCTACAAAAGTAATCTGATATGTAATTCCCATTGTAGAGTCAGTCTGAGCTGTGAACCTCTAAAAATGTGTCAGTAACAGAAGTCAGGCTTTATATTACCTTGTTGCAGCCAAGAATTCAGGTTATATTTTGGACCCAAATTCTATAAATTATGTTGGGGAATAATTCAACTCAAGTCTACATAAGTAAGTTAGGAATGCCTCTTATACTTGGATGTCATGAAAATGACTTGAAAAATATAGCAAGTTCCTAAGTATGATTGCCACCCCAGTGGTGCTGGGACTTCAGTTGTTTTAAAATAATCCCATACATATTAGTTCTTATGAATTTACAGTAATTGACTCACTATGAATTTGGTAACCCTCTGTATAAACAATTCTCAAAAGAGAGTATGAACTTAGCACTAAGAAGCATATATAGGCATCTTAAACATCCTTTGATGATCAGCTTAAGAGAATAGTGTTTATTTTTTTGCTACATGTGAAAGTTCATTCTCAGTATCAAGTTTATTTTGTCCGCTAACTTTGTTAACCTTTCCAATTTCTTCAGTATTTGGTGTCCTTTCACAAAGAGCTGTTAGCATAGAACAGTTGCATCAGGGTTAAAGGTCAGAGCCATTACCGTGTTAACCTGAAGCATATATGCTGTTCCTTGAGCTCACAATGTGTTTTTGATTACTTCTTAAATATAAAAAATGCCAACAAGAGTACATAGCAAATTATAAGGCATCTATGAAACCTGTATCTACCAGATTTTTGACAAAATACTTAAAATATTTCAATTTGTAAAGTCACTAAGAAAGCCAGAACAATGCTGTGTTTCATTTAAAAAAATCATTTTTAATGAATTTATTTTAAAATAGCCAAACTTGTGATAAAATTTCAGCAATTTGAACTTTTCCAAAAAATAGTATATTTCTTCTGCTCTTTTTAAATAATATTTATATGACAGACTGGTTAATGAGTGAAACAATATCTATTTTTATTGAAATAATACTATCATAATGGATAACTAACTGAGAGATATTTTCCTGTAAAGATTTACTGCTAATCCCTTAGTTGAAATTCATTTTACTTGAGAGACATTGAACCCATCGCTTAGAAACAGTATTTGCAGACTTCACCAGGGTAACAGCTCTAATCCTTAAGGTAATCATCTTTCACCCCCTCTCCAGGTCTTTCTCCTTTTAAGTTCTCACTGGTCTTTTTAGAAAAACAGAAACTAGAAGACAGCTATTATTCTCCTCCATGGGATAGTCTACTCCATTCAGGCAAGTAATATCGTTTTCTGTTTACCCTCATCTAAAACAAGTGCACAGGGTCACCGTCTTCACGCTGATGTTTTCTCAGAGGAAAAAGAAAAAAAGAAGACTAATGTCAGGAGACAGCCAGATCACCAAGTATAAGAACCTGAGAAGTAAACTCCATTTGCCTTTTATATGTTTGCATTTGATACCCATAGGGGAGGAGGGGGAGAAGAGAAGGAGGAAAAAAAATGGAAAGGAGAATAAGGATGGAAAAGGCCATATTTCTTGGTGAGAATTCACATGCTGAGTTAGTCTGAATACCTTCTTTTACTTCTGTTAATAGCCATTGACAACATTCCAAAGGGTACCATGATTAGCAATAAGACAAAAAGAAATTTACTTCATTAGTGCCTCCATTTAATTCCAGCTTTTTCCAATATAATTTCAGGTCAAAGACACACTAGTACAAAAAGAATGGGTTACATGTGTCACACAGCGAAGCAGAGAACAGGACTACATACAGATTTTGTGTGCTTGTTTGTGTCAAAGGAACGTTTGTTGAATAAACAAAGGGGATTTCAGAATTCTAGAGCAGGAATGAGTTCTTTAGTAGGACTCTGAAACTACTTAGTTCCTTTACTTTTTTCAAATCATCTACCCACATTCATCATTGGCATTGGCTGAAGAAATTCAAGGCATTCGCAGGCATGACCAATAATATATAATTGACTAAAATTATAAAGCTTGCAATTTGGTAATGAATACCAGCCTTTCTCCAAGGAAGTAGACAATGTCTGTTATCAAAAAAAAAAAAAAAAAACCCAAAAAACAAACTCCTAGATAATATCAAGATAAATTTTTTATTCTAAATCTCTATTAGGTTCTGGAAGTTATTTAAATCACCACTTTCAAAAATACAACCTTAATCTAAATAAATTTAGAAGAAAAACTCTCCTACCACCAGGAAACTTACTTGAGAACTGATTCGATGTGATGCAATAAGAATTAATCTACATTTTAGATTGACCATATGTTTCCTTTACAATTCCATTACCATTGCTTTTTTCCTATGTCCTTTTATTTTAATCTACCCATGGTTCTAAGCTAGAAACATCCAAATCCCTGACCCTCTCTTTTGCCAGGCAGCCACTAAGTTCTCTCAACTCTATCTTCTAAAATTTTCTGCTGTCTGTGCGTCCCCAATGTTACGGCCTTCGTTGAAATTCTCATGGAATGCTAGATCACCCAGTGGGTGATACAGTCATATTCTTAGGGTGTCAGTAAAGCAAACACAATATAAAATATGAGAAAAGCTTAGGTTCAGTGAATTTGCCCAGATTTTTTAAAAGCAGAATATCTGGAAAGAAGTTATAATTATGACATTTAGGCATTACTTCAATTTCAACATTTGTATATGCTTTGTATATTAGCTTAAATTGTAAAATTAGTTAAATTGCATAATTCTGGTGCCACCAGAATCTTTTCAACAGTTAGATCTTTAAAAATTCTAATCAGGTCTTCCTCTGTCCTGCTTACTATCACCAGTACAAATTACCCAGAAACTGAACAATTCTGTCCCTCACTTGCTTAAACATCTTGATGGACCATAACACCCATAAGAGGCAGTTCACGTTCCCTAATTTCACAAGCAAGGCCCTCAATGACAAAGCCAGAGCTTGTCTTTTCAGTCTCATTTCTACACATTCACCCTTAACCACACCAAACAATATGTTCTTAGGCACTTTCTCTTGAATCCCGCAATAGAATCCCACATCACTCTTCTCCTTAAAGGCAATCATAAAAACTGACAATGCAGTCTTAAGTGTTCATTAAATTTAGATCATTTTCCTTTGGACCAATACTGAAACCTTTTTTGACTACTCTCTTTTGACATTTTATACATTCAGGTTCCAAACTATCCCACTTTTAATATACTCTAAAGATGACATTTCAACTGGCAACCGTCTACCTCAGATACTTTGTTTTTCCAAAGGCAGGATGTGGCTTCTTCAACCTGTCCTTCAGACACTCTTATTATTATGCAAATGGATAAACGAATTATAAAAATCCACTTATTGACTCACACTTTGGTTCACCATATAGAATCAGCAAAAATGTCACCACAAATTCTACATACCACAGCCAAATGGAGAAACTTCGTGTACCACCATACTATTAAGTAGCCTCAGAGATTCCTACCCACTGTTTTAATGCTGAGTTCCACAATGAGGTCATGTGAACAAAGACTTCAGATTCCCACAGAGTGTGGTTCTCTCTTGAAGGAAAGGGAACTTTCGCTCTCTTGAGTTTCTAAGGGCCACATGCACAAACCTGAGGAACAGGGCCAGACCAAGATCTGTGGGCACTCAAGGCAAGCTAATAATTTGGTATCCCTTTAAACCTATATTCTTCAAAGTTTGGCTGGCTCACTATTTATTTAGAAAAGAGGTTGGGAATTCAGTAAGAAAAAGACAGAAAAGGAGTATTCGCTCAGCTTCTCTTTTCTTGTCATAAAAAGTCAAGACAAAAACAAACAAAACCGGGGCTTGTAATAACTAATTTTAATATATCAGTTTGACTGGGTCACAGAGTGCCCACGTATTTGGTCAAACATTATTCTGGGTGTTTCTGTGAAAATGTTTTTGGATGAGATTAACATTTAAATGGGTAGACTGAGTAAAGTAGATTGTCCTCCCTTATATGAGTGACCTCATCCAACCAAGGCCTGAATAGAACAAAAAAGCTGACCTTCTCTGTGTAAGAAAGAATTCTTCCTGCCTGATGTCCTTCAAACTGGGACACAAACTTTTTTCCTTCCTTCAGATTTTAACTAAAACTTCTGTTCTTCCTGGGTATCATGCCTGTTAGCCTTCAGAATGGAACTACATCATCAATTCTTGTGGGTCTCCAGCTTGCCCACTCACCCTGCAGATCTTGGGACTTGCCAGTCTTTATGTGTGTATAAAACACATTCACAAACAGACACACACATACACATACACATTGGGAGAAACAGAACCAATACAGGGCCTAATCTATAACCCTAACTCAACAAAAGAATCACCCTGTAGCTCCTAACCTCAACTTAGAAATAGTTTAACATATATATGTTGCTACTTGATGTGGATGATTGAATCTTTGCTTCCAATTCTTCACCTACTCTTAAGTTAGAATTATACATCCACAACTTTAGCTCTGAGACTCTCTATTTTCGCCATGGAAGGTAAAAGATATTTCCCCATACCATAGACATTGGGTTGAATATGCTTCAGTAAATGAGATATGGAAGAAAGTAACTGTGAAATTTCTAGACCAAGACTCAAGGAGGCACCACATATCTCCATGCATACATATTGAGCAGAACTAAATCCTCAGCTTAGAGCTACACCCAGATGAAGCCCCTTGTATACTGGTTGAACATCAACCAGAAGACCCAGAAATATAGGAATAAATGCTTATTGTTGCTAGCCACTATGGTTTGGGTAGTTTATTATACATCATTTGCAGTAGCTGATCATTACATTCAAGTCTTTCCATTAGGCTGTGGTTTCATTTCCAACTCTAAGCTGCATTTAACAATTTTCCTCTTAACAACACACAATGCTTCAAAAAATACAAATTGTTTTATTATTATGCAAATGCATAAGCTAACTATAAAATCCACTTATTGACTCACATGTTGGTTCACCATATAAAATCAGCAAAAATGTCACCACAGCTTCTATGTACCATAGCCAAATGGAGAAATGTCATGTACCACCGTACTATTAAGTAGCCTCCAAGACCCCTACCCACTGTTTTAAAATCGTTTTAGATTTCTAATATGGTTTAAGGACTTCAGTAATGTTTTAGTGCTTCTGGTAGACTGACGTCTTGGAAAGCCTAACCTTAATTTTGATTATGCTTAAAAAATAGGTAGCAAATATCACCAAGGCAGGACAAGAACAGGCAAGATCCCCACCTAGACTACATCTTCATTTTTCCAACTGTCTCAGAGAACTCTATGGATTTGCCACAACAGTATCCCTTGACTGAAGCTGACTTTCTCCTATAAAAGGAGCAGGGGAAGGACAATTATCTGGAGATCCTAAAGAAAAACAAAATTAAATTTAAAAATATAATTTCAAAGGGTAAAAATCACTTTTCACACACGTCTCCGATATTTAAGTAAAAATGAAGCATTTGCAAAGTTGTAATTATTAAGCAAAGAAAATGATTGTGAGAAACATGATCAACCAGTATTTATGGACCACCTAGGTACTTTATATAGTATTTAGAGTCTATTTCTCTGGTCTTACTGTTCAACCACTTTCTTCTCCACTCACAGACTATGTGGTCCTGGCAACTACTTCCTGATTTCAAGGGCAGGGCATGAGCTTAGTTAGTTCTTAGACAAACAGAAGACACCCGGATATGGCTAGAGAAACTGGATGATGAATGGCGTAATCAGAGGTTTACAAGTCCCAGTTCCAGGACACTGTTGATTGGGTGAGGCTGAAGCTACTGGAGAACTGGACTTGATCCTTCTCTCAAGACTTAAAACCTGAGTGTATACAGGCCTAAAAGCTGCTGTTCAGCCAGACTGACACCAACAAAATGGAAGCAAAGCCAGAGGCTGATTTCTGGCTCAAATAACGTCAATTCTGACTTAAGCAATGTGGAAATCTTTTCACATAGATTAGTTACACAGCCAATTTTTGGCTAGGTCAATCTTTTACTCACAAATTAAAGAGTTCCAACTGATAAAATGCAAATAAATAGTTCCTGCCTTTGAAAAGCTTACTGTATTGAATCAAAATTATGATAATAATTTAAAAGTTGATCTGCATTTCTGACCATAGTGGTAATTAATCAGATATTGATTAAGTGGGACAGACAATAGTTTCATTCAGTCAACAAACATTTTATGGAGCATCTATTATATGCCAGGAACTGTGATAGAAATCAAGGATAGAGTAGCAAATAAAATAGGGGAAAATGTCCTTCTCCCATGAGGTTTATGTTTTATTTTAATGGTGGAAAATAAGTGATAGACAAAAAAATGATAAAGTATATTAGAAAGTATAAAGAGCTATAAAGAAAAATAAGGGAACTAGGGAGAATAAGCAGGTGGTAATAGAGGTTGGGGAGAGCAATGTTGCTATTTAAATAGAGTAGTCCTGAGAGGGTGATATTTGGGCAGAGGCTTGAAGAAGGCAAGAAGCAAGCCATTTGGACATGAGGAAAGGCATTCTAGCTATAGAGAACAGAAATATAAAAGAAGCTCTGAGTCTAAAATAAGCTTATCATGATTGAGGAATAGCAAGGAAGCCAGTGTGGCGGGAGCAGCATGAGTGAGGGCAAGAGAAATAGGATATATGATCAGAAAGTGTTTAATAAGAGTCCATATAGGGATTTTAATGACAAAATCAAAATCAGTATGTTTAGATCTAATATATTTTTCCATTGTAAAATTTAAAAAGAGTAGCTATATCGCCTTCCCAAAAGAAGAGGTATGCTCTGGAAAAGAAATACGTTGTTCATAATATTCTTTGCCTACACAAACATCTAATGTTTTTAAACAACGGAGTCAATAAAACAATTACTGGCCTTAGTACTTGATGGAAGGTATCCTTAAGAATGTCATTCTTTCCCAATCAGCATGCTAAAACTACGTAGGATTGTGGTCCTCTTACTGGTGGATTCTGGAATTTTGAAAAATAAGTTAAACATATTTTCTCTGAAACTGAGTAAACAATCCATAGTTGTAACATGTGTTACAGTGTCAATGAGCTAATGAAGTCACATGACATGACCTACTGTAGGCCAGCTCGCTCAAGTAAGAAGTGAGAAGCATATTCTAATGCAAGGTCATAAGACACATAAAATAATTTTATCTTAACACTTAGTGCTTAATATCTTCAAATATGAAGAAGGGAAATAATTAAGATCAGAGCAGAAATAAGTGATATAGAAATCAAAAAAACAGTAGAACAGATCAACAAAACTAGCTGGTTCTTTGAAAGAATTAACAAAATTGATAAACCCCTAGCCAGACTTATCAAATAGAAAAGAGAAAGGACCCAGATAAATAAAATCACAAATAAAAGAGGCAAGACTACAACCAACACCACAGAAATACAAGCAATTATAACAGAATATTATGAACAATTATATGCCAACAAATCAGGTAATCTGGAAGAAATGGATAAATTCCTAGAAACATATAAATTACCAAAACTGAAACAGGAAGAAATAGAAAATTTGAACAGACCCAAAACCAGCAAAGAAATTGAATCAGTAATCAAAAATCTCTCAATAAACACGAGTCCAGGACTGAATGGCTTCCCAAGGGAATTCTACCAAACATTTAAAGAAGAATTCATATCTATTCTTCTGAAGCAGTTCCAAAAGGTAGAAATAGAAGGAAAATTTCCAAACTCATTTTATGAGGCCAGCATTACCTTGATTCCAAAACCAAAGACCCCAATAAAAAGGAGAATTACAGACCAATATCACAGATAAACATGGATGAAAAATTCTCAACAACATAGTAGTTAATCAAATCCAACACTACATTAAAAGGATTATTCACCATGATCAAGTGGGATTTATTCCTCGGTTTCAGGGGTGGCTCAGTATCCACAGATCAATCAACATGATACACCACATTCATAAAAGAAAGGATAAGAACCATATGATCCTCTCAATAGATGCAAAAAAGCATCTGACAAAATACAGCGTCCTTTCTTGATAAAATCCCTCAACGTCATAAAGGCCACATAAGAAAGACCTGCAGCTGATATCATCTGCAATGGGGAAAACTGAGAGCTTTTTCCCTAAAGTAAGGAACACAACAGGGATGTCCACTCTCACCACTGTTGTTCAACACAATACTGGAAGTCCTAGCCTCAGCAATCAAACAATAAAACAAAATAAAAGGCATCCAAATCAGCAAGGAAGAAGTCAAAGTTTCACTATTTACAGAGAACATTATACTCTACATAGAACACCTGGAACAGGGGCTCCTGGGTGGCTCAGTTGGTTAAGCATCCGACTCTTGATTTCTGCTCAGGTCATGATCTTAGGGTATGAGATCAAACCCCATGTTGGGCTCCCCACTGGGCGTGGCGCCTTCTTCAGAGTCTCTCTATCCCTCTCCCTCTGCCCCTCTTCCCCCTGCTTACTCTCTCTCTCTCAAGAAAAAAAGAAAAGAAAAGAAGGAAAACCTGAAAGCCTCCACCAAAAAATTGCTAGACCTGATACAAGAATTCAGAAAAGTTGCAGGATATAAAATCAACATACAAACATCTGTTGCATTTCTATACACCAATAATGAAACAGCAAAAAGAGAAATCAAGGAATTGATCCCATTTACAATTGCACCAAAAATCGTAAGATACTTAGAAATAAACCTAACCAAAGAGGTAAAAGATCTGTACACTGAAAACTATAGAATGTTCATGAAAGTAATTGAACAAGACACAAAGAAATGGCAAAATATTCTATGCTCATGGATTGGAAGAACAAATATGTTAAAATATCTATACTACCTAAAGCAATCTACACAATCAAAGCAATCCTTATCAAAATAACACCAACATTTTTCACAGAGCTAGAACAAACAATTCTAAAATTTGTATGGAACAAGAAAAGACCCTGAATAGCCAAATGGTGAAAAAGAAAACCAAACCTGGTGGCATCACAATTCTGGACTTCAAGCTGTATTACAAAGCTGTAATCATCAAGACAATATGGTACTGGCACAAAAACGGATGCATAGATCAATGGAACAGAATAGAGAGCCCAGAAATGGACCCACAACTATATGGTCAACTAATCGTTGACAAAGCAGGAAAGAATATTCAATGGGAAAAAAAAAAACAGTCTCTATAACAAATGGTGTTCAGAAACCTGGACAGCCACATGCAGAACAATGAAACTGGACCACTTTCTTACACCATAAAGAAAAATACTCAAAACGGATGAAAGACCTAAATGTAAGACAGGAAATCATCAAAATCCTAGAGGAGAACACTGGCAGGAACCTATTTGACTGGGCTGCAGCAACTTCTTACTAGACACATCTCTGAAGGCAAAGGAAATAAAAGCAAAAATAAACTATTGGGACTTCATCAAAATAAAAAGCTTCTGCACAGCAAAGGAAACAATCAACAAAGCTAAAAGGAGCAGATATTTGCAAATGACAGATAAAGGGTTAGTATCCAAAATCTATAAAGAACTTATCAAACTCAACATCCAAAAAAATAATCCAGTTAAGAAATGGACAGAAGACACGAATAGATCTTTTTCCAAAGAAGATGTACATATGGCTAAGAGACACATGAAAAGAGGCTCAACATCACTCATCATCAGGGAAATATAAATCAAAAGCACAGTGAGATACAACCTCACACTTGTCAGAATGGCTAAAATGAACAACTCGGGAAACAAAAGGTGTTGGCGAGGATTCAGAGAAAGGGAACCATTTTGCATTGTTGGTAGGAATGCAAACTGGTGCAACCACTCTGGAAAACAGTGTGGAGGTTCCTCAAAAAGTTAAAAATAGAGCTACCCTATGACCCAGCAATTATACTACTAAGTGTTTATCCAAAGGATACAGAAATGCTGATTTGAAGAGGCACATGCACCCCCATGTTTATAGCAGCACTATCAACAATAGACAAATTCTAGAAAGAGCCCAAATGTCTGTTGACTGATGAATGAATAAAGATATGGTATATATATACAATGGAATATTACTCGGTGACCTAAAAGAATGAAATCTTGTCATTTGCAACAATGTGGATGGAACTAGAGGGTATTATGCTAAGTGAAATAAGTCAGTCAGAGAAAGACCAATATCATATGATTTCACTCATATGTAGAATTTAAGAAACAAGACAGATGAACATAGGGGAAGAGAAGGAAAAATAAAATAAGATAAAAACAGAGAGGGAGGCAAGCCATAAGAGACTCTTAACTACAGAGAACAAACTGATGGTTGCTGGCGAGGAGGTGGGGGAGGAATAGGCTAAATGGGTGATGGGCATTAAGAAGGACACTTAGGATGAGCACTGGGTGTTATATGCAAGTGATGAATCAGTAAATTCTACTCCTGAAACAATTACTATGCTATATATTAAATAACTTGAATTTAGATTAAAAAAATCTTCAAATATATTGCCAAAATTCTCTTAATAGAAAATTTGACTCAGATGAAGACTTCCGGTTTGAAAATGGAGAAGAAAGGCCACAGTTTCCCTTTTCTTCACAAAAAAAGAATCAAACTGAGGGTTTTAGAGGGGAGAGGGGTGGGGGGGATGGGTTAGCCCAGTGATGGGTATTAAGGAGGACACATATTGCATGGAGCACTGGGTGTTATTCAAAAACAATGAATCATGGAACACTACATCAAAAACTAATGATGTGCTGTAAGGGGACTAACATAACATAATAAAATAAATTTTAAAAAATTGACTTAAAAAAAGAATTTGAAATCAACAAGGACAAAACAAAACACAAACAATATTTATTAACCCACTTAATCCTGAGAGAAATCTTATAAGGTAGTATATGATTCTATTTTATAGATGAATAAACTGAGGAATATAGAATCTAGACAAATTTCTCCAAAGTGTCAGAGATAGTAAGTATATCTTCACAGATGCTTTTAACCACATTTGAACAAAGCAGATACATTTTAAGGGATGTGTTATTTATTTAAATTTGTTCCAAAAGGGAAAGAAACTATGAGTGGGCTAATTTAATCATTGAAAGAAATAGAAAACTTGCCAAACAGCTACCTTTCTCCATTCTCTGAAAAAAGACCCAAGCCAACACTATTCACAGTTAAAATCTACTGAACGATTATGGCATAGAAAATTCCAGTGATATATACACTTTCACAAAACAGAAGAAAAGACACATCTAGTTATATTAAGTTAAGCTGAAATTACACTGAAAACAAAATCTGAAAGAGAGCAAAAGCTAAAACAAAATCACAATCTCACTAATGAATAGTGCTGCAAAAATTAGTAATATATTATGTAGCCAAATATGCAACATAATATTAAAAGAACAATACAAGATATGAAAGAGGCTTATTTCAGGGAAGTTTCTAATCAGTTAACTTTGAATTAGAATGATTACCTTAGATAATCTTTGTGACTTGACTGAATCTATTAGAAAGCAAAAAAAAAAAAAAAAAAAAAAGCAGGGCTGAGATTTCTCTGAGAGAAAAAAGAAAATCCACCTGAGAAGAGCTTCTGCCCATGTCTGTGAAGTTTCAACCTGTTCATGATCTTCCCTTCCTGACTGGTTGCCCTACAAATCTGGGGCTTGCTTAGTCAGACTCCACAATCAGATAAGCAAATGTCTTGTGATAAATCTCTTTATAAACACATATATTATATAACTTATGTAAATATACATATGATATATGTCATAGATAGAGACATTTGAGATAGAAATCATCTATCTTCTTTCTTTTTTTAAAAATTTCTTATTGTTCTGTTAATCACCATACATTACATCATTAGTTCTTGATGTAGTGTTCCATGATTCATTGTTTGTGCATAACACCCAGTGCTCCACGCAGAATGTGCCCTCTTTAATACCCACCACCAGGCGAACCCATCCCCCCACCCTCCTCCCCTCTGGAACCCTCAGTTTGTTTTTCAGAGTCCATCGTCTCTCATGGTTCATCTCCCCCTCCGACTTACTCCCCTTCATTCTTCCCCTGCTGCTATCTTCTTCTTTTTCTTTTTTCTTAACATATGTTGCATTATTTGTTTCAGAAGTACAGATCTGTGATTCAACAGTCTTGCACAATTCACAGCGCTCACCATAGCACATACCCTCCCCAATGTCTATTGCCCAGCCACCCCATCCCTCCCACGCCCCCACCACTCCAGCAACCCTCAGTTTGTTTCCTGAGATTAAGAATTCCTCATATCAGTGAGGTCATATGATCCACGTCTTTCTCTGATTGATTTATTGCATTCAGCATAAAACCCTCCAGTTCCATCCACGTCGTTGCAAATGGCAAGATCTCATTCCTTTTGATGGCTGCATAATATTCCATTGTGTATATATACCACTTCTTCTTTATCCATTCATCTGTCGATGGACATCTTGGCTCTTTCCACAGTTTGGCTACTGTGGACATTGCGGCTATAAACATTGGGGTGTACATACCCCTTCGGATCCCCACATTTGTATATTTGTGGTAAATACCCAGTAGTGCCATTCGGGATCATATGGTAGCTCTATTTTCAACTGTTTGAGGAACCTCCATACTGTTTTCCAGAGTGGCTGCACCAGCTTGCATCCCCACCAGCAGTATAGGAGGGTTCCCCTTTCTCCACATCCCCGCCAACATCTGTCGTTTCCTGACCTGTTAATTTTAGCCATTCTGACTGGTGTGAGGTGGTATCTCATTGAGGTTTTGATTTGGATTTCCCTGATGCCAAGCGATGTGGAGCACTTTTTCAGGTGTCTGTTGGCCATTTGGATGTCTTCTTTGGAAAAATGTCTGTTCATGTCTTCTGCCCATTTCTTGATTGGATTATTTGTTCTTTGGGTGTTGAGTTTGATAAGTTCTTTATAGATTTTGGATACTAGCCCTTTATCTGATATGTCATTTGCAAATATTTTCTCCCATTCTGTCGGTTGTCTTTTGGTTTGGTGGACTGTTTCCTTTGCTGTGCAAAAGCTTTTTATCTTGATGAAATCCCAATAGTTCATTTTTGCCCTTGCTTCCCTTCCTTTGGCGCTGTTTCTAGGAAGAAGTTGCTGTGGCTGAGGTCGAAGAGGTTGCTACCTGTGTTCTCCTTTAGGATTTTGATGGACTTCTTTCTCACGTTTAGGTCTTTCAACCATTTGGAGTCTATTTTTGTGTGTGGTGTAAGGAAATGGTCCACTTTCATTCTTTTGCATGTGGCTGTCCAATTTTCCCAACACCATTTGTTGAAGAGACTTGTCTTTTTGCCATTGGACATTCTTTCCTGCTTTGTCAAAGATGAGTTGACCATAGAGTTGAGGGTCCATTTCTGAGCTCTCGATTCTGTTCCATTGATCTATGTGTCTGTTTTTGTGCCAGTACCATACTCTCTTGATGATGATAGCTTTGTAATAGAGCTGGAAGTCCGGAATTGTGATGCCGCTGGCTTTGCTT
This sequence comes from Eumetopias jubatus, assembly GCF_037043125.1. NCBI lineage: Eukaryota > Metazoa > Chordata > Mammalia > Carnivora > Otariidae > Eumetopias > Eumetopias jubatus. Next base: position 53,344,131 of record NW_028274820.1, on the reverse strand, counting down.
TTCTTTTTCAATATTCCTCTGGCTATTCGGGGTCTCTTCTGGTTCCATACAAATTTTAGGATTATTTGTTCCATTTCTTTGAAAAAAGTGGATGGTATTTTGATGGGAATTGCATTGAATGTGTAGATTGCTCTAGGTAGCACTGACATCTTCACAGTGTTTGTTCTTCCAATCCTTGAGCATGGAACGTTTTTCCATGTCTTGGTGTCTTCCTCAATTTCTTTCATGAGTATTTTATAGTTTTCTGAGTACAGATCCTTTGCCTCTTTGGTTACATTTATTCCTAGGTATCTTATGGTTTTGGGTGCAGTTGTAAATGGGATCAACTCTTTGATTTGTCTCTCTTCTGTCTTGTTGTTGGTGTATAGGAATGCCACTGATTTCTGTGCATTGATTTTATATCCTGCTACTTTACTGAATTCTTGTACGAGGTCTAGCAGTTTTGGGGTGGAGTCTTTTGGGTTTTCCACATACAGTATCATATCATCTGCAAAGAGTGAGCGTTTGACTTCCTCTATGCCAATTTGGATGCCTTTGATTTCTTTTTGTTGTCTCATTGCTGTGGCTAGGACTTCTAATACTGCGTTGAATAGCAGTGGTGATAGTGGACATCCCTGCCGCATTCCTGACCTTAGGGGGAAAGCTCTCAGCTTTTCCCCATTGAGAATGATATTCGCTGTAGGGTTTTCATAGATGGCTTTTATGATATTGAGGTATGTACCCTCTATCCCTATACTCTGAAGAGTTTTGATCAAGAAAGGATGCTCTAGGGGCACCTGGGTGGCTCAGCTGTTTAAGCGACTGCCTTCGGCTCAGGTCATGATCCTGGAGTCCTGGGATCAAGTCCCGCATCGGGCTCCCTGCTGCTCAGCAGGGAGTCTGCTTCTCCCTCTGACCCTCCCCCCTCTCATGTGCTCTCTCTCTCTCTCTCTCATTCTCGCTCTCTCAAATAAATAAATAAAATCTTTAAAAAAAATAAAGGAAAGGATGCTGTACGTTGTCAAATGCTTTTTCTGCATCTATTGAGAGGATCATATGATTCTTGGTCTTTCCTTTGTTAATGTATTGTATCACGTTGATTGATTTGCGGATGTTGAACCAGCCTTGCAGCCCAGGGATAAATCCCACTTGGTCGTGGTGAATAATCCTTTTAATGTACTGTTGGATCCTATTGGCTAGTATTTTGGTGAGAATTTTTGCATCCATGTTCATCAAGGATATTGGTCTGTAATTCTCCTTTTTGATGGGGTCCTTGTCTCGTTTTGGGATCAAGGTAATGGTGGCCTCATAAAATGAGTTTGGAAGTTTTCCTTCCATTTCTATTTTTTGGAACAGTTTCAGGAGAATAGGTATTAATTCTTCTTTAAATGTCTGAGAGAATTCCCCTGGGAAGCCATCTGGCCCTGGGCTTTTGTTTGTTGGGAGATTTTGGATGACTGCTTCAATTTCCTTCAGGTTTTCTATTTCTTCCGGGTTCAATTTTGGTAGTTGATACATCTCTAGGAATGCACCCATTTCTTCCAGGTTATCTAATTTGCTGGCATAGAGTTGCTCATAATATGTTCTTATAATTGTTTGTATTTCTTTGCTGTTGGTTGTGATCTCTCGTCTTTCATTCATGATTTTGTTGATTTGGGTCACTTCTCTTTTCTTTTTGGTAAGTCTGGCCAGGGGTTTATCAATCTTGTTAATTCTTTCAAAGAACCAGCTCCTAGTTTCGTTGATCTGTTCTACTGTTCTTTTGGTTTCTATTTCATTGATTTCTGCTCTGATCTTTATCATTTCTCTTCTTCTGCTGGGTTTAGGCTTTATTTGCTGTTCTTTCTCCAGATCCTTTAGGTGTAGGGTTGGGTTGTGTATTTGAGACCTTTCTTGTTTCTTGAGAAAGGCTTGTATTGCTGTATACTTTCCTCTCAGGACTGCCTTTGCTGTATCCCAAAGATTTTGAACAGTTGTGTTTTCATTTTCATTGGTTTCCATGAATTATTTTAATTCTTCTTTATTTTCCTGGTTGACCCATTCATTCTTTAGTAGGATGCTCTTTAGCCTCCATGTATTTGAGTTCTTTCCGACTTTCCTCTTGTGACTGAGTGCTAGTTTCAAAGCATTGTGGTCTGAAAATATGCAGGGAATGATCCCAATCTTTTGGTACCGGTTGAGACCTGATTTGTGACCTAGGATGTGATCAATTCTGGAGTATGTTCCACGGGCACTAGAGAAGAATGTGTATTCCGTTTCTTTGGGATGGCATGTTCTGAATATGTCTGTGAAGTCCATTTGGTTTAGTGTGTCATTTAAAGTCTTTATTTCCTTGTTGATCTTTTGCTTAGATGATCTGTCTATTTCAGTCAGCGGGGTGTTAAAGTCCCCCACTATTATTGTATTGTTGTCAAAGTGTTTCTTCACTTTTGTTATTAATTGCCTTATATAATTGGCTGCTCCCATGTTAGGGGCATAGATATTTACAATTGTTAGATCTTCTTGTTGGATAGACCCTGTAAGTAGGATATAGTGTCCTTCCTCATCTCTTATTACAGTCTTTGTTTTCAAATCTAATTTGTCTGATATAAGGATTGCCACCCCAGCTTTCTTTTGGTGTCCATTAGCATGGTAAATGGTTTTCCACCCCCTCACTTTCAATCCGGGGGTGTCTTTGGGTCTAAAATGAGTCTCTTGCAGACAGCATATTGATGGGTCTTGTTTTTTAATCCAATCTGATAGCCTGCGTCTTTTGATTGGGGTATCTATCTTCTTTCTTTCCATCTTTTTATCTCCTATGTCCTATTGGTTTACCTCTCTTGTTGAACACTGGCTGATATAGGAGGGTAACTGTGTGCTTAGGATGACAGACCTGGAAGGGAACCTATCTTATATTTTTACAACTGGAAAAATATTAACATATTACTAATTCAACAAATAACCAAGTAAAGTTAGAAAATATTCCCTAAACACAAAGCATTAAGACCTATGCATTAATTGATATAAGTATTACAGCCCTTTTAAAAGAACTTAGAAATCTGCTATTTGTGCATTTTCTAGCAAAATTAATTCCAGTCTTTTCTCAAGCTCCTGATATTTATTTGCATATATATGGTTTTTATTCCTAATTTTATCTCAGTACCTGCATTTTTTAAACAACTTGGGTTGAAAAATTGTCATCTATCTTGACACATAAAATTAGCACTGGCTTATCCTATCATTCTACCCTTATCTGCTAGCATGAATTTGCCCTTCATCTGTCTACTTATCTTGCTCTCCCTAAGCCCACCCAGCTGCCAACAGCAGTACAGAATGGTAGAGAGTCCTGTCCTTAGTGTAAGGACATCTGGGTTTCAATCCGGCCATAACATTTATTAATTTTGTGATCTGCGATATTTCTCCGAACCGCTTAGGTCTCAGAATAATCTTCGGTGGTAACAGTGACAGTAATAATTGCTCTGTCTGTACCAAGTAACATAATAAGCTTGGAAGCATTTATAAGCCACAGAGTGCTGGGTAAATACAAATGATCGTTTTCAGTATTGTTAGTTATCTTAGGCTTGCATCTGTTTGTACTTGGACTGACGTTGTAAGTAAGAATACAGAAAAGAAAGGAGAGAAAAGGGTGAGTTATCTGATGAGTGCATTCTCTGCAGCGGCTGCTTTCCACCTCATTTAATGGAGCAATTTTGGAGGACAGGTTGACACTGCCACAGTCCCAGAATCAGTAAAGAGAGAAGATGAACTGCAAAAACAGATTAACTTAAAAGTTGATACTCCGAGAGAACGACCACACAAAAAACTTCCCTTGTTTATTTACATGTCACAAACATAAATACATATTCAAAAGACTGAAATCCTTAAACTTAAAGAACTATAAAATTAAAGTGAGTTAAAACATGTTCCACACGAGAACCATTCAACTCAGGAGGGTTTTTGAAAAAATTGTTGTTGTTTTTTTTTTTTAAGATTTTTTATTTATTTATTTGACAGAGAGAGAGACAGCGAGAAAGGGAACACAAGCAGGGGGAATGGGAGAGGGAGAAGCAGGCTTCCCGCCAAGCAGGGAGCCCGATGTGGGGCTCCGTCCCAGGACCCTGGGATCATGACCTGAGCCGAAAGCAGACACTTAATGACTGAGCCACCCAGGCGCCCCTGGATTTGTATTTTAGATTCAGATTAAACTAAGCCATTTGAGTGTCTATCACATGCCATATGTTTTTATATTATTTCATCAATCTTCATAACAATCTTTCATTATAAATCTAATTGTCTTGATGAGTTAACAGGCATACAGAGTGGGTGTAATTAACTTAAAGCCAACCCTACTTCTTCTGAACTGTCCTGAACCGTCCAATATAATTAGAAGGATCAGTTTTTCTCTTCTTACTTTCAAGTGGTGAGACCAGCCTGCCTCTAGTGTCTAAATCACTTGTCCCACAAATAGAAGACGGAAGAGGCTTCTTTAAGTGAATTTTTATTTATATCACTCCATTCTCGAAACCTTCTAACTGTTCCCAATTAGTTTCAAAATCGTTAATACTTTGAATTGGGAAGTTAACAGATAATTACTTGATTATTTGATTACTACAATTTGACACAGCATTTATTTTCCCAACAGTCACAACACTCAGAATTCTGTCCCCTAACTTCAAAGCCTCTTTCTTGTTTCCTACCATTTCTTCAGAAATCTGTTTCAACTTCCATTCTTCCCTAAAGCTATTCCAGACTAAGGACAAATGCCCCCCTTCTGCATGTGCACACACTCACTCACGTGCACACATACATACATACCTATAACTGATCATGTATGTATATCCACTTGCTGTTGATGATGATGGTATTGTATGTAATGATCAAGCTCCAGCCATCCTTTGTAAATGTATGTGAAATAGTGTAAACCGGGAGGCCCTTGTACATTTTAGCTGCCATCCTCTTCATTTTCTTCCGATTATAAGCACCTTGAGGGCAGTGTTGCCATTTCAGTTCACCACCTGGCTTGTTACGGCCCTTCTAATATGGCAGGTGTTCAATAAATCGTATTGAATAAGGATCTGTGGTTGACTGATTAACTTCTTGGCAAGTGAAATATATTTAATATTCCCCTTGAGTTCACAAATGGTTTATGCACTTCACAAAGCACCATACTCAGAATCATTCTAGCCTTGCAAGAATCTGACCAACAACTTTTAAATAAAGCATAAAGAGCCCTAAAACAAAGACGGTCTCCTATCCACATGGAGTGTTTTCGTTTTTATGACCCTATTGTTTCCCACATTATCAGACTGGAATATGGTTTACACACTAGAACCTTCCAATCTCCAGCCCAGCAGTCTTGCACTGGTCTTTGTGTGCTCTGTTTTCTTCGTGAATCATGGATTAGAACTGCAGCCTTTCTGACCTGCAATAAAACTCACACATTCCTTTAAACATATGCTACTATACAATGAATTTCATTGAAGGAAAAAATAAATGTGAATTCTACCTGACTGATTCTTTTCAGCTTTGGGGTGCTGTGGTTAGAAAGATCAAATAATGCCAGTTATGTCAGGTAGTGCCAGGAACTTCAGGCCTCTATAAATTCTGATACTGGAAATCGCATAACAGAATTAGAAAGAGTATTTTTCTTTGTGAAGACTTCAGACTTTTTTTTTTTAACTTCAGGACTTTCTACTCAACTTGCTGTTATTTCTCAGACAAAGTAAAATCAGAAGTCATATTTAAAGAAAGGAAGTGATACAAGATAAATGGCTGGAAATAAAGCTCGCTACTGAAAAATGCCTTTAATAGTTTCTACTAGAATATCACACTTTGGTTAATGTGTTTTTCTCTCTCTCTTTCTCTCTCTTCTCTTTCTAGGAATAGATTTTGGAAAAAGCACATTATCCATACCCATACCAACACACAATGAGGGCTAATTTGAATACATTAATACTTAACTAAATTACTCAGTAGAAGGATTTTAAAATCAACTTTTGTAGATATATCTTTGTCATTGCTGAAAAATACTATTACAAAACCTTTCCCCAACCACACAGAGAAGATATATATATATATACACACACACACACATTAATTCTGTCTGCCTTTTTCTACACAAAAACCCTGAGAGGGGAGGTTCTTATTTTTAAAAATATATTTCATATATACTTTAGTCTCGTCTATTTTCTTAAGGAAACATTCCTACAGGTTACATAATATTCATTTGTTTCCATTATAAGCACATACAAAAAGCACTTCTAAACTTCTTGACTTTATGATAGTAGACAGTGAGAGTTATCTCATCATGAATTATGGTATTGGTTTTAATATCCTTTTAAAAATATCTTAAAAATTGGGGACGCCTGGGTGGCTCAGTCGGTTAAGCGTCTACCTTCGGCTCAGGTCATGATCCCAGGGTCTTGGGATCGAGCCCCTTATCTAGCTCCCCATCGGGCTCCCTGTTCAGTGGGGAGGCTGCTTCTCTCTCTCCCTCTGCCCCTCCTACCTGCTCATGCTCTCTCTCAAATAAATAAAATCTTAAAAAAATAAAAACATTTAAAAAATTAATATACTTTGGGTTTTTAGAACAGTGTTAGGTAATAGAGTTACCATATATTACCCCTTCCCCAGTTTCTCCTATTATTACCTTGCATTGGTGTGGCACATTTTTAATATCCTTTTAACATACGCTTTTGGTAAAATGAATACTAAGGCCCAGGCTATGCTTAATAGAAGCTAAAAGCACACTACTTTTAAACAGACATTTCACTTTTATATTACAGATACACAAAGGTAGTGCATGTTATAAGTACATTTTTTTTTTTTGCAAAAGATATAAATAGAACATATCGAATCCTTCCCATTTTCATGACCTCTCATAAAATTTTAAGACTACTTTGAAGCTTTCTTTTAAAAACACATGCACACAACAGTTTGTTTATTTTCTGGGGCCTGCTTGGGTACGTTGCTTCACAATGTGCTAACTGCTCGGACTTTGGCCCAGGCTCTTTGCTGGGCTGCTTGCCTATGCCTGCTGCATCTGTGTTTACATCTCTTGTGGGATCACTCAGAGCCCTGCTGAAGGTCCTTTCAGCTTCTTTCAAGACTAGGTCTCAAGGAGTCCAACCAAAGTCCAAGTCACCCGGATCAATTACTCCAAAAACCTTACCCTGGTCAGAATCTGCCTTCCACTGACATTTTGATGCAAAATCACAGGCAACATATTCCCTCAACTGAGGATACATGGTTTGTAAAAGTGTGAATTCAGAAGGTTGTTGATAAATGACTCTAGAAGACCTTCACTATTAATTTCTGTCAGGAGACAGTAAAATAGTAGAGAGTGTCTAACATTGTTCCAAAAACAACACTTTCTGCTACAGAGCAGAATTCTCTGCAGTGCCAGGTGGATATTAATCTTGCTCACTTGGTTATTGAGTGTTGTCCCAAATTATTCAGCTGGAGTTAAACGAGGTATTGTTCTTATTTAAGAGGATAAAACCCAAATTCATAGACCAGTGTATAATGTCAGCAACACAGGTCTGAGATGGAGGCAAGGACAAAATGGTAGAGATTAGAAGCCAGACCGACAAATAAAATTAAATAAAAAGGAGTTGGTGTCTATGCCTCTTCTAACGGATCAAAGATATTTATTCCAGTGTGGGATTCTTTTAAGTAAGGTGAAAACTGACTTGTCCGTAAAATATATTTAGAAATGACACTTGTTATTCACAGACCTAACCTAGAATGCATACAAATTCATAAAATGCATTTCCCGTACCATGGGAAAGAGCCATAATTAAGAAAATTTAATATAATTCTAAATATAAAAGTAATCTACTTTGTGGATTGATACATTTTTAGTCCTTCAATAGTTTTTTTGTTTGCTTTGTTTTGTCTTTTTAGGAAGAGAGAGAAAGAAAGGGGAGAGGGTGAGGGACAGAGGGAGAGGGGAAGAGAGAGAGCGAGAAAATCTTAGGCAGGCTCTGACCCTAGTGCAGAGCCCAACGCAGGGCTCAATCCCACCACCCTGAGATAAAAACCTGAGTTGAAATCTAGGACGCTGAACCAAATGAGCCACCCAGGGGCCCCAGTCATTCAGTAGGTTTTATAAAGATCAGCGGGCTTCAAAGCGATTGTAATTTTGTTAATAATTACGCTAATGTAGGGGCGCCTGGGTGGCTCAGTCCATTAAGCCTCTGACTCTTGATTTCAGCTCAGGTCATGATCTCAGGGTCCTGGGATTGAGCCCTGCCTTGGGCTCTGTGCTCAGTGCAGAGTCTGCTTGGGATTCTTTCTCTCCTCTCTCTCTGCCCCTCCCTCTGGCTCACACATGTGCTCTCTCTCCCTCTCTCTCAAGTAAATAAATAAAAATCTAAAAAAAAAATTATGCTAAAGTAAACTGATAAATTGGTTTTCTGCTTATCATGATATGGCAGTGAGATTAAATATGTCTTCCTAATTGCCTTTTGTTTGGGAATCACTTCAGTTACTGCTGTTCTCTATCACTGCTAGTAGTTCAACATCCATATCACATTATTTCCTCTTCAAAATATTGCTCAAAGAGCTTACCTAACCTACGCAGAATATGTAAGGATTAAAGAAACATATAAATTGTAGTCTTAAAAGTTGCTTACTATTTATTTTAGCAAGTGTTTCCACCCAAAATCTGTGTCACATGATAGAAATAGCTTACATTATGTCTACAGGGTAGAACTGGATTCTGTTGAATGTTGATGCTATTTCTTCATCAGCTTTTGACCACATTCAAGGCTTAGAACACAGTTAGACTAATAGAGTATCAAGAGAGCCCTTGATTTACCTTGAGGATGGCCCAGTGCAGAGTGATCCAAGGCAAGAAGAAAGCACAGGATCGTGGACTTCCCTGATGTGTGCCATCATGGTACCTCATTTCTTCCACTGACCAAAAGGCTAAAGCCGAGCATATGGATCTCACAACCCATTGCTCCTCTTACTTGCTGTGAGATGCACCTGGCTTCTTCACAGAGCTATGTCCATTATAGCTTCTGCCACCATCTAGCTCCTAGAACAGCCCCTAACCAACCCCCCCGCTATCTTTCCCTGGCTCTCCTGAAGCTGCCGAACTGTTTCCTCTCCCATTGGGGTTCTCTTATTCTCCCTGTCATCTGAATCCTACCCACACCAACAGTAAGTATAGCCTTCCGTTTAACTGGCTCAGACTAAAAGCATTTATTTTATATCTGAACGCACCCTAGGTCTTAGGAAACTAGAATTGGCTGCATGTTGATTTTAACTCAAGAATGCTTGTTATAGGGAGAAAGAATGATAACAAGGAAAAGAAATAAGTGCTTCATTTCATATGAGACTTAATGACTATGTGAGGAGTTTTTCTATTTTGTTTTTACTCAAAGGACAATCCAAATCTTTAGCTTTACTGGTCACTCTCTTAGGAGAATCCTAATAAGATTAGAAACTGCTTTTCCAAAAAAAGAAATAAACAATCACACTCTTATTTTTTAAGGCAAATGACAAACCTACTGCATATTTTATAAGCAGCTTAGGATGACAATAAAATGAAATAACAACTAATTTAACCTGATTTATTTGAAAACCTAGATGTACGATGTGTGCAAATTTTAAAAACCATTGTTTACCTCATGCTGTATTTCATTTTGATTTCTTCAGAGTTCAACTTTAACCTACTTGAACAAATGAACTAAATATACAGTTTTGTTTTCATTGTAAAAGGTATAAATGCATATTCATTTTTCCACACATAAGGTTTGAATTCTCTTGCCCAAACTTGTGATCATTTTATCAGAACTCAGTAGCATTCTAAAAGAGAAAGAAAAGCATCAAATGGAGCATTTTATAGATTTTACGCATGGGGAAGATGCTGAACAAATTCCTATTAACTGTTGAACAAGGCTTTTTGTTTTGTATTGTTTTGTTTTGTCTTGCAAGACTTATGGCATCTGTTAAAATAGGATCATCCTGATACTTCCAAAATACAACTGCCTAGTAGAGGGAAGTTTATACGTAGGATGAATTGTATTTTAACTTTGATTTTTTTTCTTGGTTCCTCAAATTCTGTAACTCTGATTCCTACTCATGTTTAAGATAGATGAAATTTTTCTCTACCAGTAGATAGATACTTACTTCCCCAAGTGATAAAATTAAAATGAACAGAAAGTGTATAGATAAAGCATTCAGTTTACTTCCTCCTTAATTTCCCTATCCAGAGCTTCTTTTCTGAGTAAATCCCTTTGGCCATAAGACTCATTGAATCTGGAATACAACAGATAGGTTTCCAGGATTACAAAGAACTGATTTAGAAAGTTGTTCATTACATTTGGAAAAGGTATCTTCAACTAAAGTCATTAATTTGTTTCAATAAGGAGACTGTAAAAGGAATTAAAACTAATCCTTAGCTATGTTTGTTTTATACTTTTACCTCCATTTTACATTAATTAATTAACTTCCCTCTTATTTTCATATAGTGGTTACATAATTCACCTGTTCTTACTTCTGGTGAAAGTTAACAAAATATTTTTTCCCAAAAGAGATACTTGTGTTTGGTAGACTATAAACTGTAGAACTGATAAAGATATTTTTACCCCAAAGATATTTTCTTATTCCTCTTTTTCCTCTATTTGCAAGGGGGGAAAAGGTATGTCTACCCTATGTTTAAAATTCTCCCTGAGCTCTGAAAATCTTCCAGCTGTATCTTGAAAAAAAGGAGACTTTGGCTTTTGACTCTTTTTCCTGTATTATGGATAAGAGCCTGGCTGTTTTCATAAACAGTGGCCAGCTGTTCAACTTTTAATACTCTACAGCAATCTTCCACTTTTCACAGGGGAAACACATCTTGATTGCATCTTCTGACTCAGTTAAGAAACTCATTAAAGATTTTGAATGTAAATGCTTCCTTAACCAAGACACTCAAAAAAATGTACTTAGCTGCTGGTCTGAACCTAGAAGTTGCCTGCAAGTTTCAACAAGCTCCTCTTCTTTATTAAGCAGATTGTTCAAGGATGTTTTGGAATCTATTAGAGTAAGAAACTAATAAAGTAAGAGGACAGCTGAAGGACAAGTAAATGCTGGGCACTTACAAGAACTATGTGCCAAACCATGTAAATTTATCTCACACAATTAGCAAATTAGTCAGCCTCGTGGAAATGTTATGAGAGCAACAGATACTTCTGGTGTCTACTACCCGTTCCACCATGTAAGTGACTTAAGATCAGCAGTACAATCGTACAGTGTGGTCAAACATACTCTCACAAAGATTCTGCTTCACAGAATAATTGGAGCACAAGGAGTACAAAGCCCTAAGTTGATCCATCACATAGGAATATAAATGTTTTATTTTTCAAATAAAGATTTACTGCAAAGATTGACCAAATGTCAGGTGGAGTAGAAAAGAATGGAAGGAGAAGGAATAAACAAAAATACAGATAACGGTTTTAAGGAAAATAAAAATAAATGTTTTTACTAGACTTTCCGAATTGAAGAACAATGTTAATTATGCTCAAATAAAATATTTACTTTTGAGCAAAAGCTATCAGCTAAAGAAAATGCTACGATTATAATAGAATCCAAATGATGAGAATAAATATTCTGGGAAGACCTCTTATTCTTATTAGACAAAGGATGGATTTGGATTTGGATGTGGTTATGGACATGTATAAGGACATGAAAGTGGACATTGACATAAACATTGTTCTAGAGATACCTACTTTTTTAAATGTAGACAACCATAGACAGGGATCACATAGGGATGGGAAGGGAAAGATGAGAGGGGGAAACGGAAAAACACGTTCCACACGATAATTCAAATATTTAAGGAAGAAAAATTCCTGAGTGAAAAGTTGTTCAACCATTATTCCCTCAGAATAGTATGAACTGCTTTTCAGTGCAATATGTGGATTTTTTTTGCAATATGTAGATTTTTTAAAAAGTCTTTCTAATAGTCCTTAATGGCAAAGGTGTTACATGAAGTGCAATGTAACTCAGAGCCTGTTTCTTGTGTATACTCCTTACTAAATCAGTGCCTCTAGGTTTGCAATTCCATAGGGGATTTTGAACTAAGGACTTGGGATAAGTATCACAAGGTTTCCTGCTAAGCAATTTAAAATGTCAACAGTGTGTGAAGTTAAAGCATCCTGGACTATTTTGAAATAAGATTATGGGCAGTTTTCCTGAATATTTATAATGAGATCAATTGGATCTAACACTAAAATCATCAGGCTTTTTTTTCCATTATATTTCAGGTACCTCTATAATTTGTTAAAAGATACCATGCAAACACAACTTTTACGGAAAATAATTTATGTCTGATTTAGGGTCTCCCTGAAATTCAGAATTTATACCTGCCACTAACTATGGATTTGCCATGAAAGTATTCTCCCCCAAAAAAGAAGGAAAAGCTCAACTACCAAGAATAATTTAAAACTTCGAAAAAAGAATACTACTTTAGATTTATATAAAATTTCTCCATGTATAAAACACTTTGGCAGCCATCATATCATTTGATTCCCTAACAACCCTGTGAAGTTGGCCAAGGACCATTTTTCCCATTTTCCAGATGAAGAAGTTGAGGTTTCACGCCTTGTCTTGGAACAGTGTACTAGTTACACTGAGAGACCTGAATTCCAACCAGTTTTGTCGAACTCCCAATAATCCTCCATTCCTGCATCATCTGCCAAAACACCCACAGGAGATGAAGAATGACCAAAATGCCAGAATTAACTAAAAGACTATTTTTGCTTTCTAATTAAAACTTTTTTTGGTATGAAGAAACAAGATAATTTAAGAATACTGAACGGGGAAACAAACTTTTCTTCATCAATTCAATTCTCTTCCAATTCAAGGAGTTTGATGAAATTGCTCTTGGGATGACAAAAAAACAACTCCAAAATATAAACATGCAGAACAAACCTAGGAGTACAGTGATATTTGCTGAAATTCAGAATTGCTGTTCCTTTTCTGGTTAATTAATATAATTTTAAGTATTTCATATGGGAGGATTTTTTTTTTTTGGAAAAAAATGAAATGAACCTAAGATTGACTGGAATTTACAAGCTCATTTAAAGAAAAGTCTCAACTATTTTTTTCTTACAAACGTAATACCTCCCCAGATGGCAGTCTTTGTAGTTTGTGGCACTGATTCAAAAGGCATATTAACTGCCACTCTCTGAGTTGCATCAAGCATTTACAGGCCTCCCTACAGAATGGGTTCAACAGTAATTAAAATAACACCCTTCCTTGGGGTGAAGTTACACTTGAAGAGTTTGGGGATGTTTTTTTTTCCTTCCTTTGGGTAAATAATTCCTCTCCCAAAAACATATGAGAAAGAGATGAGAATGGAAAGACCTTGAGAGAAAGGAGACAGAGGTGTGTGTGTGAGGGGGAGGGGTAGCTGAGAGAGGGAGAAGGGAGAGAGAGGGAGGGAGAGAGAGAGAGAGAGAGATTCAAAATAGTACACCAAAGTGTACTAACAAGTTCCATAAACTATGTTAAAATATTGGTATTTCTTTCATTCCCTACCAAACATTGATAGACAAAAAAAAAAAAAAAAAAAAGCAAGGGGGAAAAATACCATTTACTCACTGTAGCAGCAGGAAATCAAGGAAAGAAAATAAACAGGGCTTGAATTGTGGGCCTTTAACCTGCGAGTCAGACAGTTCCATTCTGTATGTATTTGTGTGCTGGTAAATGGCGAAAGGGAGGTAAAAGGACGGGGCCTTGTGGGATTCTCGGGACTCCCACAGCTACCAGTCCAGCTGTACAAACACGCACAAGCTTTGTTAAGGTACAGTGGGCAACAGGCTGAAACTGCTGAGCTATCTGACCTATAAATCCCTCGCAAAAGCTCCACTTGAGGGGAAGCCAGAAGTTATGTGTAAATGTTTTATCCAGCCAGGAGCCCGCTCTTGGTCATTTCCGTCTGCCGCTCTCTCTCCTCTCATGGATACTCTGACTGGCAACATTTGGAGTAGTATGTTTAGATGCATAAATGACTATCTTAAATTCTACTTCCCTCCAGGCCAGAAGAAGAAAGGAAATAATGACTCAGAAGCTCCTCCTTCATGTCTTTATGGCTTGGGACATATGTTCCACAATTGTGAGCAATAAATTTAGGCAGAGCAATGGAAATTTCTGTTATTGTTCTTTTCTTTAAATTTCTTTTTCAAACTTAATAAGCGTTTCATTTTAAAATTACCACGAGGGGCGCCTGGGTGGCTCAGTCATTAAGCGTCCGCCTTCGGCTCAGGTCATGATCCCAGGGTCCTGGGATCCAGCCCCACGTCGGGCTCCCTGCTTGGCTGGAAGCCTGCTTCTTCCTCTCCCACTCCCCCTGCTTGTGTTCCCTCTCTTGCTGTCTCTCTCTCTCTCTCTGTCAAATAAATAAACAAAATCTTTAAAAAAATAAAATAAAATTACCACGAATTTACACACATACGCACATGTATTATAAATGACTCAGGCTCGAGGGATTTGAGGTATTCCTTTAAATATGATACCACTTACTTTGCCCCAGTTTTTCACTTTCCTTTTAGCCTGATTCACAACAGATAATCTTAGCGTGGCATATTGTATCTTGAGTACAAACAGTGAAGAGAGTCTAAACTGCTAACCTCAAGAAGAACCCTCCTAAGATTTTTTCCCTTTTCTAAACATTTCTGAACTCCATGTGACCTCATTTTATGAAGCCTCCATGTGATACCTAAACACCTTAAACATCATGCAGTTAGTAAGCTTTAATAAACTTTAATAAACTATTAAAAAGCTGAAGAAAATGACACAGAACAATGACAAGTGAAACAGATAAATTTAAGTAGAAAATGGTTTTTGCAAACATCCAGAAAGCTAGAGAAGTCTCTAGGTTGAAAATACTTAGAAGGCACAAAATCCAAGAGAGAGAAAAAAATATAATCCACACTAAAAACAAAAGATACACACCAACACAGAGGTACATTCTGCTCTGAGTTGAGTGATTTTGGTAACATTTGAGCAATAGTAAACATTCAGAGATATTAAACAAAAGTTGCATTTTTCTGAAATGTCATTCTGTGGTAGTCGAAAGATTTACTTCGATAAATGTTCACTGACTCTCTACACTGAGCAACAGACTAAGAGTGTGGGTAACAAGAGGTGAATCACAGCTCTTGCTATTTTACTAGAATATGTGCTCAGATAGAGAAGATAAAACGTGCACACACGTGTAACTATCACACGGGACAAAAAGAAGTACACCAGAAAAGTAAAAATGCATGACAGTGGAAATTCAGAGATGACAAGAAGTATTACAGAGGACAGAAGTCAATAAAAAAATATGCCTTGAACATCACCATCTTCTTGAAATGTCGTATGAAGGATCGTGAATAACTACCATCACATTAAAATAATGAAAATAAGACAAAGCAATAGGGATGACTTGTGGAAAAAGAGATGCTGGCCAGACAGAATGGTAATTTCTTTTTTTTTTTTAAGATTTTATTTATTTATTTGACGGAGAGAGAAAGAGAGAGAAAGAGCATGAGCAGGGGGAGGGGCAGAGGAGAGAGGGCAGCAGGTTCCCCACTAAGCAGAGAACCAGATGTGGGATTTGATCCCAGGACCCTGGGATCATGACCTGAGCTGAAGGAAGATGCTTAACTGACTGAGCCACCCAGGCGTCCCCAGAATGGTAATTTCTTAATAAAAGGGTTATAGCTCAGCAAAGGCAACCTGAGGCAGGATCTGGTCTTCTGAAATGGATTCGGTTTCACATGACCTCTGGGAACCCAGAAAAGTCTAGTGATGTCAATGTTGTATATGAGCTTTTTCTAATTAAATATAAAATTATCTAAATAAATATAAATGATATAAAAATAATATAGTGTATCTTGCCATCATTTCCATCTTTCTAGTTAGTTCTACAGGTCAGTCATCTAGGTGTTTTCTAGCTATCTCCAACATTCTAAGAAACAGCAAATAAACTCCCAAGATATTCAAGTTTTAGTAATAAAACAAAGGATACAGCAATTTTGACATTGGTAAATGAAGATGATGTTAGTAATCACTATTTGTGGTGGTTGTGGTTTGACAGTAGTTTATCTATTGCCTTTTGTCTTGTGAACTAAAAAGGACATAGGCAATATACTGGCCAGCACCCAGGATAAATTCAACAGAAAAATAATAGCACAGAATCACAAAGCATAAAGCTCTGACCAATATGACAATGACCCAGAACTTCAACTAAACACATAATAGTGCGTCACCTCACTTTATCATGCTTTCACACATTTAAAAATTTGCCACTTCAAATCCAAAGATATTAGGTATTGAATTTTATCTGACTGAAACCAGTTGGAAGATTCAGAAAAAGAAAAAAAGAACATTCAGCTAAATACGGAAAGAGGGACAAAACAAATTTAAAAACTACAACTATAATAGATTTATCAAAACCAGCCATATTCTTCAATGGAAAGGTTACTGACTCAGGATTTAGGACACTCAATTTCTCCAATGAGTATCCCTGCGATCCACTAAAGTTACCGAATTGTTCCTTGCTTTGCTTCATGCCATCTATAAACCTGGAAAAGCAATTGTTTTCACTTCCTCCCTTACATGGATGTGAAAATATTTTAAAGTCAATTGCAATATTATTACTAACATAATGCCTTGTAATATTGCAATTAATTACTAAATATAAAGTAATGGAGCACATTAAAAAGTTATTAGTCATCCACCCATAACCAAATGTAATTAAGACCTTTTCACTTCATAAAATTTATTATTTAGATTCATAAGTATTCCAAACACCAAAGACAAATTATTATTTTTATGGTTATCATTTCAACATTTTTGTTCCTTTGATGGCAAAATTTTTGTCAAACATTGACACAGTGGAGTACATTAGAATTCTGTAGTGGCTCAGACTGGTGCAAATTTTCTGTTGCATTTTAAGCTCTATTACTCCTACCATCTTCTTGGAATACAAACTAGATAGTGATAACACTTGAATTTTTTTATTATTAGAAAATACAGTTTAATAATTGATTAGTGTGACTGACAAGATACTCTATAATATTTTCAATGCAATATGATATATGGGGACAGTAGTTTTTAAAACCTCTCACCAATACAATATTCATGACTTGGGAAAGCAGTTTAAAGCATGGTATGTTTTAGATGTTAGAAAATATTTTATGTAATTTCATTGGGTTCTTTCCCACTTAGATACAGTCATAAAGAGAGAGATATATTCAAATGACAGAGTAAAGATACATTTACTAAATTATAGTTTGAGAAGGGATCTGATATTTCTTGAGTGACCATTTGCCATAAATGCACAACACTAGACACTTTACATATTACTGAAGCCTCATATGAATCATATCAAATAGGTATTTTTGTTCCCTGTTCTTTCTACCAATCTATCGAACACAAGGATTTGCAGTTATACTCTAAGTAAGTCTTCTGGGGCACTGCTTCAATCAGACCAGTTCTGTTTTTATTTATTTGTTTATGGAGCCAAGTAAGATTTCATTTGAACAGAGATTTTCATGACCAATGAGTTAGAAAACTACTGTTTTATACTACAGAGCTTCCTGAGCATCGGGGATTGGTCTTTTCTAGTCCTGTATATTTATGATTGAGAAGTCAGGAAATCACCACTAAAAATTCATAATAGTCTGACTCATTTCAAAGGGAAGCAAAATTGTGCTGGAGTTAAGAATTTCCTTGCTTTGGAAAATTTAATTTTGTTATATGATCTACTTACAACTTTATGGTAAACAGTGCAGTTAATAACCATGTTTCCAGGAGACCTTAACCTGTACTTTCACTAACATAAACAATACCAACAGTATGAAATGGGAAGACAGAATAAAACACTTGCACTTAAAACTGCACTTGGCTTTCTCCCCAAAACCTGTAATGTCAGTCTAATTATGAGAAAAACCTTAGATGAGCCCAAATCAAGGGATATTCTACCCAACTACCTGATCAGAACTTCTCAAAATTGGTAAGGTCATCAGAAATAAGGGAAGTCTGAGAAACTGTCACAGCCAAGAGAAGGCTAAGGAAGCATGACTACTAATTGTAATGTGATATCGTGGATGGAACAGAAAAAGGACACTGAGCGCAAACTAAGGAAATCTCAAAAAGTATAGACATCAGTTATGAATAACATATCAATACTGGTTCATTAACTGTGATAACTGTACATACTAATGTAAGATATTAATAATAGGGGAAATTATGGGGGGCAGATGGGTATTCTCTGTACCATCTTCATAATTTTTCTATAAATCTAAAACTATTCTAGAATAAAAACTGAATTTTTAAAATGTAGAATATGCACTTGGTAAAAATACCCATATCAAAATTTGATTAAACAGGAATCTGTGGTAACCACAGGCAGTTATAAAATAGAAGGAGAAATGTTGGTTAAAAGAGTTAAATTGTAAATTATGTTTGTTTCTGAGTAATTTGCTTGTTCTTTATTTCACCTTTGTAACCATGGGAGCAAAGCAGATTGCGAATTTAAATTTTTAAATTACTCTAATAATGTAATAAGTAAATTATCTATATTTCTTTAAAACATTTTGGTATCAAGAAGCACCAACTTAAAAAACTCCTCAAATTTAAAATTTCTGTATAGATAAGTAGTGAAGCAAGGAATGTAAATATAACAGCCCTACCTGTTAGTATACAAAGGAACAGCTATCATATATATGAAACAGTTTTGAAATCTATTCCTTCTAAATTTGGCATCAGCAAAATGGCATCATTATTTTTATGTGAAAGTATAAATACTAGATTATTTTCTCATCATATGTGTCCATGGAATGCTTGAAACAACTGGTCAAAGAAAACAACATCTTTCAAAATGACTATCTGGTACACAAATATTCATAATGTGCCCCTGGTGAAGGAATCCCTTTTTTTAGACCCCAGTGATAAGACAGATCTCTCCAGTAAATTTATATCATTGAACAGACACAAAGCTAGGAGACACCAGATCTCCTTCAGCATATCTTCTGCACTTCACACAAGGCACTGCCAAGATACTCAGGGCAAAGCATCTCTTTTCTTTTCCAAAGATTTCCAACATTGACAAATTCACACATTCTTGGAGGTTTATCAACCTCAAAGGGTTGCTTCCTTACATCTACTCAACACTTCTTTTTTTTTAAATCTAAGTATGCATTTTAAAATTGAAATATACTTTACCTTGAGAAGTTCTCCACCAAAAGAGAGCAAACTGATTACCACTCCTTTAAAATAAAGAAAAGAGAAAAAGGAAACATTTTTTAAGACAGCACATATAACAAATGTTAATGTTGAATTGCTAATTATAACACAGGTTAAACCATGTAAAGGTACTGTAGACCAATACCAATGTAACATTACTAACTTGTGTGGCAACAGATAGCTCATTACCATTACAAAGGCATTATTAAGAGTTCTTCCTGTATGACAACATTGTGCATTGCCCCACCTTAAAGAATCAACGCCTCAATTTGTAAAGGCATCCTACATCTTTATTTGATAGCCTAGAAGTGGAACCAGCAGGGTTACTAAACCCTCATAACAATGGGCAGAAGTCTGAACTGCTCATGTCACCTCTGCATTGTCAGTAAGAAAAATAACAGTTAACAATGGCAAATGGAACAAAAAAATCTAAAATCGAGTTCCTCTAGAAACAGAAAAAAATGTAGATTCATAAGTAAGGTGGTATGAGTATGTGAGGGGCAAGGTACTGGGAAAGGAGGAATATGAAGGATGCATAAGAGAGGTGAACCTTAAAAACAAGAGCTGACATCTTCCTTTGAATAAAAATACAACAAGTTCAAAAGGGATGAGATCTTGCCATTTGCAACGACGTGGATGGAACTGGAGGGTGTTATGCTGAGCGAAATAAGTCAATCAGAGAAAGACATGGATCATATGACCTCACTGATATGAGGAATTCTTAATCTCAGGAAACAAACTGAGGGTTGCTGGCGTGGTGGGGGGTGGGAGGGATGGGGTGGCTGGGTGATAGTCATTGGGGAGGGTATGTGCTACGGTGAGCGCTGTGAATTGGGCAAGACTGTTGAATCACAGATCTGTACTTCTGAAACAAATAATGCAATATATGTTAAGAAAAAAAAAGAAGAAGATAGCAGGAGGGGAAGAATGAAGGGGATTAAGTCAGAGGGGGACACCAACCATGAGAGACGATGGACTCTGAAAAACAAACTGAGGGTTCTAGAGGGGAGGGGGATGGGGGGGTGGGTTAGCCTGGTGATGGGTATTAAAGAGGGCACGTTCTGCGTGGAGCACTGGGTGTTATGCACAAACAATGAATCATGGAACACTACATCAAAAACTAATGATGTCATGTATGGTGATTAACATAACAATAAAAAATTAAAAAATACAACAAGAAGACACTGGAAAATAGCATAATGGAAAGAAAGACTTGAATTACTGTCCATTAATCAAAAGGAACAAACATGCTTCTTTTCTTTTGACCTCAAGGAAATACAGTATTTTTGTCTGCCCAAGCCCTTCTTAACCATCCCTAGCTACTGTCATTAGCTCAGCAATGCACACCTCTGTGGGGAAGACTTCACTCTTTCAAGCAAAAGGAAACATCTCGATTGATAGAAATGATTAGCATGCTTTAGAAAGGTGCTATAGAACAGCAGATAATAAAGTGCTCAAGTTCAAAAATATATTAACATTGTTTAGGGTCATGTTTCTTATAAGAGATGATGTTTTTCTAGGGGAATTTTAGCTGTTCCCAACCATTCACCCTGTTTGAAGTGCTCTCTAAGAGCCTTCGAGCCAACTCAGTTAGTAATCTCCTTCCACTTTGATGTTTCACCATGACTAAGCTCCAGGAGTTGCCCAAACAAAAAGATGACACATCCAAATGATGTGTGTGTGTTTTTGTGGTAGACTCATAAAAAGATGCTGGAAGTAGAATAAAAATTGTATATCCTTATATTTCTACACTCCTTCTCATGAGTATTTGTGCATAAGAACATGGTATGTCTGGTTTTGTCCTTCTGGCAGACCCTATTATTTGCCCACCCACCAGGCATTCTCATCCCCTTCCTAGTTGCTAGAGTGCTTCAATATTTTGGAGGTATTTACTCTCCTATAAACTTAAGTAGGTCTCCCTGCTTCCAGGAGTGAATGTAGATTCATCTTTCCAAGCAGTCATGATCATTTTAGTCCCCTTGACAGTGGTTAGCTTAAGGGTAGGCATTAGATGCAAGCCAGACCAATGAGACATAAGGGTGTTTAAGGATTTCTGGGAAAGCTTTCCTTCTCTAGATATCATAAAAGAAAGTTCTGCCTGACTCTGGATGGCATCTAGTGGTATACTAGAGCCAGCACACACTGGTTCATGATTGTTACTTCTGTATGCTGCACTCAATGACACCATAGAGGAGCTTGAAATTGGCCATGGTTGGGAAAATTCACAACATGGAAATCATCAAATGCTGTAAATTAGGATTTTTTGTTTGTTTTTGTTTTCCAGAGAGTGGGTTATATATAAACATTGACCAGAACACCACTAATAGTATTTTCTGAAGATGTGATGTTTGACTCTAATGACACCATCTTGTCACCATGAGTGCAGACATCCCTCACACACTGTGACAGTGAGGACAGTGTAAGTGGGAGTTTAATTGCGATGCTAAACACCTGGGTCCTTTGTAACATTCTTCAGCTACTGAACTAACCCTGGAAACACTTTGCTTCCAGACTTCCTCTTATGTTAGCTAATAGGTCCTCATTGTTTAAATCACTACTACTGGACATCTTGTTATTTTACTTGGAGTTGAAAATAGCATTACAGTTTATGAAATTAGCAACTGGATGGACTCAATGTCTCTACTAAAAAAATTCTGAAATTATATTTATTTCCTTTTATCAGAGGAAAGAAGAAATGAGAGGAATATATACTGAAAGCATGTTCATTTTATTTGAAGTTTCAAATTTAAAAAGGGGAGGCATTTAGCGAGAACAAGGTAAAATTGTACTATTTCTTTTCCACATTAGGAACATGATCACTAACATTTTCCTTAATTACATGATTAGGGACACATTCAGTGTTTGTAAAGCAAGATGTTCTGAGTAAAATAGAAGGGTCATAGCCAGAGCATCAGGGTGAGCACAACTAACCACTGAAATAACATTATAATAATCCTTCTCACCACACAGGGACTACCAGGACACAATCAGATCCAATTCAGGCTAGAATTTAAGTGATGGGATTTCCATGAAGCTGGGATTTTGCCTTGACCGTGTTATATTATGTCCTCCAATTCCTTGGGCACTGGGAAGAGGACAGTGTAAAATGAGTTGTTCTGGTCTCATCTGAAACCAATTAGCATGTGTGGACCCAAATTGCTAGGACGGCTGCTGAGCAGCCGCATCCCAAGCACAGCTGGGAATCAGCTGGTGAGTGCCGTCAAGAACTCTCCCTATCGATTGATTCCAGGCCAGCTTGTGATTGCCTTTCACCTCTCAAGCATCACTTTTCCATTGCTCTAAAAACTGTTCCAAATGGCAAGAATTTGCAAATATGATGAAGTAAGGAGGGGGAAGGGAGAGACTGGGAGAAAGAAGACCCGGCAAGTAGGAAAGATCAGTAGAAAAAGAACGTGGCATAGGACTGTGATGAATTTTTTTTTTTGCTGGTGAATTCTCATTCATCTGGGCTCAGTGTTAGGAGGATGAATCTGTCTTTTCCCCCTGCCAAAACAACTCCTCTTTAATAGAAGCAGAACCCTGTTGTCATTAAATTAATTTTCAAAAAGCAATAATTACAGGTTTATTAATTATAAATTTGGATTTCAAATTTTCTTTCATTCTGATCATTTCTTAATTTAAACCAAGGTTCTTTAGTCTCAAAAACACACAACCTCTTTCTGCAGTACTGGTTGTTGCTTTCATTTCGCAGATACGGATGAAAGGCCCAACTCTTGATTTTCCTAAAAGGTCATTATCGGGCAGCATCTTTAAGAAACATTAGATTTTAGTATGCATTATAAGAAATAAAATTTAAGAAAGACAAATCAAAAATGTTAATTTGTTATCACAGTTAGCAAGGAACAGAAGCTTGAGTAACCAAATGAATATCCCAACCCCCTGGTTCCCAAACTTTGCTGTACACAGGAATTACCTGGAGATCTGTACAAGAATATGGAGCATTTAATCAAAAATATTGAAGATCAATGTGATCACCCCGAAGGAAATTGAAAAAAAATTAAAATTAAAGCAAAAATTAGTGAAACTGAAAACAAATGCCAACCACCCCCCAAGAAAGAATTGTTCAAAACTCAAATCTGTTTATATGAGTATATTATCATAAGGGCAAAAGCAAGACTATTTAGGAATAGAAGTACAATAAAGACTTTTTAAAAAGCATAAAAGAACCCTGTAAAATAAACACAATTTTGCCAGTAAATTTGAAAACTTAGCTATAAAATTACATTTCTTGGGGGGCGCCTGGGTGTCTCAGTTGGTTAAGCATCTGCCTTCAGCTCAGGTCATGATCCCGGGGTCCTGGGATCGAGCCCCGTGTCGGGCTCCCTGCTCCGTGGGAAGCCTGCTTCTCCCTCTCCCACTCTCACTGTGTCTTTCTCTGTCAAATAAATAAATAAAATCTTAAAAAAAATATAAGTTTCTTGGAAAGAATTTAAATGACAAAAACAGATTCAAAAATACAAAATACCTCAATGCCCAAATCTTGGTTTTCTAAGTCCATTCTCGACAAATAAGGATTAGGTTTCTTATTTGAAAGAAATTGCTGTTTCTAGGTCTGTGGAAATTATAATTCTAGACTATCTCAAAGTACAAGAGAATAAATTGTTCGGATGTGATGAAGCCGTGTCAAAAGGACAATGGATCTGGTTTAAAAGGGCTCCTACTCACCAAATCTGGAATAATTTGCTTAATCATGAGACAAAAACTAGTAAGAGCACTAGAAAACCATATAAACTAATCTTACTCATGAAAGTGGATGCGAAAAATAGTATATAAAATATTAGTAAAATATCTCAGCAGTATTAAAAAATATATCATAATGATCATCTTTCTGCTCCCATCCTTTCATTCCTAAAATATCTTTTTTATTATTATTATGTTATGTTAATCACCATACTTTACATCATTAGTTTTTGATGTGGTGTTCCATGATTCATTGTTTGCGTATAACACCCAGTGCTCCATGCAGTACGTGCCCTCTTTAATACCCATCACCAGGCTAACCCAGCCCTCCACCCTCCCCCTCCAGAACCCTCAGGTTGTTTCTCAGAGCGGGCATTGGTGGTTCAATGGTAGAATTCTCGTCTCCCTAAAATAGCTTCTTAACAGAGCAGACTGAGTCTTTTAAAATATGTCAGATAATGTCACTTGTCCTACTCAAAAAAACTGCAAAGACTTGCCATGACACTTGAGGTAAAAATAAAAATCTTTACAATGTCGTGCAAGACTTTTCATAATCTGCTCCTTCCCGTTACTTCTCTTATCTCTTTTCCCACTCCTTTCCCCCAGAACTCAACCACTCTAACCACCAGGCCTCCTAGATGTTTCTTGAACATTCTAAGCTTTGCTTTGTTAATATCATGATATACTTTGATACATTTTATGCTACTGACCCATATTTATATTTCTGAGATAAATCCTACCTGGTAGACTCATTAAAAATTACTCTCTCAGGGCTCCTGGTTGGCTCAATTGGTTAAGTGTCTTAACTCTTGGTTTTGGTTCAGGTCATGATATCAGGGTTTTGAGATCAAGAGCCTCATTGGGCTCTGTGCTGGGAGTGGAGCCTGCTTAAGAGTCTCTTTCTCCCTCTGCCCTCCCTCCCTCCACCCCACTTGGCACGCTCTCTCTCTATAAAAAAAATTTTTTTTAAACTACTCTCTCACATTATAGCACCCCCAAATTTATTTCTATCAGTAAGCCTGCCCGAAGTGTTTACAATTATGTTTTTATTTTTGTTTTATTGATGTCCTTCTATCCTCTAATAGAATGTAAACTCACTACTGTATTCACAGTGGAAAATACAATGCCTAGCAAGTATCATGTGAGTTCCTAATTAAGGATTTGTGGATTTTACTAATCCTCATAAAATAAAAGATTTGACCTTCATAAGGCAGGAGCCAAAAGCCCTAAAAGAGCAATAGGATATGAACATACAAGCAAAGAAAGATTAATTATATCAGGAATTGAAAGCTGAAGAGCAGAACAAAAAACTGCACTGGAAAAAGCCAAAAACTGCCAAAAATGAATGGCCGAACATTAGATTAGTAAAATACAGAATAAAGGAAAAATTCTTCCAGAAGGCAAGAATAGTGAAAAAGATATAATATTTGGAGGAGGATGTTGGAGACTAGATACCAGAACTTAGAACTACAGATATAGATATTTTTATTAGAGAAATTGGAATTATACATATACAGATCATTCTAGACAACCTAATATTTTTGGAATTAAGACAAAATTTGGGTATATAAATGGAAAAATTTTGCTGCTTTCCAAACAAATACAAAGAATTCCATGCATAGTCATACTCTAACAATTTTTAAATATCAATGATAAATAAGGCATTCTACAAGTATTTTGGGATAAGATGAAATAAGATGAGAAGGGAAAAATGCCAAAATAACTCCAAATTCTCCTTTATATAATTAAATTCCAGAAGACAATGGAGGCAGAACATTTTAAAGATATACATTAACATATGAACATCTTTAATTGGGGAATATCTGGCCACAAAGGAAACTTTGTTTTTGGCATACTCTGCTTTAACACAAACAAATGTGTTGACTCTACTTTCTAACTCTACCCGAAACTGTTATGCCTTACTTCCAAATAATCTAGATCGAATGGAATGGGATAGATAGGAGGGGAAGAGCATATTACCATAACCATTCTTATGCTAACAACATTTTAAATTGTCTTCAAATTTGAGAAAACACAAATTAATGAAAGATCACAAACTCAAGCAGAAAACCACAGTCTGGAAACCTGAAGAGTTGGGGACTACAAAAATGGCTAAAATTCAAAGAGGAAACTTGAAAAGGAAAAGGAAAAGGAGAAATATCAAAATAATGCACCTAACTTTCCCTCAAATCCTTGGCTGAGCTCTAAAATTACTTAGACTGCAAAACTTAGACTCAAGACTTCAAGGATCCAGGGGGAAAAACAACTCGAAAATGGGAAGAGATAAGCAGACATTGTAGTTTTTTCCATGGCAGAAGACACAGAGTTTGAGTTCAAATCTTAGAAAGACTTGGTAAACATCTCAGGCTTTCCACTGAAACTCCAGAAAGGCCATGCCATAGGAATAAAAATTACATCCTAGTATTAAAGGCAAAACTAAAGCAGACATGCCTTAACAGAACACAAAACCTAGCCTAGAGACATTAAAAGTGATCCACCAATAATTCACTACTAGAATAAATTTCAACACCATTCAGAGGAAGACAAAAGAATTGAGTCTCTATGATGAATATGCCAAAATGTCCAGTATGCAATTAAAAATTATAGAAGTGAAGAAACAAGAAAATGGGATGCATGCCAAGAAAAAATATCAGTCAGTTCAAAGAAACCAACAAATGATCCTGATTTTAATATTAGCAGAAAAGTGCTATAAAATAACAATTATAAATATGTTAAAGATCTATAATCAGGGGCGCCTAGGCGGCTCAGTTGTTAAGCGCCTGCCTTCAGCTCAGGTCATGATCCCAGGGTTCTGGGATCGAGCCCCGCTCTGCAGGAAGCCTGCTTCTCCCTCTCCCACTTGCCCTGCTTGTGCTCCTGCTCTAGCTATCTCTCTCTCTGTTAAATAAATAAATACAATATTAAAAAAAAAAAAAGACACTCCCTTAAAAAAAAAAGATTCTATAATCAAAGATGCAGGAGAGGAGTGTGAACTTGTCGTCAGTTTCAGGAGAGCTTTTAAATTCTACAGATTGAAATTGCATAATTAAAATAACAATATTTGAAGATAAATTTAAGATAGAATTAATAGCAAATTGATCAGAGAGGAGTAATGAAATTAAAGAGCCACAGAAGATCATCCAAACATAAACTAGAGAGGAAAAAAAAAGAAATAAACAATGAGGCAATGAAATGTGAGAGAGTATCATCTTCTAGGCACATTATAATCAAATTGCTGTAAACCAATAATAAAGAGAAAATATTTAAATACAGAGAAAAAAGACACACTGCATACCATTCTAACTATGGAAAGGTAGTACAAATGACAAATGACAAGTCAAAAACAATGAGAGTCAGAAGAAAATGGAGCTTTAAAAGTGCTGGGGGTAGGTAGGGGAGGAAGGGAATCCTGCTATCCCAAAATTCTATATTCAGAAAATAGTATATTTCAAAAAATGAAATCCAAGTACATTAGTTGCTGGTAGTATATAGGAATTGAATAAATGGAGGCATAAAGTAAATTTCTAGGGATTTGGAAATGTTCTATATCTTAATTGGATCATGGTTACATGAATGTATATGTTTTGCAAGCTCATCAAAGTGGACATTTTAGATATATATATTTCCCTATATATAAATTTACATTAAATTTTCAGAATAAGAGAGAAGCAATGACATTTTCCATTATATAAAAGGTAAGAGTATTTTTTGCCTGAAGGTTAAAGCAACATTATAACAGATAAAAAGTGGAATCCACAGGGTGCCTGGGTGGCTCAGTTGCTTAAGCGACTACCTTCGGCTCAGGTCATGATCCTGGAGTCCTGGGATCGAGTCCCGCATCAGGCTCCCTGCTCAGCGGGGAGTCTGCTTCCTCTGACCCTCCCCCCTCTCATGATCTCTCTCTCTATCTCATTCTCTCTCTCAAATAAATAAATAAATAATCTTAAAAAAAAAGTGGAATCTACAGAATAAGGAACAGTGAAGTTGAAGAACAGTCAGTAGAGACCATCCAAACATAAACCAGAATAAGGACAGGACTCCGAAATGATAACTATATTTATTTTATATTTTTTCTTTAAATTTTTTATTGTTATGTTAATCACCATACATCATTAGTTTTTGATGTAGGGTTCCATGATTCATTGTTTGTGCATAACACCCAGTGCTCCACGCAGAACATGCCCTCTTTAATACCCATCACCAGGCTAACCCATCCCCCCACCCCCCTCCCCTCTAGGACCCTCAGTTTGTTTTTCAGAGTCCATCATCTCTCATGGTTGGTCTCCCCCTCCGATTTCCCCCCCTTCATTCTTCCCCTCCTGCTATCTTCTTTTCTTTTCTTAACATATATTGCATTATTTGTTTCAGAGGTACAGATCTGTGATTCAACAGTCTTGCACAATTCACAGCACTCACCATAGCACATACCCTCCCCAATGTCTATCACCCAGCCACCCCCATCCCTGACTTGTTAATTTTAGCCATTCTGACTGGTGTCAGGTGGTATCTCATTGAGGTTTTGATTTGGATTTCCCTGATGCCGAGCGAAGTGGAGCACTTTTTCATATGTCTGTTGGCCATTTGGATGTCTTCTTTGGAAAAATGTCTGTTCATGTCTTCTGCCCATTTCTTGATTGGATTATTTGTTCTTTGGGTGTTGAGTTTGGTAAGTTCTTTATAGATTTTGGATACTAGCCCTTTATCTGATATGTCATTTGCAAATATCTTCTCCCATTCTGTCAGTTGTCTTTTGGTTTGGTGGACTGTTTCTTTTGCTGTGCAAAAGCTTTTTATCTTGATGAAATCCCAATAGTTCATTTTTGCCCTTGCTTCCCTTCCTTTGGCGATGTTTCTAGGAAGAAGTTGCTGTGGCTGAGGTCGAAGAGGTTGCTGCCTGTGTTCTCCTTTAGGATTTTGATGGACTCCTGTCTACATTTATAGATACAAAAGATTATTTTTTATTATTTTCTTGGATTTGTTAAAAGTCACTTCATTTGTTAAAACATAATGGCTATCTATTATGAGGTTTATAACACATGATGAAGTAGAATACATAACAATAGCAAAGAACAAGAAAAAGTATAAATATAATTACACTGCTGTCAGATTCTTACCTAATACATGGAAGGTATTATAAAGTAGACTATACTAAGTTAGAAAGGTAAGTCCTTGCGGCACCTTGCTGGCTTAGTCTTGGAGTTGTGAGTTCAATCCCCATGTGGGGATTACTTAAAAAATAAAATTAAAAAAAAAAAGGAATGTATGTTTTACTCCTAGAACCATTAAAAAAAACTACATAAAGAGGAATGCCTAAAAATACAATAGAAGAGATAAGAAAACAAAGTAATACATAATAATTAATCTAAAAGAAGACAAATGGAAGCACAAAAGAAAAAATCAGTGAGGAGCAACTATAATTTTCACATATTACTGGTAGAGATAGAAAATAATGCAATCACTTTGGAAAATAATTCAGTAGTTTCTAATATGAAGTTGAACATTAATTTACTGTAAGACACAGCAATTCATCTATTATGTGACAGACACATCCCTGGATATTTGTCCAAGAAAAATGAAAACATGTCCACAAAAAGCTTATATAAGAATGTTCACAGCAGTTTCAATCATAATCTATAAGGAAATGACCCAAATGTCAATTAATAGGTGACTGGATAAACAAATTGACGTATTCCTAAAATTGGGTACTGTTAAGCAATAAAAAGGTCAAACTGCTGATATATACAACAATAAGAAAGACTATCAATGACATCTTGTTGATTCAAGGCAGCCAGATAAACAAAAATGACATATTGTATGATTCCATTTATGTGAATTTTTGGATCAGTAGACTACATAAACTATAGTGATGGAAATCAGATTTCTTGCCCTGGGGAAGTGGAAATAGATTGGAAAGGGGCTCTGGGAAATTTACTGGTGTGATGAAAAGGTCTTACATCTTAGTCACACAGATGCATTCACTTTATCAAATCTATAAAAACTTCTCATTTAAAGTCTGCTCATTTTATTACATACAAATAATAATTTAAAAAACCAAAAATATACTGTAGCTTATCTTATTTGACTTTTTCTATTTAAATGTTTCACGCCATTTACATACTCAGTATCTAAAATCGTTCCACTATGAATTATCCTTAAAGAATAGTATTAACTTTGTGATATTTCCCTTAAGTAATGTACTCTCTTACTCCAAGCAACTCTTTCCAGAAAGGGACTTGGTAAATGTTTAGATACAGTATTTACACTTAAAACAGACCAAAAACATTTATAACCTTTTCAGTCTTTAATTTGGATGATTTTTAGTGAATATTATTTCGATGAAATGTTAGGTATGTAAATATATACCCGATTCAACTAAAACCTCAGGGCAAGGAATGGTAACTAGATTTGCTTAGATATAATTAATACCAATTTTTAATGGTTCTACAGTGTGTGTGTGTGTGTATGTGTGTGTGTATGTATACATACATATATATATTTTCAAGGATATATATATATATATCCTTGAATGTTCTGAAAGTAACAAAAACCAACTCTGGTTTATTTAAACAGAAAAGGAATGTGTTGAAGAAAATGTGTTAGCTCGCATGCTAACTGTGTTAGTTCCAGCTCAAGAAGCAGACACCAAGACTCGATTAAAAATATAAGAGTTTCATTAGGGAAACACACCTCAGAAGAAAACTGGGAAGGATCTGGGTCAGCTAGAAGAGCCATAAGACCATGCAACAATCTGATGCCTGGTGAAGGAAAGAGGGGCGAAAGGAAGAAAGCTCCTTAGGGCAGTCTTAAAGAAAGTTCGGCAAGGCCATCAGTCACCCAACAGGGTGCTTGTCCTAGAATTCTTGCTGAATACACTTACTGGCTCTGTAGCCTGTGCAAAGCATGGCCTGAGTGCAAACTCAGTGATGAAATTCAGACCACAGCAGCTGAACACTTGGTTAATTAAGCTTTCTATAATTGGAGCTTTGTGAGACACATTCTCCTGGCCACTACAAGTACCAAGAGAACTTAAAGAACAAGTCTCAGGGCTATGCAGCCAAGAACAGCTCTGGAAATCATACTGCAGAGTGTATGTCGAAGATAACACTGGCTCACCTCTGAGGACTGGATAAGGGAACTTTACATTGCTAATACTGAAAACACTAATTTCAGGATGCCACCACTAGTAAAACAGCCATCGCTGCTCTATGAATTGAATCTTCCTGGAATCTCCAACACAATAGAGGAGTTTCTGGCCTTGTTTGCATCACTAATACCTGCTTCAAAGTCTGAGGCTGGTGAATCTGATTGATAAATGTAGTCATTGCTCTGTAATCTGTATACCAGGAAAGCAAGTATCAGACACATTCCACTTCTAAATTGGGAGGGGCATTATCTCTCACCAATACTTAAAGGTAGACTATTTGAAAGATAGCCGCTAAGCAGCCAAAAGAATGACAAACTTCTACTACAATATGTCACTAAGAAGAGATGGAAATATTTCCCAAACTGCCAAATATACATATACTGTGCTGTTTTTTCCTTTGTTCAAATTCTAAACTATCTATATACACCATGCATCAGGTCAAGGTATTTATTGATGCCTACATATTTTTTTTAAAAGAGAAATTGTTAGGAAGAATGAACATGCTGTATATGTCTAAAGAGGATAAGGCAACACATTTGTCAAACACCTGGAATTTTCATTGAAAACCTTTCTGACGTGAATACTTTGACTATATGTGTAACCCTAATAATGCCAAAAGAAAATTCCCAGGTGCCAAATATTTCCTAACTTTGCTGATGTGTTTTAAAGACTCTACAGGTTAGTTGTTATACCCTATAGCACTAAGGCCTTAATTTTAAAAGCTGCATGTAATTTTGCTAAAGGGCTATTTCCACAGCCAATCTGATTAAGTGCAACTTAAAAATTTCAGGCACTATATCTGAATGCACTGATTGAACCAACCACAAAGACTGTACTTACAAAACTGAACATATTTTTTTAACCCTTGAATTTTAAAGGTAACTTCTCATTCAATTCCTTTTATTTTATACCATTTATTTTTCAATTTTGGCATCATAAATTAATGCTAATGGTGCCAATTTGCAGAAAAATCCTCCACTAACCTATACTATAAATGGATTTTTCAAATGTAGCTACTATATATATATATACAATGTAGATAGGCAGAGATTATGAAAACATTTTCTTCTAGAAATGCAACAAAAATATTTCCTATGCATAATTACTTAATTGGACAAATGTTCAATAATTTATATAACTATATTTTGGAATTCTGTGTAAGGAAACTATGACAAATACTAAGACATAAATAATTTCACAAAATCAGTTACATTTGTTATTTTTTTCTGACAATGCAGCGAGAAGAAAATCAATAAAATTTAAGTTGCAATATTTCAAATGTCTCCTTTGAGAAAATTATAATCATTTAAAATTATATCATATACTATAAGTTAAATTTAGTGTATAATATTTATCTCATTTTTGCTTACTATTCTCACATTCAGCACCTTTTAAGAACCACACAAGAATGTATGTGGCACATCTCAGGTTGACATATATAGTATTCTTTTTCTCTTTCCAGTTGTTCTTCTAATAAACTATGTTTAAAATATTTTTGAAATAAAAAGTTAATGATTAAGTTAATTATATCAGCTATATTTTTCACTTAAATTAGAAAATCAAATATTTATTCATTGTTTTCTTCTGAACCATATGATAATTCCAAGCCAATCCTTTTATCTTATTTTACCAACATTATGAGTTGTTTTTTTTTAAGAATTTATTTATTTATTTGACAGAGAGACACAGCAAGAGAGGGAACACAAACAGGGGGAGTGGGAGAGGGAAAAGCAGACTTCCTGCGGAGCAGGGAGCCCGATATGAAGCTCGATCCCAGGACCCTGGGATCATGACCTGAGCCGAAGGCGGACACTTAACGACTGAGTCACCCAGGTGCCCCCAACATTATGAGTTTTAGAGTGAGTTAATTTGGACTACAGAAACCAAATTTACTGATAAGAAATCAACTACACAGGTAATAGAAGTTGTCCACAGCCATGCCACTCATTAGCTAAGGATGTTAGATGGGATTTCATATATTTTGACTACTTTGCCATTGTTTTTATTATTATTATTAACATGTTGGATTCTTTTATTATATAATTTGATGGTTGTTTTGTAGTTTATAGGTGTTTTCCTTTACACAGGACAGAGGATATATAAACACAAAGATAAAAATGTCCAAATAAAATTCAAATGGTTTGATTCTCTGGACTAAGCCAGTACTTTTTAAGTGTATAGTAATATTCACTTATCATTTTGCACATAGTTTAGCACTTAACAGATTACCTAGTAGAGTGGCCCACATGCCTAAAATTTTGTGTTGAATAAGCATAAAATGGCACTCCATACAGATAGAAAATGTGAAGCAAAATGTGGCAGATACTTTTACTTGCCTAATAATAATATCTCCCCTCCCTCTGCCCTTCCTTAGTACTAAAAACTTGATTATACTCAGGGTAGTAATATATCCAGCCCCTGGCAATGAATCATGATTAATCCAAACCAATCATAATATCCCTACTACCCATTGCCAAATACTTGATTTCCCTACTTTTACTATAGTTATAAGTAATCATGTGATTGAGTGCTAGCCAATAAGACATAAAGGAAAGTCCAAGAGAAGCATTTCTTAGAAGCCTCTAGCTGTCCTGATAAAAGAGATAGATACATCTGGGCTCACTGCTCCTCCTTCTCTATACTTTAAATGTGGCCATGATTCCTAGAGCTGGTGCATCCATTTTGCCGTCTTAAAGGAAAGACCAAGAGAACTGCAAAGATATCTATACCGATGTTATTGTACCTATAAGCCAATATCAGAGCTTCTATTTCTAGATTTAATTACTACATGAAGCATAAACTTTCCTTTGGCTAAGTCACTGTAAGTCATGACTTTTGTTACATTTATCTGAATTCATCCCTAATTGTTGTAATTGCAATTGTAAACATTGCTGTACATGCAATGAAATATTATTCTCATTTAGGAAAGCTTACTGCTATGATGTTTCCATCTACTGTACATATTCAATAAATATTTACTTAATGGATTTTCAAAAAAAATTGATCTACATAAAGTGTGACAACTGAAAAAAACACTATATATATCCATTATAAAATAACCAAATTTGCATTTCTCCTGTCATACAGATAATACAAATAAAAATTTATTGTTTTTATGTTACGATTTTATCAATTTGTGCATGGTATAATTCTTCTTCTGAAAGTGTGGAAGGACCAGTCATACTACCAAGAAAGAACTGACTTGTGTGTGTGTGTCTGTGTGTCAAGTATTCAATTTGGCCTTTTAAACTTCTTTGGTTTTTCGAGTAAGATTGTAAGCACTGAGATTACTAGCAATTAAGAGGTCCACTATTCAACAAAGTTTCTCTTCCTGTCTTAAGGCGTGATTAATCCCAAAATGTGCCCTGTGCAAAAGACATGGGCCCTCTGACTGACACATGTACCCTGTTTTCCAGGTGAAGTTTCTCTATTGGGGGCACTTTTTTCACAGGTGGGCTACTCTTAGAACACCCTACCTTCAAGAAATGTGTCCCTTATGTTGTATCTCAACTCAGCTAAGGTAGAATACTCAGGCCCCCTGACATGTGAACAGCCTTAGTCCCTAAAGAGAGCATACTCCAGACCAAGCATGAGGCAACAGGTGTCTAGAAAGCCCTCTTCTCTTCTAGTGTGGCTTCCTAATTATTGTTTTTAACCTGTTCACAGTTGCAAATTCCTCATTTTTTAATAGAACAGGAACTTTCCTTTCTTTCTCACTCTTGAATTTGGTTTGGATATTTAGGCTATCTCCTTCATTTTCTAAGTTCATTTCTGCCTAGGACTCTAACTTCACTTTGATTTACTCTAAACCCTGTACCTAAGGTACAGCCCACGCAGTCTAGACAAGTTCATGGAAATGAGTCTAAGAGATGCCCAGGATATCTTTTTCTTGGAATGGGAAGAAGCATGAGAATTATCTAAGATTAGCTGAAAATATAAATTCCAAAAGGCAAACAGATGAATTTTTCTGTATAGGCTCTTATAAAAATACCACTTGACGCAGGGGAGAAAAAAAAAGATCTATAGCAAATGTTTAGTGAACTGAATTGAGCAACTCAGAAAAAAATCCTCTTCTACATTAGAGTGTGGCACGTTTCTAATCAAATACATTGGTTTAATGTGTGCTATTATCACACCTATGAGGTACTTGGTAAACACTTTTTGGTATAGGAACTTTTTAAAAATGTAACCTAGCGATAATAGCTTATAGGTTTTTACTCATTAATTTATATAATTAATTTATATAACTTTGTTGTGATCAGTACTAAAAATACTGAAGCTCTACTAAATATTTCTGTTTGTATCAGTACTTACATAGAACACATAGAGTGCATAGTACTAACAAATAATTCTTAAAGCTATTCAAGTAAAGAAAAAAAATTAGGGGCATTAAGAAACTTTTTGAGGAGAGGGATATATTTATTGCCTTGCTTGTAGTGATAGTTTCACAGGCATATTCATGTCTAATTAGTCAAATTATATATATATTAAATATGTGCAGTTTTGTATGTCGAGTATATCTCAATAAAGCTGTTTTTAAAAAGAGAACATATAAGGGCACCTGGGTGGCTCAGTTGGTTAAGCGACTGCTGTTGGCTCAGGTCATGATCCTGGAGTCCTGGGATGGAGTCCCACATCGGGCTTGTGCTCTCTCTCTCTCTCTCTCATTCTCTCTCTCTCAAATAAATAAATCTTTAAAAAAATAAATAAAAAATAAAAAGAGAACATATGTGTACATGTATATTTTTTAAATGTCAAAAAGTTCCATTTCCACTTACACAAAATCACCCACTATTAGCATAGTAGCTTTAGCTCCTTATGTGGGAACTTAAAAAGATTCTTTGCCAGCCTAGGAAAACCTGGATTTCTAGGAGAGTGGTTTTTAAAGCCAAACTTGACAGAAATTTAATTTGTGGCATACTAAATATAACTATTTTCTATTCCTCTTAGAAAAGTCAAAGGGTGATATAGCCATATGGGTTACAAATACATCAGCAGACTAAATCTATTCCTGGAGCTCATTCATCATTATAACACCCCTGTGACATGGGAGGGTGACAAGGATTATTGTTCTTGTTTTAAATCTGATTGAAAAGTCCTTGACTGAACTTGGGTCGATGGTGAGAAAGCAATTGGACTGGGCCCTCACCCATGGTTTTACTTGAATGCAGATCTCTTAACACTAAGTGAAGTGTTCTTCGCGACTAAAACCTGTACTTTCTAGATTATATCTAAGGCCCATGCTCACTCAAAAATTCTAATTCTAACTGAATTATGAAAGACAACTATGTCCTTTTAAAATTTATTAGGAAGTTTTTCAAAAAAATCAGATAAGATATAATAAAACCATATAATTAAAACTGAGATTTAAAAATTAGTAATTATTATGCCATATTTGTTTCATTAATCAACTTAATCTATTTCTATTTTTTCTTATGTTTAGATGTTAGAGAATAAATTACATTCATCATGAAATTTATCTTTAAATATTAAGGTATGCATCCTTAAAAACAAAGATATTTTATTATATGCTTTTATCAGATATACTAAAATTAGTAATTCTCTAATATCATCCAATATCCAGTGCACATTTAAATTTTCAGAGCTAATTGTTCCAGAGCTATGTTTTATAGCTAGTTTATTCAAACCAGGACCAGCCAAGGACTGTATGTTTAATATGGTTATCTCTAAAATATCTTTTAATGTGCTCTAGTTTCCTTCCCTCTAATTCTGCCTTTTTCTTAAGATAATCAGCTTCTTGAAAAGAATGGGACAGTAGTCCTATATGCAGTCTTATTTTCCGGTTTCTTGTGATTGGTTGCTTGTTCTGTTGTTTGACTTGTTCTTCTATACCTGGTATTTGCTATAACCTGGTCCAAAGAAATGACAGATTAAACATTTTTGGCAAATGTACTTTAGTGATGCTGGAAAGTCCCTATTTATAATGGAAAAATAGTAGAATAAGCCTAAGGTTTTAATTTGTTTTTACAGGGATAATATAATCATTCATGATTTTATGGCAACTAATGGCCTCAAATACTAGGGACTTTGGAAGATTTTCTTATTCATTAGGTGACAATCTGGACCAACCCCTAGGTATTTAAAAGCTTTCAGGGGCTGGGATATGGAATAAACTTTGCAAAAATTCTGATGTCAAGAGGTTTCCATCTCAGTTAATAAAATTAAAAGGATCAAAAGGGGTTCTGAGAAATCTACGAAACCAGACTTGGAAAACATACTTCTCACTCTGGATGACACATCCACTCAATGGAAGTTTCATGACTAAGAGACATATTCTAGACAAAAAAAAAAAAAAAAAAAAAAACTGCTTAGTTTGGATGTCATGTGGGCTTATTCTCCTTGATACAGCTACATATATTCAAAGCAAAAGGAAGTTAACCTCAGCATCCCTTCTTCTTCCAATTATGCATCTGTCCCCAAAATTATGGTTGTCATGACTCTGTTAGAAAATATTTTAATTTGGAGAAGTTCAGGGAAATAATTTTTCTACTTTTAATTCTTTGATTTTGAATCAAATGCATAAAAAAGGAAGGACAGGGTAATTTTAATTCTCTTGAAGGGATAAGAGAAGAAATTACAAATAAGCAAAGCCGAGTACAAAAACAGTAGGAAAGGGCATTGCTGTTCCTCTAATCTATCAGTAATATTCTTGCACTCGATTCTTACTGTGTAATTCACACTGTAGTTTGCTACCATGTTGAGACAGAATTAATGAAATATTTGTAAAGTCAAGAACTCATCCTTGAGAAATGACTGAACTCGTTTGAGGATTTTATTTCTTCCAGTCCACACATGACTACATTTTAATTATGCTCCTCACATGTTCTTTAAATTAACTACACCACCACATTTTTAAAGTTAACACTGATGCAGAGTTTATTTATTGCTGTTTCCAATTACTCCCTCAAGGTATTAACATAATGATGACGTCTGCCTTAAGAACTTGTTTCATCATTTTTTTTCAAAAAATAAAGATGGACTTAGGCAAAGTTACTAAGAACTTAGGTTTAACTCTTCTTTGAATTTCAATTTTAGATAGAACCTGTACATACATCTCCCATACAGACACTAGTTGAGAGACTTTACTACGAATCTCTAAAAATTCTTCTCATTCAGCCAGGACCTTCTGCTTTCCTCACTTTTATTTTGACTCTGAAAGTCAAGAAGAGGCTTCTGCCAAATTAAGGTAAAAAGTGTTTTTTCTTTGCTAGTTACACCAGACCCAGACTGATGAGTAACTTGTGTTATTCCAATGGCAACTGGGTATTAAACTACACTGTCTGCCTGAAAATGGTTTGCTTGAGGATACTGGCATGATCTATTTGCCAGAATTTACCAATTTGGTAAATTCTATAGACAAATTTTATATATTAAAATAGGAGTTTCAACTTAGCACACATATTCCTGTTTGCCATTCATTTTAAAAACATTTTTCAGCACCTTGCACTATGCCAGATCTATAGTAAAGACTCTCAAACGTTAGTGTTTGTATGGAAATTTGCTAAGGAAGGAAATTTCCAACCACATCCTTGAAGACTTTAAGAAGCTCTGGGGTGAGTCCAAACATCTGCATTTCAAACAAACACTCCAGTTGTTTCTGGCACAGATGGTCAATGGCACATACTGTGAAAAGCACAGTCTACATGTATATGAGGATTTTGGTTGCAAAATGTAAAAAATAAAAAGAAACAAAAGTCAGGTAAATGGTCAACACATAAGACACTATGGGATAATGCCATATAAGTGGTATAAAGTATAATAGTATTTCACAGGATAGTGTAATTGAATAGATTATGTCATATTCTATGTTACTCAGAATGTTATTCAATAAAATTAGGAATTAAAATATTTATTATAAAAATATCTAGAAACCTTTAAAACTGAGTTATGTGCTCACTTTCAAAATGTGATTGTATGACTCTTCAAGTCAATACATTAAATTACATCATAGTCAAGCTTATTTAGAAGCCCTGTAAGACTATACCTGTTTTGCACCAGATTCCTTTCAACTAATTATTTTCATCACATTTGGAATTTCAGCTAGTACTCTATTTTTTGGTCTGGAAAATATACATTTTATTCACTGGGCCTAAGGGATTTAACTTTTCTTTTGCCAAAAAATAACTGTAAAATAATATTATCCCGATCTATAGTTCTTCCCTCTCCCTCTAACTATGTTCATTCCTTTTCTATCAGTTAGCTATTCCTGGATAACAAACTACCTCAAATTTCATGGCTTAAATAAAAAACATTTTTTTAAACATGTTCTTTTAGTTCATGATGCTGTAGGTTAGTTTGAGCTGCCTCTCCTGTTCTTTAGGGGCCTACTCAAGTATCTGTGACCAGCAGGTTGCTGGCTAGGAACTAGACTGCCAAGAAGGCCTCATTGAGAAGTCTAGAGATTGGTATCCCATCAACCAGAGGGAAGGAGATGACTAGGGTTCACATGACTCATGCTAACTGGTAACATACAGAAAAGAATACTGTGGGAAAGTAGTTCAGCACAGCCCAGGTGAGAGTTTAGAAAGCACCACAATGCAGTAAAGCTGTAATAAAACACTCAATGATTATAGTGCACATGTCACAGCAATTAGAAATCTGGGTCCTTAATTTGAAACAATCATGAATCCCACCTGGTAAATGCCTAAACACTTAGCATATAGCACAGGCAGCCTCTTAACTGAGGGTATATTCTGGCATATGTTAGTGTTCTTTTCTACTAAGATCTGCACTCATTAGAAAAATTACTATCAGCATCTTCTTAAAACTTAGTAAAAAATAAATATACAGTCTACGGATAAATGAATGAACAGATAAGAACTACAAATATGACTAGAACTAGAACAGAGAAGGAATGAAAAAGTGGAAGAAAAAACAGAAATATGAAACATACTATTTATTTCCGTATGTGTTTTAATGTTTAATACAATTTTTAATCTAAAATAAATGAAGAGATCACACATATGCACATATATTGTTTTCCTTTATAATCAAAATTTAAACTCTTCACACAGACTTTTTTTTCCTCTCTTTCATTTAGTCTAACATGGTCCATCATGAAGGTTATGTCTGATTTATTCACTTCTATAACTGTGGTATCTTGCATGGTGCCCCACCCATATTAGGAACAATAACTCATGAACAAATTAATTCCTTTTTCTTGAAGATTTTTGGAGCAAAGTTGTAACTTCTATATAGAAATGAGTGCAAGCAATAATATGTGCAAAAGAAAAAAAATAAAAGATTTTTGGATAGTCGATAGCAAGAATTAAATCCCCATTGATTCTGATCTATATCACTTTTCCTTGTTAAATTATTTTCCTTTCTAGTAATTGTCATTTGGCCATAAGCAGAAATGATTATGATTGGGCAGGGTCATTTTATTCCTACCTATGTTTGAAAGGATTTCTGTTTCAGCCAACAACATAATAAGAAAAGAATATCAAGAGATTCATAAAATTTAAACTCTCTAATTTTGAAACATATTGGGCAAATTACATACTGTAACAAAAATACTGTGACATGCCTTATTACAAAAGGTGTTTCAGAACTGGAAATCTGGCAGATCTATCTATGCACAGCTTTCAGGCATTCTTCAAATGTTGTCATGGGACATGCCAATTGGATGACCCAAAAAGTCAGCTTCAAAATTCATAGGCCCTGTGTACAATTGGAAATTAGCCCAGGCCTCAATAGAACTGTTCCATTTAACATTCTGAAGACACGAAATAATTTTTAGCAAACTTTTTTAAAAATGAGTTTTTTAAAATTAGATTTCAAAACTACTGACTTTTTTCCTGATCAAACATAAATTGATTTATAAAACTTTCACTACCTAAACTGTTACTGGTATAAGCACATATTGAGAGTAGTTTTTTTTTTCCCCATAAAAATCAAGCAAGACTACTATGG